>NC_092717.1:112560962-112877378 GCF_047496885.1 Scyliorhinus torazame
GGCAACTCTGCGGCCGTGCCCGGGATACAGGGCGTCCCTCCTCTGCTCCACCGCATCCAGGAGCGCTCCACATCGCGTGACTCGAACCTCGGGGCTGAGCGACGGCCAGCCATCAAGTCGGGTGTTGCGGTCGGCTGTTCCGGTCGGGTGGGGGGGAGCTGCGCGGCCTTATGAGCCGTCACGCCGTGCAGCGCGTATGACGCTGCACGGCGTGAACCACTGCGCAAGCGCGGATCCCGTTACGTCGCTGCTAGCCCATTTCGGGCCGCAGACTATCGGCCCATTTTTATGACGTGACGCAAGTGGGATTTGCGCAGTTTTTTGCGCCGATCGGCGGAGTTTCCGCCGATAACGGAGAATTTCGCCCCTGTATTGAACCCCTTAAGGCGAACTTAATCTTCTCTAGCCTGAGAAACTCTGCCATGTCACTGACACACTCCTCCGCCTTTGGAGGCTACGAGTCCCTCCATCCCAGCAAAATCCATCTCCGGGCCACCAGGGAGGCAAAGGCCAAAACGTCAGCCTTTTTCCCCCCTGGGTTCCCGGATCTTCCGACACTCCAAATATTGCCACCTCTGGACTCGCAGTCACCCTACCTTCCAGGACCTCTGACATGACATCTGCGAATCCCTGCAAAATCCCATCAACTTCAGACAAGCAAAACATATGTACATGATTCAGACTTCCCCGCAAAATCCATTCCCATCCAGTAACTCAAACTCCTCCTCCAGCTCCTCCAGCCTCGGGAAACCCTTCTCAATGAAAAGGTCCCCAGATCTCTCAATCCCTGCCCGCTGTCACCTCCTAAAGCCCCATCCAGCCCCCTGGAGCGAACCGGTGATTGTCACAGGTTGGTGACCACACCGACGCCCCTTCCAGTCTCATATGTTGCCTCCATTGCCCCCACACACTCAGGGCTGCCACTACCACTAGGCTTGTGGAGTACCGAGCCAGCAGGAACAGAGTCTCCAGACTCGTGCCCTTACACAATGCCGCCTCTACCCGCTCCCACACCGACCCCTCCCCCACTACCCACTTCTTAACCATCAAAATATTAGCCGGCCAGTAGTAATTAATAAAGTTCGGAAGGGCCAAGCCTCCTTCCTCGTGCCCCCGCTCAAGAACGACCTCCTTCACCCTCGGGACTTTCCCAGCCCATATAAAACCCGAGATTGCCGCGTTCATTTTCCTATAAAATGTCTTGGGAATAAAGATTGGAAGACACTGAAAAACAAACAGCAATCTCGGGATGACTGCCATCTTCACAGTCTGTACTCTCCCCGCCAATGACAGTGGGAGCACATCCCACCTACGGAAGTCCCCTTTCATTTGCTCAATCACCTTGCCCAAATTTAGTTTATGAAGCTGACCCCAGTCCCTTGCCACCTGAATCCCCAGATACCCAAAACTCTTCCCACCACTTTGAACGGCATCTCCCTCAGTCTCCTCTCCTGTCCCCTTGCCTGGATCGCGAAGACCTCGCTCTTGCTCATATTTAGGTTGTAGCCTGAGAACCGGCCAAATTTCTCCAGTATTCCCATAATCCCTGCAATCCCCCCAATGGGTCTGTTATATACAGAAGCAGATTGTCCGCATATAGTGAGACCCTATGCTCCACCCCCCCCCGCCCCCCCCCCCCCCCCCCCCCCTTCACTATCCCCCGCCAAATGTTCAATGCCCTCAGCGCCATTGCAAAGGCTCTATGGTCAGGGCAAACAGTAGTGGGGAGAGTGGGCACCCCTGCCTTGCCCCCCTGCACAGACTAAAATACTCTGAACGCACCCCGGTTGGTCCTTACATTCGCCAAGATGCCTGACAAAGCAACCAGACCCAATTCACGAATCCCTGCCCGAACCTTCCCAGGACATCCCACAGGTACCTCCACCACCCGATCAAAGGCATTCTCTGCATCCATGGCCATCATCACCTCGACCTCCCGCCCCTCCGCAGGCATCATTATCACATTTAGGAGCCGTCTAATATTGGATGTCAGTGCCGTCCCTTCACAAATCCCGTCTGGACCTCCCCTATTACCTCCGGGATATAGTCCTCTATGGGCATTGGCCAAGGTCTTTGCCAATAATTTAGCATCCACATTCACAGGGAGATCGCACTATACAACCCACAACACTCCGAATCCTTATCCTGCTTCAAAATAAGGGAGATTGATGCTTGCGATACCGTTGTGGGAAGCACTCACAGCTCCTGGGACTCATTAAAAGCCTTTACCAGGAGCGGCCCTAGCAACCCGGAGAATCTTTTAGAAACTCAACTGGTTATCCATCAGTCCCGGGCTTACCGATTGCATCGCCCCCAACCCGTCTATAACCCTCCTCGAGCCCAATTGGGGCTCCCAAACCCTCCACCAACTCCTCGTCTATCCACGGGAACCCCAGCCCCCCCAGGAATCACTTCCTACCCTCCTCCCAGGCTGGGGGTTCCGATTTGTACAATCTACTGTAAAACTCCCGAAACACATCATTCACCCCGCCGGATCCGAAACCAACTCCCCCCCGCCCCACCCCCCAGTATCTTTTAGTTTCTCAATCTCTCTCGCCGCCTCCTGTTTCTTCAGCTGGTGCGCCAACATCCTGATGGCTTTTCCCCCCATATTCATACACCGCCCCATTCACCCTCATCAGCTGTCCCTCTGCCTTACCTGTGGACAGGAGTCCAAATTCCAGCTGCAGTTTCTGACACTTTTTCAGAAGCTCGTCACCCGGAGACTCTGCATACCTACCACCTAAATTTCACCTATCAGCCTGTCCAACTCCGTCCGCTCAGTCTTCTCCTTGTGTGCCGAATTAAGATGAGTTCCCCCTCATAACCACTTTCAGTGCCTCCCACACCACCCCCGCCGAAACCTCACCTGTGTCATTGATCTTTATATATCCCCGAATGGCCTCCCTCACCCGCTCGCACACCTCCTTCTCCGCTAACAGACCCACATCCAACCTCCAGTGCGGCCGCTGGCCTTTCCTTCGTTGACCTGCTGGTCTACCCAGTGCGGAGTGTGATCTGACACCACAATTGTTGAATATTCAGCATCCACCACCTCAGCCAGCAGCGTTTTGTCCAATACAAAGAAGTCTAACCCCTCCTCCATAAACGCCCGCAGCTCCTTTGCCATAGCTGATACCTTCCCAGACCTGGAACTCGACCGATCCAACCTCGGATCGAGGACCGTGGATCAACCACAACTTCTCCTGGGCAAGTCTTCGGTCCATGTCACGCACCTCCCTGGCCCGCCCTCGAGCAACCACCGTCATCAACCCTCCTCCTCATCCACTATGAAAGTCCCCTCCCCTTCAACAGTCTAGTCCCCCCCCCCCCCCACCCAATCCCCCCTCCCATCTCCCCCACATTGGTCTTCAGCTCACCCCCCACTTTGTTTCCGTGAACTAGCCCTCCCAGCTAGCCTGGCAGCCCCCGCCCATGGTGCCTAGCATCTTACCCCCCACTGTCTCCCCCCCCCCCCCCCCCCCCGCTATTAGTGCAGTCAAAACAAAGGAGAGAAGCAAAAACAAATAAACAATCCCTCTCAAGGTCCGAGCGCAAAGGCCCACCCCTCCTCCTTTTACAAATTACTATATACCAGCCTAACCCCAAACCGAACCGAAGAAACTCAGCAAGAAACGTGCAAAACCGTCAAATAAGTCCAAACAACGGAGATCCAAAGTTTTACAAAACATAGTTCAGTTCTCCTCAGTCAAGTTCAAGATCCTTTTTCTTCTGTCAGTCTATTCTCCTTCATGAAGTCCGCTGCCTCCTCCGACGAGCCAAAGTACCACTCCCGGCACCCGTAGGTCACCCATAGCGGGGCCAGGTACAGTAGTCCGAACGTTATGCCCTTTTTGTACAGGGCCGACTTGACCTTATTAAAGCTTGCCCTCCTCTTTGCGAGCTCTGCTCCCAGGTCCTGATACACCCGGATCTCACCATCCTCCCACTACATCGCCTCGTCTGCCTGGCCCACCTCATAATGCATTCCTTGTCCAGGAACCAATGGTATCGCACCACCATCGCCTCGGCGGCTCACCCTCCTGGGGCTTGCGCATCAGTGCCTTGTGGGCCCGATCCACCTCCAGTGGTCAATCAAACGCACCTTCCCCAAGTATTTTCTCCAACATCTTCCCCACATACGCATCAGCGTCCGATCCTTTAATTCCTCCCGCAATCCGAATGTTCTGCCTCCGAGAACGATTTTCTAGGTCCTCCACTTTCTCCAGCAGCCTCATCTGCTGGTCACGCAGCATCCTAATCTCTGCTGCCATCGAGGTGGACTGTTCTTCCTGCTCCCCTGCCTGCTCCTCCAACTCTGGATTGCCTGACCCTGGCCACCAGTTTCATCTCCACAAGTCCACCACCCAGGCCAGGTCCTCAGTGGTTGATGGACTAGTTGGTGAGCTTCTTAAATAAGAAGTTCACCCAACAATGGAAGGAGAGTGCGGAGGACCTGGTCCGACCCTGTTTGTCCGCCATCTCCACTTGCGTTGTATGCTGGGCCGCAGCTCCATAAAGTGGGGGTCCCATTCGTCTGTTCTTGCTTCTACACCCTTTCGCTACAAATTTCCTGCAACAATCCGGCTTAAAAGCCACACAAAGACCACCATGAGTGGGAGCTGCCAAATATGCGACTATTCACTCCATGGTCGCCACCGGAAGTCCCTGATTAACGTGTACGTCCCAAATTAGGATGACGTACGAATTATGAAGAAGGTGTTAGCTTCAATACTGGATTTCGATACGCACCAGTTAATACTTGGGATGGGGGGGTGGGGGCGGGGGGGTGGGGGGGACGTGCTGAATCTAAAGCGAGGGGTGTGATCATCTTGTTTAAGGCTTAGGTGGACAGAGAGACAAGTGAGCAGTGTCAGAGGCTGGTTGAGGAAATTCTGGAGGTGGATGGAAAATATGCAGAAGATCCTACTCTGGATCTCCTGGTGAGGAGAAAGGAAATACAGGCAAGGTTTGATCTTCTGTCCATCGGAAAGGCGGTTTGACTGTTGAGGAAGACGAAGGGGGCTTATTATGAGTACGGGACAAGGCCAGCCACATGCTGGTGGACCAGCTCTGCTGGCAGGGGATGGCAAGAGTGATTGTTTGGGTTTGGACTGGGACGGGGGAGTTGGTGGTGGCACTGGAGTAGGTGAACAAAGCATTCAAGGAGTTTCATAGAAAGTTGTATGGTTCGGATCCTTGATGAATCAAACATGAGGGTGTTTTTTGGTCGGTTGGAGTGTCCTAAAGTAGGAGAGGGCAGGGTTCGAAGAGCCGTTGGGGATGGAAGAGGTGTGGGTAGCAATAGGGAGGATGCAGACGGGTAAGGCACCAGGGCCAGATATTTTGCCGGTGGAATTTTATTTAAAAGTTTTTGGACAAGCTGGTGTCGCTGTTGGTGGAGATATTTGAGGATGTGGTGGCTAAGGGGCACTGCCAGAGGCGACGGGACAGGCATCCATTTCATTTCTGCTAAAAAAGGATAAGGACCTGGTGGAGCGTGGGTCGTACAGGTCAATATATCTGAATGTGTGGATGCCAAGATTTTGGCTAAGGTGCTGGTGCTTAGGTTGGAGGAGTGCCTCTCGAAGGTGATTGGGGAGGATCAGACGGGGTTCGTAAATGGCAGGCACTTATCGTCGAACGTGTGGCCAATGTTGAATGTGGTGCTTCCTCTGGCAGAAGGGGGCGAGGTTGTGGTGGCGTTGGATGCGGAGAAGGCATTTGATCATGTGGAGTGGAGCTATTGCGGTGTTGGAGAGATGTAGGATTAGTTAAAGGGTCAGCCTTGCCTGCCCAGTGGTTAACGGAACAGCTGGTGGACTTCTTAACCGAGAAGTTCAACCAGCAGGGGAGGGAAGCCCAGGAAGACCTAGTCAAGGTGGTGGAACCACTAAAAGTGGGAATTGATTGGGTGGAACAAGTTTGTGGCAGGGATTAAATTGCTGTACAAGGAACCGAAGATGAGTGTGCGCACGAATGAGGTGAATTTGGGGTACTTTCCGTTCCATAGGGGAACGAGGCAAGGGTGTCCCCTGTCCCTCCTCCCATTGGCACTGGCGATAGAGCCCTTGGCCATAGCGCTGAGGTGTTCGGATAAATGGAAGGGGTTAGTGAAGGGGCAGGGACAGTAGAGCATAGGGTGTCTCTGTATGCTGATGATCTGTTGTTGTATATCTCCAGCCCAGGCTCTTCGGTTGGGGATATAATCAGACTGCTGAGGAGATTTGGGACTTTTTCAGGCTCTAAGTTAAATTGGGGGCGGGAGCTGGTTTGGGGAGGTTGCCATTTCGGGTGGCAACTATCCACTTTAAGTACTTGGGAGTGCAGGTGCGTCGTGATTGGGCCCGGTTCTGAAGATGAATTTTACCAGCCTGATGTTTAGGGTCAACGCAGATTTATTGAGATGGGACAGCCTTCCACTATCATAGGCAGGCCGGGTTGCAGGCGGTTAAGATGAACGTCCTGCTGCCGTTTTTATTTTTATTTCTGTGCCTATCGGTCTTTTTGCCGAAAATGTTTTTTTTGGGGCTGGAACGCCTGATTTCATTGTTTGTGTGGGCAGGTAAGGTAGCAAGGATTAGGAAGACGGTGCTTCAGAGAGGGCCTTGCCCTTCCAAACTTGTGCTATTATTGAGCGGCGAAAGCTGAGAAGGTGCGGGGTTGTGGCAGGGAGCCGTTGGCTTTGTGGGTGAGGATGGAGGCAGGCTCTTGTAGGGTGTTGGAGTTGCAGGTGCTGGCAACGGCGCCGCTCCTCTTTGCCCCTGGGAAATATTTAAGGAGTCTGGTGGTGGTGGTCACGTTGAAGGTATGGAGGCAATTTTGCCAGCACTTAACATTAGGGGAGGGGCAGGGACGAAGTTGATTCCGATCCGAGGGAACCGTGGGCGCGATTCTCCACTCTCACGCCGGTTGGGAGAATCGCCTGGGCCGCCAAAATTTCCGGGGACGCCGGTCCGACGCCCTCCCGCGATTCTCCCAAGCGGCGGGAACGGCCCGTTCGAGTTTCGCGGGCCGCAGGCTGGAGAATCGCCGGAGACACCCAAAATGGCGATTCTCCGGCACCCCCGCGATTCTGAGGCCCGGATGGGCCGAGCGGCCAGGCCAAAACGGCGGGTTCCCCCCCGGCGCCGTCCACACCTGGTCGCTGCAGTCGTGGGCGGTGCGTGAACGCTGGGGGGGTGGCCTGTGGGGGGGCAAGGGGGGATCCTGCACCGGGCTTCACCTGCAATGTGGGGTGGCCCGCGATCGGTGCCCACTGATCGTTGGGCCGTCCTCTCTGAAGGAGGACCTCCTTCCTTCCGCGGCCAAGCAAGATCCGTCCCCCATCTTCTTGCGGGGCGGATTTGGACAGGACGGCAACCACGCATGCGCGGGTTGGCGCCGGCCAACCCGCGCATGCGCGGATGACGTCCGTTATGCGGCGCCGGCCGCGTCATCTATGTGGCGCCGCTTTTACGCGGGCGACAAGGCCTGGCGCGGGTAGATGACGCGGCCCCGATACTGTCCCATTGTCAGGGCCTGAATCGGTCGGGACCGGGGCCGTTCCACGCCTTCGTGAACCTCAACGGCGTTCACGACGGCGCGGCCACTTCGGCGTGGGAGTGGAGAATCCCGCCCCATGTGTTTAAGTAGGCAAGGTTGCGAGGTTTTCGGTATGGAAGGAGTGAGGGGTGATGGAAATGAAGGATCTGTTTCTAGAAGGGTGGTTTGCGAGTTTGGAGGAGTTGGGGGAGAAGTTTGGTATCCCACGGGGGGGAGGTTTTCAGGTATGTATAGGTGCGGAATTTCACGAGAAAAGTTTTACCGACTATTCCAGAGGCAGCTCCCTCCTCGTTGTTGCAGGGAATGCTGTCAGTGATGGGGCTGGAGGTAGGGGTCATCTTGGCAATCTATGGGAAGATTTTGAAGGAGGATTTGGCATCTCTGGAGGGGGTTAAAGCCAAGTGGGAGGAGGAGCTGAGATGGCACAGGAGGAAGGGTTGTGGTGTGAGGTGCTGCGGAGGGAGAGTGCCTCAACATCATGTGCGAGGCTGGGGTTCATAAAGCTAAAAATAGTATATAGAGCGCACCTGATAAAGTCGAGGATGAGTCAGTTGTTTGAAGGCATGGAGGATGCTTGTGAGGGGTGTGGGAGGGGCCCATCCAATCCCGCGGAAATGTTCTGGTCCTGCCCTAAGCTGGAGAAATTTTGGACGTAGTTCTTCAGCACCATGTCAGCGGTCTTGCATGTGGATTGTGGAGACCAGTCCTTTGGGGGCCATATTTGGGGTGTCGGATTTGATGGAGCGGCAAATGGGAGTGGGGGCAGATGTTTAGACTTCATCTCGCTGATCGCTTGCAGGTGGGTCCTGTTGGGTGGCGGTCAGTCGCTCCATACTGTTCCTCGGTGTGGCTGGGGGATGTAATGAAGTTTTCGTATCTGGAAAAGTTGAAATTTGCTTTGAGGGGGCAAGTGAGAGGTTCCACAAGAGATGAGGTTTGTTTGTGCTACATTTCAAAGAGCTGGTTGCCGTCAACTGTTAAGGGGGGGCAAAGTGGGGCTTTTGGTTGAGGTTATTGAGGGGGTTGGGGGCTTGTGTTGTTTTTCTTTGCAATGCTGTGTGTTTTAAAATGTTAAAATATCAAAAACTTGAATAAAAATCTTTTCAAAAAAATATTAGCATTTTTCACTACCTCTTTAATAATCATCTTGAGTCGGATTTTTAATCTGTGACATGGTGGTACAGTGGTTAGCACAGCTGCCTCACAGCCCAGGGACCCGGGTTCAATTCCAGCCTTAGGCGATTGTCTGTGTGGAATTTGTACATTCTCCCACTGTCTGCGTGGGTTTCCTCCAGGTGCTCAGGTTTCCTCCCACAGTCCAAAGTTGTGCAGGTTAGGTGGCTCTGCCATGCTAAATTGTCCTTTGGTGTCCATATATGTACAGGTTAGGTGGGGTTGCAGGGATGGGGCAGGGGGGTGGGCCTATGTAGGGTACTCTTTCGGAGGGCTGGTGCAGAATCGATGGGCCAATTGGCTTACTTCTGCACTGGGGATTCTACGACAAGAGCTTGTTGATACAATTTTAAGACAATTTGCTTTTTCCTTTCAAATTCCCATCACCTGATGCCATTAAAACACTTTAACATTCTGATTTGATAATGCTAGGTTTTGTTAAAGGAATGGAATATCATCATGTCCTGATTCAGTAAATTGTGAATCTACTGACTTTTAAACCACAAATGCTTTATCATGTTGTATGTCCAGCTTATTTTGTGCATTTTTTACAGGGGGCTTGCTCAGTAAGAAGGGTATCTCACTAGATACCACTGGACTAATAAAGTGGCTTACTCCCGCTAATTTGCATGGAATCACCACACTTTTCAATGACCTCACTGTGTTCTTATCCCCAAACCTGAAGCAAGTAGGACTTTCATATTCTTGAACCTCATTACTGAGCGAATCTAAATAATATTTTAACCAATCGATTCCACATACAGAATTTCTGATGTACAGCCACTGTCCAACATGGCGCAACTAAACAAATCCATGACAAGTACATTCATTACTGGACTGAAGCTTCTGATGACCAGTACAATTCTCTCAGACAGATCAATGCCACCAGTCAAAATTTTTCCAGCCTTTCCCACTGGCCGGATCCTCCAGTCCTACAGACAGTGACTTCCCACCACGGGTTCCAAGCACTGAAGGGTGTGAATAACAGGAAGACCCGTTGACAGCAGCGGGACTGGAAGGTCCTGCTGCAAGCCAATGGGGACCGACGCTGCAAAACAAGCTGTGGAGGGGGTGGAAAATCCCGCCCATTATCTTTAACTTACTAGCTTTCCATGACATGCATCCCTGTTGTTCTGCTTTGGATAATTTACTGTATAATGATATTGAATCACATCTGAAACACCTATTAACAGTTCCCCGGGCAGAGTGGGGGTTCATGGATGCCCAGTTTTCAGTTGCTGACAGGAATCCAGTTCACAAAATAACATTTTGCTGCAAATTTTGCTTTTGTCAGTAAGTGACAACACCAGAGCCATACCTTGTTTTCTCTTCTGTCAAGCCATTACCCATGTCCACATATAGAGTTAGTTCTAAGTACGTTATAGGTGTATTTATGTGTGTTAGGAATAAGGCATAGCTTTAAGTTTAATTTATATCTCTGTATTTGGATGTTCAGAAAGGGGTAATTTGAGTTTTAGTTTCATTTTAAAATTCTAATGAGGTTTTATGACTCTTGAAGTTAAAACAAACACAAAGTCGGAAAAACTGAGCTGTTGCTCAGCAACAGGAATTGTAGAGAGATTCACAGGTATACAAAGTGACCTAGAATGGTGGCGCATTCCCTAGCGAGTACTGCAGGGTTCCTCGAGCAATCCAAGTAACAAAAGCATTACTTAATCACCCAGTGCTCTGCACAATATCATTTTGAAGTGGCAGCATTGCTTTAATTATATGGATAATGCCCATATGTGCTTGGCTTGTGCACTGGAACAAAACGCGAGCTTGTCAGTGGATAACCCTTGTCTCTCATTAGTCACCTTTAAGTTTTACATGGCAGAATAACTACTAATTGTGTAGCAGACTGGCACAAAATGAAGGCATTGTGACTGCTCCCAGGAAACCAGGCATATCTGGATGCTGTGCAGAACATCGTCTCCCACCGGCTGCAGAGTCAGGGAGTGGAACTATTTAGTTGCACCACCTGCAAAGCAACGTATGTATAGTCAATGGCACCCTGTACCATTGGGAAGCACACTATCGTGGCTAAGCTAGCTGCATATTCCACCTGCTTTTCTTTTTTTTAAAAAAAATATTTTATTCAAAATTTTTGGCCAACCATAACAGTACATTGTGTATCTTTTACACAGTAATATAACAATATAAATAACAATGGCCAGTTTTTAAACAAGAAATAAATAATATATAAACAACATCAAAATTAAAAAATAAAACTAAATGGCAACTGCCTTGTCCCAAATAAATACTCTACAAAAATACAATTCAGCAGTCCAGTATACAATTACCTATAACAATAACCTATACATATTATACTTATACACTAACATCCCGATCTGAAAGTCCTTCTGGTTCCTCCCCCCCCCCCCCCCCCCCCGGGTTGTTTCTGCTGTCTTCTCCTTTTCCATTCCCTCTATCTTTCTGTGAGGTATTCGACGAACGGTTGCCACCGCCTGGTGAACCCTTGAGCCGATCCCCTTAGGACGAACTTAATCCGTTCCAGCTTTATAAACCCTGCCATGTCATTTATCCAGGTCTCCACACCCGGGGGCTTGGCTTCCTTCCACATCAACAGTATCCTGCGCCGGGCTACTAGGGACACAAAGGCCAAAACATCAGCCTCTTTCGCCTCCTGCACTCCCGGCTCTTCTGCAACCCCGAATATAGCCAACCCCCAGCTTGGTTCGACCTGGACCCACACCACCTTCGAAAGCACCTTTGTCACCCCCACCCAAAACCCCTGTAGTGCCGGACATGACCAGAACATGTGGGTGTGATTCGCTGGGCTTCTCGAGCATCTCGCACACCTATCCTCTACTCCAAAAAATTTACTGAGCCGTGCTCCAGTCATATGCCCCCTGTGTAACACCTCAAATTGTATCAGGCTTAGCCTGGCACACGAGGACGATGAGTTTACCCTACTTAGGGCATCAGCCCACAGCCCCTCCTCAATCTCCTCCCCCAGCTCTTCTTCCCATTTCCCTTTCAGCTCATCTACCATAATCTCCCCCTCGTCCCTCATTTCCCTATATATGTCTGATACCTTACCGTCCCCCACCCATGTCTTTGAGATCACTCTGTCCTGCACCTCCTGCGTCGGGCGCTGCAGGAATTCCCTCACCTGTTGCCTCGCAAAAGACCTCAGTTCCATATACCGGAATGCATTCCCTTGGGGCAACCCATATTTTTCGGTCAGCGCTCCCAGACTTGCCAACGTCCCATCTACAAACAGATCTCTCAATTGTGTTACTCCTGCTCTTTGCCATGTTCCAAATCCCCCATCCATTCTCCCCGGAGCAAACCTATGGTTATTTCTTATCGGGGACCACACCGAGGCTCTCGTCTTTCCCCTATGCCGTCTCCACTGCCCCCAAATTTTCAGAGTAGCCACCACCACCGGGCTTGTGGTGTATTTCTTCGGTGAGAACGGCAATGGCGCCGTCACCATAGCTTGTAGGCTAGTCCCCCTGCAGGACGCCCTCTCCAATCTCTTCCTCGCCGCTCCCTCCTCTTCTCCCATCCACTTACATACCATTGAGATATTGGCGGCCCAGTAGTACTCACTTAGGCTCGGTAGTGCCAGCCCCCCCCTATCCCTACTACGCTGCAAAAATCCCTTCCTCCCTCTCGGGGTCTTCCCGGCCCACACAAAACTCATGATACTCTTCTCAATCCTTTTGAAAAAAGCCTTCGTGATCACCACCGGGAGGCACTGAAACACAAAGAGGAATCTCGGGAGGACCACCATTTTAACCGCCTGCACCCTCCCTGCCAGTGACAGGGATACCATGTCCCATCTCTTGAAGTCCTCCTCCATCTGTTCCACCAACCGCGTTAAATTTAACCTATGCAATGTACCCCAATTCTTGGCTATCTGGATCCCCAAGTAGCGAAAGTCCCTTGTTACCTTCCTCAGTGGTAAGTCTTCTATTTCTCTGCTCTGCTCCCCTGGATTCACCACAAACAACTCACTTTTCCCCATGTTCAGTCTATATCCTGAAAATTCTCCAAACACCCCAAGTATCCGCATTATCTCTGGCATCCCCTCCGCCGGGTCCGCCACATACAACAACAAATCGTCCGCATACAGAGATACCCGGTGTTCTTCTCCTCCCCTGAGTACTCCCCTCCACTTCCTGGAACCCCTCAATGCTATTGCCAGGGGCTCAATCGCCAGTGCAAACAATAATGGGGACAGAGGACATCCCTGCCTCGTCCCTCTATGGAGCCGAAAATACGCAGACCCCCGTCCATTCATGACCACGCTCGCCATCGGGGCCCTATACAGCAGCTGTACCCATCTAATATACTCATCTCCAAAGCCAAATCTCCTCAACACCTCCCACAAATAATCCCACTCCACTCTATCAAATGCTTTCTCGGCATCCATTGCCACCACTATCTCCGCTTCCCCCTCTGGTGGGGGCATCATCATTACCCCTAGCAGCCTCCGTATATTCGTATTCAGCTGTCTCCCCTTCACAAACCCAGTTTGGTCCTCATGGACCACCCCCGGGACACAATCCTCTATCCTCATTGCCATTACCTTGGCCAGAATCTTAGCGTCTATGTTCAGGAGGGAAATAGGCCTATAGTACCCGACTTGCAGCGGGTCTTTTTCCTTCTTTAGGAGAAGCGATATCGTTGCCTCTGACATAGTCGGGGGCAGCTGTCCCCTTTCCCTTGCCTCATTAAAGGTTCTCATCAGTAGCGGGGCGAGCAAGTCCACATATTTCCTGTAAAATTCAACTGGGAATCCATCCGGTCCCGGGGCCTTCCCCGCCTGCATGCTCCTAATTCCTTTCACTACTTCCTCCATTTCGATCTGTGCTCCCAGTCCCACCCTCTCCTGCTCCTCCACCTTAGGAAATTCCAACTGGTCCAGAAAACACATCATTCTCTCCTTCCCATCCGGGGCTGAGCTTCATATAATCTTTCATAGAATGCCTTGAACACTCCATTCACTCTCTCCTCTCCCCGCTCCATCTCTCCCTCCTCATCCCTCACTCCCCCTATTTCCCTCGCTGCTCCCCTTTTCCTCAATTGGTGGGCCAGCAACCTGCTCGCCTTCTCCCCATATTCGTACTGTACACCCTGTGCCTTCCTCCACTGTGCCTCTGCAGTACCCGTTGTCAGCAAATCAAATTCTACGTGTAGCCTTTGCCTTTCCCTGTACAGTCCCTCCTCCTGTGCCTCCGCATATTGCCTGTCCACCCTCAGAAGTTCTTGCAGCAACCGCTCCCGTTCCCTACTCTCCTGCTTTCCTTTATGTGCCCTGATTGATATCAGCTCCCCTCTAACCACTGCCTTCAGCGCCTCCCAGACCACTCCCACCTGGACCTCCCCATTATCATTGAGTTCCAAGTACTTTTCAATACACCCCCTCACCCTTAGACACACACCCTCATCCGCCATTAGTCCCATGTCCATTCTCCAGGGTGGACGCCCTTTTTCCTCCCCTATCTCCAAGTCCACCCAGTGTGGAGCGTGATCCGAAATAGCTATAGCCGTATATTCCGTCCCCCTTACCTTCGGGATCAACGCCCTTCCCAAAACAAAAAAGTCTATTCACGAATAAACTTTGTGGACATAGGAGAAAAACGAAAACTCCTTACTCCTAGGTCTGCTAAATCTCCATGGGTCTACTCCTCCCATCTGCTCCATAAAGTCTTTAAGCACCTTGGCTGCTGCCGGCCTCCTTCCAGTCCTGGACCTCGATCTGTCCAGCCCTGGTTCCAGCACCGTGTTAAAATCTCCACCCATTACCAACTTCCCCACCTCTAGGTCCGGAATACGTCCTAACATGCGCCTCATAAAGTTGGCATCATCCCAGTTCGGGGCATATACGTTCACTAAGACTCCACCTGCTTTTCTGACCAGCGAGTATGCAATGCACTCTGCTGTGCTGGCATTCAGGATGTCAGTCATCTATCTTACAAAGCAGCAGATAGCAAATTGGGAGATGTTAAAGCAGTTGCTTACTCCAACCTGGATTAATTTTGTTCATGGCCTATGGTTACAGTTACAGCCACTGCAGTGACATCCTCATCCTGCTCTGAGGATGAAAGTCTGTCTGCAACCAGTTGCAGTTTTCACTGAGCACATCCCTCGTAAACATGACGTTTTAAGCACTGTTTCTCGTTGAGATTGAGGTAAGAGAATAAGTCCCAGAAGATATTGGATGGCTAAGCCTTCCTGCTGAGTCATTCTCTTCTTCTCCTCCAGCCTCTATGAGCACCTTGTTCTCCTGTGTTGCCTCTGCTTCATCTCCCTGACATACTGCAGGCCAAGGAGGGTGGCAACTGCCTTAATTGGAAGCAAGTGGGTTGAGCAGAACCATTGAAATCTGAACCAAAGTTTGAACTTCAAGTAGCAGTCGAAAACTCCGAGCATTTATACTCACATAGCAAAAGCCAGTAGAAATCTATCAGCAATTTATCTGAAAGTAGTTGATTATGCCTTAAATAGTGCTGTTATCTTCTGGGACTTATTCTCTTACCTCAATCTCAACGAGAAACAGTGCTTAAAACGTCATGTTTCCTTCCTGTTGAGCGCACATTCAGCTGTGCATGTTTGAGAGGGCATTAGCTGGAGTGTTAAGTTGGAAATGCCAGAACTATTGAATCGGCATTACACACTGAATGATGCCATAAGCTACCTACTCTGCATATTTCTGGCACGTACTCCTAATGCCTGTAATAACCCTGAATAAAATGACATTTGACCTGGGCTGCACGAGAACGTGTGCACGTGACATGAATGCTATTTTGCACCCAAACTGCAAGCACAGTACCAAAAATACAAAGCCATGGACCAAAGCTTTGAGGCTTGTGTGGCTCGATAAGAATCTTTCAATCTCATTGATTGAAGAAACACATTATTGCTTGCCCAGCACATACTGGTCTCATGTCTCTTGTCAAGGGCACCATGCTGAAGTAAGTCCCTAATTACCTTACGTTGTTACATAACAACCCAGTAAACCCTGTAAATATAATGAAAAGCAACTACCATTTGTTCACTGCTGACTGTAAAATCTGGGCCCACTATTCACATATATGATCATGGCCTCGGCTGGAAAAAATGTCTCCCTACAGGGAGTGTGAAAAGTCTGATAATAAATCGATTGGGTTTCACTGTTTATGACATCTGAACCCCTTAATGAGTTACTATCTTGTAATATAATTAAGTTATGCATTAAGTTAATTATAAGAGATGCCTCAGGATGACATTCTGGATATAAAGTTGAAATGAGTTAGACTGAAAATGGGTTTTCTCCAAGAAATTCTATTCCTGAGTCAGGACACCTACTTATAAAAGATAATAGTTTTACATCAGTGCATTTAATCACTCATTTCAGCCATCAAATGCAACATGCTTACTTTGTATGACCTTTTCCTACACTTAATTAGTTTGTGAAAGATGATTGATGTACTGGAATCACAATGCACAGTGCACTCAGATGAGAACATCAGTAATTGGCAAACATTTATGCTTGCATCAGACATTCTATACAATCAATGTAGTTCAGTGTATTTAATTTCCAGATTTGAATCAGAATTACTTACTGATAAGATGTTTGATCATTTGGAGAGAAGAGCACAGTTTCTTGAGATTACATTACAATCTCTGTAATAAAAATACTTCTCAGAAATTAAGCTCTTTTATAGAATATTACTTGTGAAGGCGAAACATCTTAAGGATCCCTTTTGTGGTCAAAAATAGAAACACTCCATATATGAACTGATTTTTGAGTTTTATCTGTCTGCATATGCAGCGGCCCAATGCTTTCACTGCATTTATTATGATAACACTTCAGAGGTATTTAAATATTTCAGTTGCTGTTGGGTAATTTACCAATCTTGTCATTTAATAGTTATAACATAGTTTTATTTTTAATTACACTTGCTTATACAGTGAATGGTACAACCCTCAAGAGTATTGACAGTCAGGAGATCTAGGTGTACAGGTCCACAGGTCACAGAAAGGGGCAACACAGATGGAGAAAATTGGCAAGTCAGGTTGTAGCTGTATAGAACCATAGTTAGGCCACACTTGGAGTATAGTGTTCAATTCTGGTCGCCACTCTACCAGAAGGATGTGGAGGCTTTAGAGAGGGTGCAGAAGAGATTTACCAGGATGTTGCCTGGTATGGAGGGCATTAGCTATGAGGAGAGGTTGAATCAACTTGGTTTGTTCTCACTGGAACGATGGAGGTTGAGGGGCGACCTGATAGAGGTCTAGAAAATTATGAGGGGCATAGACAGAGTGTATAGTCAGAGGTTTTTTCCCAGGGTAGAGGGGTCAATTACTAGGGGCATAGGTTTAAGGTGCGATGGGCAAGGTTTAGAGGAGATGCACGAGGCAAGTTTTCTTACACAGAGGGTAGTGGGTGCCTGGAACTCGCTGCCGGAGAAGGTGGTGGAAGCAGGGACTATACTGACGTTTAAGGGCATCTTGATAAATACATGAATAGGATGGGAATAGAGGAATACGGACCCCGGGAGTGCAGAAGACGGTTTAGACGGGCAGCATGGTCGGCACAGGCTTGAAGGGCTTGTTCCTGTGCTGTACTTTTCTTTGTTCTTTGTTGTTCTTACCTTGCAGGTTTGTTAATTATTCATGACATGTCGCAAATTGAATTTGTTCTTTGTCACTGATTGTGGACTAATTCCAAATCTGCTCGGATATCATAATAGCGTTCAAAGTTGATTGAAATAAATGAACATCTTTGGATTTTGCTTGCTTTCAGCCAGTGTTATATTTTATACAAAAGCATTATCCTTCTAATCTCCTTCTCCTTCTAATCTGCAGAGGTCCTTGATGGAAAGGAGGTAAATAATACAGCCAGACAGTTTTTATTGAACTGGAAAGCTTTCCGAGAAACCAAGAAGAAAATTGCCAAGGAAAAGGCAGATGATCAGGAGGTCAAACAGAAGTTAGGTATGATGCATAGAAAAAGGAATTGTTTTAACTACCTTATTTTAATTTAAACATCAGAAAATTGATGTTAAAACAGCAGTACCCAAATACAATTACTTTATTCTGAGCAATTGTATTGATTACATTGTATCACATGCAAAACAGTTCAAGAGAAATACATTTCAGACCTCATGAAGGCATGAAGAACTTAGTAGGGCATGCTAGGAGTGGCACCAGACATGCCTCAATATGAGTGTGTGATGAATGTAGGAATTTTTAATATTGTGTTGTGTGTCTGTTACTAAAAGAATTTAGAACAAAGAAAAATACAGCAGAGGAACAGACCCTTTGGCCTTCCAAGCCTGTACCGGTCATGATACCACCTGTGGCCAAAACCCTCA
Source organism: Scyliorhinus torazame (assembly GCF_047496885.1). Classification (NCBI taxonomy): domain Eukaryota; kingdom Metazoa; phylum Chordata; class Chondrichthyes; order Carcharhiniformes; family Scyliorhinidae; genus Scyliorhinus; species Scyliorhinus torazame. The sequence goes on from NC_092717.1 coordinate 112,579,016, forward strand.
GCACTTCCGAGTGCCATATCCCTCTATGCCTATCCTATCCATGTATTTGTCGAGATGCCTTTTGAACGCCATTAATGTATCTGCTTCCACAACCTCCCCTGGCAGCGCGTTCCAGGCGCTCCCCATTCTCTGTGTTCCTAAGAGTTTTGCCATTTACTGTATATTTCTCCTCTATGTTAGACCTACCAAAATGCATTACCTCACATTTGTCCGGATTTAACTCCATTTGCCATTTCTCTGCCCAGGTCCCCAACCTATCTATGTCCTGCTGTATCCTCTGACAATCCTCAACTCTATCCGCCACTCCACCAACCTTGGTGTCATCCGTGAACTTACTACATTTTCCTCCAAATCGTTTATGTAGACTACATAAAACAGAGGCCCTAGCACCGATCCCCATGGAACACCACTCGTCACAACCTTCCATTCAGAAAAACACCCTTCTACTGCTACCCTATGCCTTCTGTGACCCAGCCAGTTCTGTATCCAACTTGCCACCTCACCTCTGATCCTGTGCGACTTTCCCTTTTGTCAGTCTGCCATGAGGCACCTTGTCAAAGGCTTTACTGAAATTCATGTAAACAACATCCACCGCCCTCCCCTCATCAATCATCTTTGTCACATCTTCAAAGGACTTGATCAAGTTAGTGAGGCACGACCTCCCCTTCACAAACTCTATCACTAATGAGTCCATTTGTTTCCAAGTGGGTATAAATCCTTTCCATGAGAATTCTCTCCAATAAATTACCTACTACCGACATGAGGCTCACCCATCTATAGTTTTCTGGATTATCCCTACCACCTTTCTTAAACAGCGGTATTACATTATCTATTCTCCAGTCTTCTGGGACACCTGTGGCCAATGAGGATACAAAGATGTCAGTCAAGGCCCCAGCAGATTCCTCCCTTGCTTCCCTCAGTATTCTGGAGTAAATCCCATCCTGCCCAGGAGACTTATCTACCTTAATATCTTTTAAAACACCCAATACCGCCTCCTTTTTGATGTCAACATGTCCCAGACTATCCACATATCCTACCCAAGAATCATCTTCCACAAAGTTATTTTTCTTTGGTGAACACTGATGCAAAATCCTCATTTAGTACCGCGCCCATTTCCTCTGGTTCAACACGTAGATTCCCCCCACTGTCCAATCCTTTCCCTGGTCACACTCTTGCTTTTTACATATGAATAAAAAGCTTTGAGATTCACCTTAATCCTACTTGCCAAGGATTTTTCATGACCCCCTCCTAGCCCTCCAAATTTCCCGCTTATGTACATTCCTACTTGCTTTATACCCTGTCGTGTTGGGTGTTCCGATATACAAACGAATCAACACGGTTGTAGATGGTACAACTCTGTTTTATTATTCTGCACAATAACAACTGTTAACTTCTGGCTGTGATTCGTACTTCACCAGTTAACCTGTGGACCCAGCCCTAGCACTAACTGAGAGAGGCACTCAGCATATGGTGTATGTGGCACGCTGTGAGCTCTGTGCTCTGAGCGCTCTCCTGGTGGAATCAGCGGGAACTGTGGTGTTCCCTGTTTTATAGTGCGTGTGCTCTCACTGGTGATTGGCTGTGATGTTGCGCTTGTGTTGATTGGTCCGTCTACCTGTCCATCAGTGTGTGTGTGTGATTGCACCATGATATGTTAATATGGATATCATGACATACCCCTCAAGGGTTTCGACTATCCTCACCCTTCTAGGCCATGCAAAAGCTTCCCTTTTCTCTTTGACGAGGTTCACAATATCCCTCGTTATCCAAGGCTCCCTAAACTTCCCATACTTATTCTTCATTCTCTCAGGAACATGACTTTGCTGAATCCTAATCAACTTGAAAGACTCCCACATGTCTGATGTTTATTTACCCTCCAACAGCCGCACCCAATCCAAATTCTTCAACTCCTGTCTAATTCCAGTTATCGTAATTTGCCTTTCCCCAGTTTAGCACCTTAACCCGAGCCTCATCCCTATCCAAAAGTACCCTAAAACTTACGGAATTCTGGTCACGACTCCCAAAATGTTCCCCGACTGAAATCTCAAACACCTGGCCAATACTGCCCACCCTAGTTGGGACTACCTAAATATTGCATCAAGAAGCCTTCCTGGATACACCTTACAAACTCTGCCCCATCCAAGCCCCTAGCACTAAGTGAATCCCAGTCAATATAGGGGAAGTTAAAATCCCCTTCCACAAAATCCCAGTTACTTTTGCACCTATCCAAAACCTCTCTATCAATCTGCCCCTCTATCTATCACTAGAGGTTGAGGGGCCTGTAATAAACCCCTAACATAGTGATTGCCCCCTTCCTGTTCTTGAGCTCCACTCAAATTGCCTCATTGTATGAGCCCTCCGAGGTGTCCTCCCGTTGTACAGCTATAATATTTTCCTTAACCAGTAATGCTATTCCCCACCTCTTTTACATACAGCTCCATCTTTCCTGAAGTATCTGTATCCTCCAGCTGCCAATCCTGCCCTTCCTTTAACCACGTTTCTGTGATAGCAACAACATCATAGTTCCAAGTACTAATCAGTGCTCTAAGTTCATCTGCCTTACCTGCTGTACTTCTGGCGTTGAAACAAATACACTTCAGACCACTGTGTTTGAGCAGACAGGGTGAAGTTGTTCTCTTATTTTTGTTCTCTATTTCCCCTTCAATTATTACACCTTCTGAGCTAATGCTATGGTTCACACCCCCCACCATACTAGTTTAAATCCTCCCGAGTGACTATAGCAAAGCTAACAGCCAGGATATTGGTGCCCCTCCAGTTTAGATGCAACCCGTCCTTCTTGTACAGGTCCCACCTGCCCCGGAAGAGATCCTAATGGTCCAGATACCTGAAAGCCTCCCTCCTATACCACCAGTTTAGCCACGTATTTAGCTGCACTATCCTCGTATTTCTAGTCTCACTGGCACGTGGCACAAGGAGTAATCATGAGATTACAACCCTAGATAATATTATTATAGAGGTCCTGCATTTTAGCTTACTGCCTAACTCCCTGAACTCCTTCTACAGGATCTCAACACTCTTCCTGCTTATGTCGTAAGTACCTATGTGTACTATGACCTCTGCTGTTCACCCTCTCCTTTCAGAATGCTTTCTGCCCGTTCAGTCATCCTGGACCTTGGCACCAGGGAGGCAACATACCATCCTGGAGTCTCTTTCACGTTCGCAGACGCGCCTATCTGTACCCCTAACTATAGAGCACCCAATAACTATTGCTCTAGATCTCTTCGTCCCACCCTGCTTAACAACAGAGCCAGCCGTGATGCCACTGCTTTGGCTGTTGCTGCTGTTAGCCCCAGATAGGCCATCTCGCCAACAGTATCCAAAACGATATACGTGTTAGAGAGGGGGACGACCACAGGGGATTCCTGCACTGTCTGCCTGCCCTTTTAGCGGTCACCCGTCACCCATCTATCTGCCTACACCTTGGGTGTCACCACATCACTAAAACTCCTGTTTGTGATGCTTTCCACCACCTTCATGCTCCTAAGTGCATCCAACTGCTGCTCCAACCTATCCATGCGGTCTGTGAGGAGCTGCAATTGGGTACACTTCCTGCAGATGTAGTCAGCTGAGACGCTGGAAGCGTCACGGATCTCCCATATCTTACAAGTGCAGCACCTAACCCCACTGACCGACATTTCTATCACCAATTAAATTTTTAAAGAAAATGTAGTAAACTCTGACCATCAGTTATCGCTGCAGATACCTGAGGTTGGTCTTTTTATCACTTACCTTCCCAGGATGCTCTCTGGATCTCTCCTCGCAGATTATTATTTTTTTACATACATTTTTTAGAGTACCCAATTATTTTTTCCAATTAAAGGCCAATCCACCTAACCTGCACATCTTTGGGTTGTGGGGGTGTAACCCACGCAGGCACGGGGAGAACATGCAAACTCCACACGGTCAGTGTCCCAGGGCCGGGATTAGAACCCGGGTTCTTAGTGCTGTAGGCAGCAATGCTAACCACTGTGCCACCGTGCTGCCCTCTTTCCCTGCAGATTAACAGTTACAAAGCAAGAAGAAAGAAAACAAAACAAAAAGGGAAAAAGCACCTCCTCCCATTTTGCACCGAATTACCATACTGCTCCAAATTACCAACTTTCAATCCCCACTCTGGCTGCCACACTCAAGCTGTCTCCAACTACACATGTGCAAAGCGTACTGAGAGTGGGCTTATGCCTCTGTATTCCGCCTTTGTTACTCCTAGAAACACCCTCTTCCCTATCACAAATTTGTCTATCGTGAGTAGGCCTTATGCACATGGGAGAAGAAGGAGAATTCTTTTGCTCTCGGGTGATGAAACCACCACGGATCTATCACCCCCCCCCCCCCCCATAAAGACAGTTCAATTCTCGTGCCATGTCTGACGCATTACCTGTCCTGGGATTGGATCTGTCCACTGTTGAGTCCTGTACACACTTAAAGTCGCCCCCCCATGATTAGTCAGTGGGTGTTCAAGTCTGGGATTTCGGCCATTGTTTTCTTGACGAATTCTGCATTGTCCCAGTCTGGGGCGTATATGTTAACCAAAACTACCAGGACCCCTTCCAGCTTCCCACTGGCCATCATGTAACCCCCCCCCCGGTCCATCACTGTGCTCGTTGCCATAAATGAGACTGTCCTGTTAATTAATATGGCCACCCCCCCTTGTCCTAGTGTCGAAACGTGAGTGAAACATTTGTCCTACCCAGCCCTTTCTTACCCACTGTCGGCCCCTTTCTCTCAGGTGTGTTTCCTGTAGGAAGGCTATGTCCACCCTCAGATGTTTGAGATGGGTAAGGACTCTGGATCTCTTCACCAACCCTCACATTCCATCTAACTATCCGGATTGGTTTAGGTTGGGGGTGGTATGACTGCCTGCCCCCCCCCCCACCCATCAGCCCCTGCTGTGGGGTTAACCATATTCACCTTTTGGGCCCAGTTGTGTCCAATCGGTCCTGCCCTTGCTCTCGGGTCGTTCAACATGGCCGCCAACTGCTTCCTCTTTTTTCTCCATCTCCACGTGTTGTCTGTTGCAACCGGTGCTCTACCCTCCCCCTGTCTTTCCCCCTAGTCTCCTCGTATCCTTCTGCTTCCCCCTCCCAAGCCCCCTGCAACACAGGTGCCCCCCTTCTTTTGCCCTTTGTTTTCCCTGGATTTCTCCGGCCTCCTCCTTCACTGTACTCCCATACACCAGTGTAGTGGCTCCCCTCTTGGTCAGGTTCCCCTATTTAACTCCCATCTGCCTCCTTCACCACCACCCCCCCCCCCCCCACCCGCCTCCCCCCCCCCCCCCCCCCCCCCTGATCTCTGCATCTCTATTTGCATTCATTCCTTCCCCTCTCGGCTCTCGCAACTCGCATTCTAGCCCATTTGCGCTATCACTGCCTGCCAAGACCATTCTTCTGGACTAATTTGTTGGCCTCCTCCGGAGTATCAAAATAATACCCTTTCCCCTGGTATATGACCCATAACTTGGCAGGCTAAAGCATGCCAAATCGAATCTTGCTTTTGCATAGGGCAGATTTGGCGCTGTTAGGTTTGGCCCAGTGCTTGGCCAAGTCTTCCCCAATGTCTTGGTACAAGTGGATGGAATGTTCTTCCCACTTGCACCCTCTCGTGTCTTTCGCCCACCTCAGGATCCACTCTTTGTCCAGATTCTTGTGGGACTTTACAATTATTGCCCATGGAGGTTCCCCGGCTCTGGGCCGCTGCCGAAGTGACCTGTGGGCGTGGTCCACCTCCGGGGGCTTGACTAATCCCTCCTCACCGACCAGTTTCCCAAGCACTGCCAGGGGGTTCCTCCCCACCACACCTTCTGGCAGCCCCACGATTCTTAGGTTTAGGCGTCAAGACCTGTTCTCCGGTCGTCTATTTTTTCTTTCCGGCCTTTCTGGGTCTTGATCAGGCTCGCCATCTCAGTATTGAGTGCCGTGACTGCACTTGGTCTGTGGCAGCCTTCTTCGAGGTCTCTTACAGTCGACTCTTGGGCCTCAAGCCACCACTCCATTTTGGCCATAGCCTTCCTCATGGAGACCGTTGCCACCTCCACTGCCGTTTTGATGGCTGCCAGGAAGTCTTTCTTCAGCTCCTCCCTGTGTATTTGGAGCTCATAGGTGATGAAGCCCATAAGTTTGTCCATTAGCGCTTGGGTCTACGTTGGGAACTCTGTGGAGTCGGTCCTTCCCAGTTCCGTACAACCTCGTGTGGCTGCCGGCTCCAAGGCTGAGGATTCCCTCTCCTCGTCCTTGCTTAAATTTGTCTTGAGGAGTGATGCACGATCAATTGCACAAAGACTAAGGTTGGGTACAACTGTGGTTTTATTGCAGCCAGATGCGTAGCCTCCTGCTGCAGCTGGCGAAATGGCAGCTGAATGAAGGACACGCACATTTATACTCCTCCTACTGGGCGGAGCCAGCCAGCAGGGGCTACCGGCGAACCTGTAGTACAGGTCCTACCTTACATGGCAGCGTTTGAGGGCCTTGGGGCAATGGGGGAGGGGAAGCTCCATGAGGGGGCGCATGCGGTCGGGATCAGGCCCCAGAACTCCATTCTGGACCACAGAGCCGAGGATGGCTAAGCGGGTCGTGCTGAACAGACACTTCTCTTTGTTATAAGTAAGATTGAGGAGAGTGGCGGTGCGGAGAAATTTAGCGAGGTTGGCATCGTAGTCCTGCTGATCATGGCCGCAGATGGTGACATTGTCTAGGTACGGGAAGGTGGCCCACAAACCATACCGGTCGACCATTTGGTCCATATCCCTTTGGAAGATCGAGACCCCATTAGTGACGCTAAAGGGAACCCTAAGAAAATGGTAGAGATGACCGTCCGCCTCGAAGGCAGTGTATGGGCGGTCGGATTTACGGATGGGGAGCTGGTGGTAGGCGGATTTTAGGTCACTCGTTGAGAAGACCCGGTACTGTGCAATCTGATTGACCATATCAGATATGCGTGGGAGGGGGGTACGCGTCGAGCTGCGTATACCGATTGATGGTCTGGCTGTAGTCCATGACCATTCTGTGTTTCTCCCCAGTTTTCACCACTACCACTTGGGCTCTCCAGGAGCTGTTGCTGGCCTCGATGATGCCTTCCTGAAGCAGCTGCTGGACCTCGGACCTGATGAAGGTCCTGTCCTGGGTGCTGTACCGTCTGCTCCTGGTGGCGACGGGTTTGCAATCCAGGGTTAAATTTGCGAATAGGGAAGGTGGGTCGACCTTTTGGGTCGTCAGGCCGCACACAGTGAGGGGTGGAAGGGGCCCGCCAAATTTGAGGGTGAGGCTCTGGAGATTGCACTGAAAATCCAGGCCTAGCAATAGTGCAGCGCAGAGGTTCGGAAGGACGTAGCGGCGCAAGCTGATGAACTCTACGCCCTGGACTGTGAGAGTGACTGTGCAGAACCCTCGGATCGGGACAGAGTGGGACCCGGAGGCCAGGGAGATCCGTTGATTGGCGGGGTGGACCGCGAGGGAGCAGCGCCTTACCATATCCGGGTGTATGAAACTTTCGGTGCTCCCAGAGTCCAGCAGGCAAGAGATCACGTGGCCGTTGATTTTCACCGTTGTCGAAGCGGTGGCCAGGTTGTGTGGACAAGACTGGTCCAGCGTCATCGAGGCGAGTTGCGGGTGATTGTCACTAGTTTCAGACAAAGAGTGTTGGGGGCCCAGGTCGTGGAAGGTTGTTGGCGTCCATGCCCCGTGGGGAAGACAAGATGGCGGTGGCTGGAGATCCTGCGGGGAACAAAACGGCGGCGCCCGCGGGGCGCACGTTGCGGGGGCAGGACAAAATGGCGGCGCCCATGGGCCGCACTTTGGTGGAGCAGGACAAGATGGCGGCGCCCATGGACCGCACGTAGACTGAGGGGGAGAAGATGGCGGCGCCCACTGGCCGTGCGTGGTCCGTGGGGGTGAAGATAGCAGTGCTCATTGTGCATTTGGCAGGGAGGAGGGAACGATAGCGCCGACTGAGCGGGTCTGGCACACTGCGGCGAAGTGGCCCTTTTTGCCACAAGCCTTGCAAATGGCGGCGCGGGCCGGACAGCATTGGCAAGGGTGCTTCTGCTGACCGCAGAAATAGCATCGGGAACCCCCGGTGTGCGCGATTTTGTGTGTGGCGCAGGCATATTGGCCAGGCAGGGCCCCAGCTGAGGCGGTCGTTTGCGCGGTCCAGGAGGGATAGGACGGGTGGGCCGCGCGACTGGAGGGGTAGGCCTGAACATTACGGGAGGCGACCGTCATGGAGAGCGCTAATTTTTTTGTCTCCACTAGGTCGGGCCTTCCAGCAATCGTTGTCGGATGAGGTCCGACCCAATCCCCATTACAAAAGCATCGCGCATGAGGATATTAGAATGTTCGGCGGCCGTAATGGCCTGATAGTCACAGTCCCGGACGAGTGGAATTAGGGCCCGCCAGAAGTCTTTGATGCACTCACCAGGGAGTTGAGAACGAGTGGCGAGTACGTGCCTGGCGAAGAGTGTGTTCGCTTTCTGCGCGTAGTTCTCTTTGAGGAGTGCCATGGCTTCCGCGTAAGTCGGGGCGCCCTGGATCAGCGGGAACACGCTTGAGCTCAACCTGGAATACAGGACCTGTATCTTCTGAGCCTCCTTTGGTGGGGTGGTCGCTGAGTTAATGTAGGCCTCGAAGCAAGCTAGCCAGTGATTAAAGTATTTTCTGGCGTCGGTCGATTGTGGATCCAGCTGCAAGCGATCTGGTTTGATACGGATGTCCATCCTGTAGAAAATCTGACTGCGATAAATTGATGCACGATCAATTGCACAAAGACTAAGGTTGGGTACAACTGTGGCTTTATTGCAGTCAGATGCGTGGCCTTCTGCTGCAGCTGGCTAAATGGCACCTGAATGAAGGACACACATATTTATACTCCTCCTACTGGGCGGAGCCAGCCGGCAGGGGCTACCAGCAAACCTGTAGTACAGGTCCTACCTTACACCCCCTAATACAGGTGTGCAGTGGTTCACCACAAGGAGTTCGTTGCAGGGGTTTGCTCAGAGATGGCAGCCGTTCATCGACTTCTTCGAGAAAAAGTAAGCTGTAAGAAGGGGGGGGGGCCCGAAGGGGAGGCATGGGAGGGATGAGTAAGGATAGGAGAACCAACGGAGGAGTGGTTGGGGAAGGTGGCATGGTTTGTGTAAGCCATGTTGGCTGGGGTGGGTCTGTGCCCGAGGGTTTGTTGGTTATGTTATTGGGTTTTTATTTTTGTTGAAATTTGATGTTTAAAATTGTTAAAATTATAAATGCCTCAACAAAATATTTTCTAAAAAAAAAATGTTTGAAACAAGTAAAATGAACACTTGGAAAGATAACTAACTAACTATAATACAAATGGTAACGATAAGTGAATTCCCCTTGAGCTACTTCTAATGCAACTGTCATGTGGCACCAAAGGCGAGTGTGAGGACGAATAATATGAGTTCGCGGAGCTTTGACTTACACAGGGGTAAGTTACTGTTTGCGCTGGCCATAGAGCCGTTGGCAATGGCTCTCAAGAGGTCGGCGGAGTGACAGGGGATTTTGAGGGGCCAGAGGCAGCATCAGGTGTCGCTCTATGCCGATGACCTGTTACTGTATGTTTCTGATCAACTGGAGAGTATGGGAAGGATTATGGGCCTGCTGGGAAGGTTTGGTGGGTTCTCGGGGTATAAACAGAATGTAGGGAAAAGCGAGGGATACCCAGTGAATGAGCTGGGTTGGTAGGCGAATTTAGGGGGGGTATGCCATTTACGGAAGCGAGGGATAGGTTTAGGTATTTGGGAATTCAGGTAGCGAGGGAATGGACGGGGCTCCATAAGTGGAACTTAACGAAGCTGGTGGAGGAAGCAGGTAGGATCTTAAGAACTGGGATACACTGCAGGTGACGTTGGCAGGAGGGTCCAAGTGGTGAAAATGAATATTCTGCTGAGGTTCTTGTTTATTTTTCAGGCTCTCCCCATCTTTATACAGAAGGCCTTTTTTCGGAAAGTGGACACAATCATGTCAGACTTTGTGTGGGCGGGGAAGGTGCCGAGGTTCGTGAGGACCCTGTTACAGAGGCAGAGGCAGCAGGGGGAGTTGGTGTTGCCGAACCTGCCTTATTACTATTGTGCAACGAATGTGGATAAGGTGCGGCGATGGTGGGGAGTAGAAGGGGTAGAGTGGGTTAGGATGGAGGAGGAATCTTGTAATGGGTCTAGTTTGTGGGCTATGGTGATGGCAGTGTTGCCAATGACTCCAAGTAGGTATTCAGGGAGTTCAGTGGTGCATCCACGGTGAAGATATGGGGCAAAATTCTCCGGAACCGGCGCGATGTCCGCCGACTGGCGCCCAAAACGGCGCAAATCAGACGGGCATTGCGCCCGAAGGGAAGGGAAAGAGTGCCCCCACGGCACAGGCCCGCCCGCGGATCGGTGGGCCCCGATCGCGGGCCAGGCCACCGTGGGGGCACCCCCCCCCGGGGCCAGATCGCCCCGCCCCCCCCCCCCCCAGGACCCCGGAGCCCGCCCGCGCCGCCTTGTCCCGCCGGTAAGGTCGTTGGTTTAATCTACACCGGCGGGACAAGCATTTTAGCGGCGGGACTTCGGCCCATGAGGGCCGGAGAATTGCGCGGGGGGGGCCGCCAACCGCCGAATATCCGGTGCCGGAGACTTCGGCAACCAGCGGGGGCGGGGTTCACGCCAGCCCCCGGCGATTCTCCGACCCGGCGGGGGGTCGGAGAATCTCGCCTATGGTGTCAGTTGAGGTAGCATTTTAGGATGGAAGGGGTGTCGGTGTTAACGTTGCTGTGTGAGAATCATGGGTTTGAGCCGGGGGAGGATGGGTAGTGTATACAGAAGGTGGAGGGAAGTAGGGCTGGCCAAGGTGAGGGATCTGCATTTCGAGGAAGGGTTCGGCAGTCTGGAGGAGCTAAGGGAAAGGGTAGAGCTGCCAAGGAGGAGTGAGTTCAGGTATCTGTAGGTTAGGGACTTTGTGCGAAAGGTCTAGAAGTTTAGTCTCATAGGCTAGTGTGGCAGTTAATTTACCCCCAAGAGACAAATGATCCCCATTTTATTTTCCATCTATTCAACCAAGACTGATTGTAAAAATTAATGCAAAATACCAAGAAAACTGAAGTAAAAATGGGTGAAAAGGGCTGAGGCTGGGCTTTTATCCCACTCGTCTTTACTGAATTAAATCTAGATTCTTGAGATGAAAGTCTTCTCTCTCTGTTGGTTCTGATGATCGTAAATGTATTCAATTTGAGCTAGTGGTTGGGACTACAATAGAAAACAGCCTGTAATTCAATATGAATTTGTACTAAATTGACACTCTCATGGCCTCTATTGCAAAGGGATTGACATACAGGAATAAATAGGCCTTGCTACAGTTGTACAGGATTTTAGTGAGAATACATCTGGAATACTGTATGTAGTTTTGATCTCTATATTTATGAAGGATATACTTACATTGCAGGCAGTACAACTAAGGTTCACCAAAATGGTCCCCAGAGTGAGGGGATTGTCCTATGATGAGAAGCTGTAAATTGGGATTATATTCTTTAGAGTTTAGAAGAATGGAAGATGATTTCATTGAAACATACAAGATTCTGAAGGGGCTTGATAGGGTAGATGCTGAGAGATTGTTTTCATTGGTCGGGGAATCTAAAACATGCTGGGATGGGGGACACAGTTTCAGGATAAGAGGCTGACCATTTAAGCCTGAGATGAGGAGAAATTAGTTTGCTCAAAGAGTTGTGAATCTTTGGAATTATCTACCCCAGAGGGTGTCGATGTTCCATTACTGAATACATTTGAGGCTGGAATAGGCAGATGTTTTGTGACTCCGAAAATAAAGGGATGTGGGTAATGGATGGGAAAGTGGAGTTGAAGCCGTAGAACAGCCATGATTCTATTGAATAGTGGATCAGGCTCAACGGGTATATGGTCTACTCCTGCTCCTATTTCTTGTGTTCTTGTGAAGTCCATACTTTTGCTGGCTACCTTCTGAATCCCTCTGCTCTCTTCATGAACTATGATTCTGCCTCTGCCCTCTCTTCTCTCTGTGTTTTTTTCCTGCAGTGTACCTTCATGCTTGCCAGACCGTTAAATCTTCCATTGCAGTCATCATGAAGTCACAACTCTTTAGTTTTTGAAAAATTAAATTTTAAAAATCCACAACTGATATTCCAGAATTTCAGTTGAAATTTCTTTCCAAAAAAAACTAGAAATGTGCCTTCATGGCATTTCCACCCCACCAATAATTAAATGAGATTTGCTCTCATTTTATTACAAGGTATATAAAAGAGTAATATAAAACAACAACCAAAAGATAATCTAAATTCACTCTCATAGCCTTGTCTTGGATTATCTAACTGGGTTGCTTCAAGTTCTGGACAAGGCATCTGCAATCACATTCAATTTTCCTTCAATGTGGTGATGTTTGGGTGATATGTTTACACTCACCACCTGCTTTTATTGGAAAAGATTCTTGAACAATTTCTGGAACACAGATTATGGATTTTTTAAAAAAGGAAATCGTGTCAACCATGTGCAGTTACATGGACTTCAATTCAATCCCAGAATTTTAAAGGAACCAATTAAAATGGCCACAGTGTTCAACAATCTACACCTCAAGGGCAAGCAAAGGACTTAATTGTGGATTAAAAAGTCATAGATGTTTACAGCATGGAAACAGGTCCTGCGGCCCAGCTTGTCCATGCTGCCTAGTTTCTATCACTAAGCTAGTACCACTTGCCCGCATTTGGCCCATATTCCTCTGTACCCACCTTGCCCATGTAACTGTCTAACTGCTTTTTAAAGGACAAAATTGTAGCCACCTCTACCACTGCCTCTGGCAGCTCATTCCAGATGCTCACCTCTGTGTGAAGAACTTTCCCCAAGGTCCCTTTTGTATCTCTCCCCTTAAACCTATGCCCTCTAGTTCTAGACCCCTCTACCTTTGGGAAAAGATGTTGACTATCTACCTTATCTATGCTCCTCATTATTTTATAGACCTCTATAATATCACCCCTAAGTCTCCTACGCTCCAGGGGAAAAATGTCCCAGCCTATCCAGCCTCTCTTTATAACTCAGACCATCAATTCCTGGTGGGAGAGAAGGCAGATGGTTTACTTCAGCGAATAGGTACCCAATCTATCATCCTTTAACTCAGGTTTACTAGCTAATAAATTTGGAAGAATGGAAGACAATCTCATTGAAACATACAAGATTCTGAAGGGGCTTGATAGGGTAGATGCTGAGAGATTGTTTTCATTGATTGGGGAATCTAAAACACGCTGGCATGGGGGCACAATTTCAGGATAAGAGGCTGACCATTTAAATAAATTTGCTCTTTCTTTGACCCAAGAAAACCCCATGATTGGCCCCTTATTGTTCACTGCATAGATAGTACAAAATACATTTAGGTTTGGAAAAGGCATCCAGAGGGTAAATAAACTTTAAAATCTTTGTTGTGACCAACCAAGGAGTCTGAATAGAAGGGAAGCCAGTTCACTCCTCATCTAGTCATAACACTACAGGTCTAGTAGTCATTAAGTGTTTTACATGGTTTCTCTCTAAAATCAAAACATCCTCCACCATGTTCATTGAGACATCCCTTAGTTCCTGTGCCAGAACAACAACCTGAACTGCCTCATCACCCTCAGCAAATAGCGCTCTAAACGTCCTCCCTGTTCAATTAATCTCCCCTAATCCTGTACAGTTCCTGTGTTGAAACTCCAGCTGTTCCATGTTACACTCCAGATGTTTTATTTCCTTCCCAGACATGACTTTATCACAAATGAATCTATAGACTCCTAGGGAAATGGAAACCTGACACTTGAGTAGGCCTCATTTCTTTAAAAATCCCAGAATGGGTGCAGCATAGGAGAAGACCATTCAGCCCGTGGGGTCTGAGCCGGCTGTCTACAGGAGTATCTCCATTAGACCTATCCCCCCATTCTTTCCCCATAGCCATGGAATTTTCTTTTCCCTTCAAATGTTTATCTAATTTCCTTTTGAAAGCCATAACATCTCCCTTGACCATACCCTTTCCCCTTCAGAATCCACTGCAGCCACTCACTGACATTCTTAACCCTAACATCTGGTTGACAACATACCATTTAGAATCACATTTAGTCTCCCAGTGAATTGGAGGTCCCCAGGTGCATGTCCTCTGGGCAGGATGGCACCCTGACACTGCTGGTGCCACCCTGGCTCTGCCAGCTGGCAGAAGCACTGCCAACATGCCAGGCTGGTGGTGCCAAGCTGGCATTTTGCATGCGATGATGATCAAGCTGGGGGGGCAAACTGCGCAGGTGTGGGGATGCGGTGCAGGGAGACCTAAGGACCCCAGTGGCTGGGGCTTGGGGGGTCTTTAGGGGTCGCGTTGGGAGCTTGTGAGATCGGGACACCATTTTTAAATGACGTCCCGATCTCTCACACTGAGTTCCGGCGAGCGGAGCTCCTCAGTGCATAAAACATGGCCTGAATGCAGCCTCGGACGCACCTTCCCCACTGAGGCCCTGTATCTAACCGGATGGTGTTCATTTTTCTCAATTGTCTTTTCTTTGTAGTCCACATACATTAAGATTACTTTCCAATTCTAGTTTTACTCCTACCTGCCTCAATAGAACTCATGCATCTTCAGCAATAATTTGATCTCCCACATATTGGCCTTTGGATACCCCAAAGTTCCATACCTTTCTTTCTCCTGATCACATTTACAGTTTAATGACAATATCTGCCGTCAGTTTTCATATATGTGTTGATCATATACAGCTTTACCTCTCGACTAATATTCTCAATTTCACTACTGTGGTAATCATCACTGTTGTACATATTAGAAGATGTGTGGTAAGACCCTGTCCTACAGGTACGGTGGTAGTCCCTGCCTGCTGGCTCCGCCCAGTAGGCGGAGTATAAATATGTATGCTCCCTATACAGCAGCCATTTCGGCAGCTGCTGTAGGAGGCCACACATCTTAGAGTAATAAAGCCTCAGTTGTATTCAACTCTCGTCTCTGTGCAATTGATCGTGCATCAATTTATTACTCTAAGATTTTCAGAACATGGACCTCCGCATCAAGCCGGATCACCTGCAGCTGTATCCGCAATCAAGCGACGCCAAAAAGGACTTTCAACACTGGCTAGCTTGTTTCGAAGCTTACATCAGGTCTGCACCAGACCCAATCCCGGAAGCTCAGAAGATCCAGATACTCTACTCGCGGCTGAGCTCCAACGTCTTTCCTCTATCCAGGACGCGCCGAACTACGCCGAAGCCATGGCGCTACTGAAAGAGAATTAGAACCAGTGGACAAACATGCTCTTTGCCAGACACGTACTCTCTACTCGCAGTCAACTCCCTGGTGAGTCCGTAGAAGATTTCTGGCGTGCTTCAATTCCTCTGGTCAGAGACTGTGACTGTCAGGCCGTCACTGCCACGGAACATTCGGACCTCCTCATGCGGGATGCCTTCGTTATGGGGATAGGGTCAGACCTCATACGCCAGCGACTTTTAGAGGGGGCCACGCTCGACCTCGCAGCAACAAAAAAATTGGCGCTATCAAGGACGGTCGCCTCGCGCAATATTCAGGCCTACACCCCCAGCCGCGTGGCCCACCCCTCCTACACATTGTGGACTCCACAGATGGCCGCCCCACCGGGGGCCTCACCCAGTCAATATGCCTGTGCCACGCGCCAGCCAGCCAACCCCAGGGGCTTACGATGTTACTTCTGCGGGCAACAGAAACACCCCTGCCAACGCTGCCCGGCCTGCGGCAAGAAGGGGCACTTCGCTGCGGCGTACCAGACCCGCTCAGTCGCCGCTATTGCCCCGACCCCCCTCGCATAAGGACAATGGGCGCCTCCATCTTCACCTCCTCGGACTACGTGCGGCCAGTGGGCGCCGCCACCTTCTCCCCCTCAGACCACGCGCGGCCAGTGGGCGCCGCCATCTTCTCCCCCTCAGTCCACGTGCGGCCAGTGGGCGCCGCCATCTTCCCCTTCTCGGACCACGTGTGGCCCATGGGCGCCACCATCTTTTTCAACCCCCGCCACGTGCGGCCCGTGGGTGCTGCCATCTTGTCCACCCCAGGATCATCAGGCGCCACCATCTTGTCTTCCCCACGGCACATGGGCACCACCATTGTTCCAGGACCCGTGCCCCCAGGGCACCCCATCGTTCGACACCAGCGACGAGCAGCCACGACTCGCCTCGTTCACGATTGACCAGTCTCGCCCACACAATCTAGCCACCGCCTCGACAAGTGTGAAGATCGATGGGTACGAGATCGCTTGCCTGCTGGACTCCAGGAGCACCGAAAGCATAATCCATCCAGATACGGTATGGCGCTGCTCCCTTGTGGTACACCCCGCCAACCAAAGAATCTCCCTGGCCTCCAGATCCAACTCCGTGACGATCCGGGGGTATTGTATAGGCACACTCACGGTCCAGGGTGTAGAGTTCAGCGGCTTCTGCCTCTACGTCCTCCCCAACCTCTGCGCTGTCCTGCTACTAGGCCTGGACTTCCAGTGTAAACTCCAGAGACTAACCTTGAAATTCGGCGGGCCCCTACCACCCCTTACCGTGTGCAGCCTCACGACCCTAAAGGTCGACCCACCTTCCCTATTCGCAAACCTAACCCCGGATTGCAAACCCGTCGCCACCAGGAGCAGACGGTACAGCACCCAGGACAGGACCTTCATCAGGTCCGAGGTCCAGTGGTTGCTTCGGGAAGGCATCAACGAGGCCAGCAACAGCCCCTGGAGAGCCCAAGTGGTAGTGGTGAAAACTGGGGAGAAACACAGAATGGTCGTGGATTACAGCCAGACCATCAATAGGTACACGCAGCTCGACGCGTACCCCCTCCCACGCATATCTGATATGGTCAATCAGATTGCACAGTCCCGGGTCTTCTCAACTGTAGACCTCAAATCCGCCTACCACCAGCTCCCCATCCGTAAATCCAACCACCCATACACTGCCTTCGAGGCAGATGGCCGCCCCTACCATTTTCTCAGGGTTCCCTTCGGCGTCATCAACGTGGTCTCGGTCTTCCAAAGGGAGATGGACCGAATGGTCGACCGGTACGGGTTAGAACATAGAACAATACAGCGCAGTACAGGCCCTTCAGCCCACAATGTTGCACCGAAACAAAAGCCATCTAACCTACACTATGCCATTATCATCCATATGTTTATCCAATAAACTTTTAAATGCCCTCAATGTTGGCGAGTTCACTACTGTAGCAGGTAGGGCATTCCACGGCCTCACTACTCTTTGCGTAAAGAACCTACCTCTGACCTCTGTCCTATATCTATTACCCCTCAGTTTAAAGTTATGTCCCCTCGTGCCAGTCATTTCCATCCGCGGGAGAAGGCTCTCACTGTCCACCCTATCCAACCCCCTGATCATTTTGTATGCCTCTATTAAGTCTCCTCTTAACCTTCTTCTCTCCAACGAAAACAACCTCAAGTCCATCAGCCTTTCCTCATAAGATTTTCCCTCCATACCAGGCAACATCCTGGTAAATCTCCTCTGCACCCGCTCCAAAGCCTCCACGTCCTTCCTATAATGCGGTGACCAGAACTGTACGCAATACTCCAAATGCGGCCGGGTTGCGGTCCACGTTCCCGTACCTAGACAATGTCACCATCTGCGGCCACGATCAGCAGGACCCCGATGCCAACCTTGCCAAATTTCTCCACACTGCCACTCCTAAACCTCACCTATAACAAGTATTCAGCACGAACCGCTTAGCCATCCTCGGCTATACGGAGTTCTGGGGCCCGATCCTGACCGCATGCGCCCCCTCATGGAGCTCCCTCTTCACCACTGCCCCAAGGCTCTCAAACGCTGCCTGGGGTTCTTTTTATACTACGCCCAGTGGGTCCCAAACTATGCAGACAAGGCCCGCCCACTCATCCAGTCCACCCTTTTCTCCCTGACGGCTGAGGCTCAACATGCCTTCAACCGTATTAGAGCCGATATCGCCAAGGCCGCGATGCACGCAGTAGACGAGACGCTGCCCTTTCAAGTGTAGAACGACGCATCAGACGTCGCCCTAGCCACCACGCTCAATCAGGCAGGCAGGCCCGTGGCATTCTTTTCACAAACCCTTCATGCCTCCGAAATTCGGCACTCCTCCGTCGAAAAAGAGACCCAAGCTATCGTTGAAGCTGTGCGGCATTGGAGGCATTACCTGGCCAGCAGGAGATTTACTCTCCTCACTGACCAACGGTGGGTAGCCTTCATGTTCAATAACACATAGCGGGGTAAGATCACCACTGTTGTACATATTAGAAGATGTATGGTAAGACCCTGTACTACAGGTACGGGGGTAGTCACTGCCTGCTGGCTCCGCCCAGTAGGCGGAGTATAAATATGTGTGCTCCCAACACAGCAGCCATTTCACCAGCTGCTGTAGGAGGCCACACATCTTCGAGTAATAAAGCCTCAGTTGTATTCAACTCTCGTCTCTGTGCAATTGATCATGCATCAACTACCATCTACGCGTTATCCATTTTCCTAACTGACACTACTCATGGATTATCAGAAACCATGGGCGCAATTCTCCGCTCCCGCGCCGGTTGGGAGAATTGCCTGGATCGACAAATTTTCCCGCGATGCCAGTCCGACGCCCTCCCGCATTCACCCAAGCGGCGAGAACGGCCCCGTCGAGTTCCGCGCAGCGCAGGCCGGAGAATCGCCCGCGACACCCAAAATGGCGATTCTCCGGCACCCCTGCTATTCTCAGGCCCGGATGGACCGAGTGGCCTGCCCAAAACGGCGGGTTCCTCCCAGCGCCGTCCACACCTGGTCGCTGCCGACGGGAACAGCGTGGGAATGCTGGGGGGGGGGGGCGGCCTGCGGGGGGGGCGAGGGGAGGCCCTGCACCGGGGGGGGCCCTCAAATTTGGTCTGGCCCGCGATCGGTGTCCACCGATCATCGGGCGGTCCTCTCTGAAGGAGGACCTCCTTTCTTCCGCAGCCCCACAAGATCCGTCAGACATCTTCTTGCGGGGCGGACTCGGAGAGGACGGCAACCACGCATGCGTGGATGTCGCCAGTTTTGCGGCGCCAGCCGCGTTATGTATGCGGCGGCGCCTTTACACGGCGCCAAGGCCTGCCGTGCGTAAATGATGCGGCGCCGCTTCTAGCCCATTATCGGGCCCTGAATCGGTCGGGATAGGGGCCGTTTTGCGCCGTCGTGAACCTCGACGGCGCGAACACTCTGCCTCATTTCGGAGAATCCCGGCCCACATTCTCCAAGTTCATTATTCACTTGAACATGGAGAATCCATTTTATTTGGTTGTACCTGCTTGACTGTCTTTTTTTGTAATCATTCATGGGACATGGCGTCACTGGCTAGGCCACATTTATTGTCCGTCTTGAATTGTCCTTCAAAAGGTGGTTGTGAGCAGCCTTCTTGAATTGCTGCAGTTCATCTCTCGATTTCCCCGACTAGATGCTCATTCAAATTGAGCCTGATGATGTGCAACCATTGGTGTCACCTTCTACCTCAGAGCTGAGCTTCAAACTCCCCTATTCCCACCATTGCAGCATTGCATAGCTTCTCCCTTTTCTCATTGTCCTGGAGCTGAAATTATTGTTCACACTTCAATTAACTTGAGTTAACTTCTTATATGCCCTTCTCTAGTCAACCTCAGCTCCTCCCCAGAAATCTCCAAATTTTTCAGAACTCCGCCATCACCATCTAGTTCTTACTTAGTTCTACCAGCTGTCACTGAATTTGAAATGTTTGCTCCTGCATTAATTACCGTAGAACATAGAGCATTTCTGCAGAATTCTGTGCAGTTGATTCTAGGGGCTGGATTTAACAGTGCTCTGGGGTCCCCCTGCCCTGGCAACAAAGTCAGGGGTGCATGTGCCCCTGTTTTGCTGCTTGCCCGACAGCGACTTAACATCAGTCAGGCCAATATTGATTTTAAGGCAAGGCTTCTGCCCCTATCAGGGAGCTCTGAGAGCTGCCAGCAGCTCTCTGCTGACCAATCAAATAGCTGGCAGTTCTCTGGTCTCAGCAGCAACACTGAGCACTGCAAGCTACTGGAAGAGGGAGGAGGCAAAGGTTCTCAGCAGGAGACCCGATATGTTGGGATATGCAAGGAACAATTCTTCTATCTCAACCTTAGTGATGAAAAGTACCTGCTTCACTAGGAATGTCCTGAGTGAAATCTGTCATTTGCAGCAGGATGGCACTTCCATCAAGGTGACCATGCCCATGAGCATTCATACATCTGTCTCCTTCCAAAAATAGCTGGCAATATTTTCAATACTTCCTGGTTCACTGTACACTGTTGCCCACAACCGACGGGAGAGAGCCCAGATGGGCGGCGGGGTGCCAGACATTATAGTCCTAACCCTTTATGAGGAATGGATTCTGGAGATCGTGGGAGTGGCCAAGGCTAGATCAGTGACTACCGTAGAGGATGGCGCACGACGCAGAGGTGAGGATCCATCGTCCCCAACCCAGATGACCTGTCAAACATGAGCTGTTAATGCCATACGGACTGACCATCCTTCCCACAGACCACATGGCCATTCTCCCGCAGGACCTGCAGCCAATGGCGCCAGCCCATCCAGGGTGCTGCCTCCTCCCTGCCTTCCAAGAGAATACCTCGGAGGAGAGCACCGAAGACGCCACCATTATCACGGAACAGCTGGAATCCCCACCCTCCACCAGCGCAAAGACACACACATCGGTGGGCAACATTCTGTGCACATTCTGGTGAGCACCACACAGTTGCTGATGCGCATGCTGGAGGGGGAGGAACATGTGGCCACCTCCGTGGATGAGAAAGCACAGGACCATGAAGGGCTGGAGGTCGGGCCCAGGGAGGACGCGCAGGACCAACCACAGGATGTAGGACAGGCGGGAGAGGCAAGGGTCCGGCAAGCCTGGAGGCCAGGAAGGCCCTCATCCTCGCCCGCTTTATACAGGACATTGCCTCGTCTCTCATTCCCCCTCTCCCCAACCCCCATCCCCCACTTCCCGCCACCCCCATCTGTCTGCCTTCCCCGCACACCATTTCCCACACTCCTAGGGCCTGTGTAACATCACGCCAGGGTGATGGGACTAGGTTGGCACTATGAGAGGATCATGGTTGAGGGCAGGGGGGGATGCTGATAACCCGCAGCGAACTGAGCACTTGTGCCCCTCAATGTCATAGTCTGATCCCTGTCTGCCTGTCTGCTGAGTGCTCCTTCACACCCATCACAAGCACATGATGTGCAGGGGAGGGGGGTGGGAGAGGAGTTCAGGGCTTCCATGTCCAGGAAGATGGGCATGGGATTGGTGCTCAGCCCACATAGTGGCAGAAAGTGCCAGAGGTGTCATATTGATTTTTTTTTTCACGTTTAAAAATACGGTGGGAAAAGCTGGCAAGGCAGCCAATAGGCTACCCTCCGCTTTTTCCGCCCAAGACAACACTTTGAAAAAATCTGAAAATTCCGCCCAATGCCGGTTTTCTTTTTCATTGTCTTTCTGGTCTTTCACCTCTTTCTCTTCCACCATTGCCTGGCCAGGTTGCATTTCTTGAGTGTCTGGAAGGAGAAAGACACAAGACTAGGGTTGTGACAAGAGGAGGGAGGAAAGCATGGATCATCTGCAGCTTGCATATTAGCAGAGATGGTGAGCTGAGAGGGAAATGGGTATGAGAAGGAGGATTAGTTATGGGCATATCACCAGCTTCAACAGTTCCATAGACAAGGCCACTCCAATGTTGGTGAATATCGTCTCCTCCTTTAGAGGTGCTCGTCTTCCACCAGTTAGATGATGATCCCTCTGGTTATCTTTCACCTTGTCCTGCAAAAGAGAGGGAAGTGTGTTAGCAAGTGTTGATGAAATGTTTCTGATGATGTAGCTGCCAGGGTTGAATAGATGGATGGTAGTGTGTGTACAACATGTGAGATGTGGGCCTGTGCTTGCAAGTATGAAGTGTGTGAGAATGAGGTGAAGCTGTGAATGTTAAGTATAAGTCATGATTAATAGGGATTGTAGATGAATCATGGGGGTGTAGCACATTGCCCAGAAGAAAAAACAGTTTGGATCAGTATTCTTATTTCCCTGTTTCACTGTTTTTTTTCCTTCTGGGTGAGCAGTTTCTGTGGCTAGTAGTACGGTTTGTAGGATTATAGCATTTGAGAAACATTGATGAGTTTGATGGGCAGAGCCCCATCACCGTTGTGCCTCTGCCCTGATTACATCTGTGATGGCAAGGCCCATGGATGATCTTCACTCCCTGCTGCTAATTAAGGCCCTTTAGTGGGCAATTAATGCCCATTTAAGGGTCGCATGCTACCACCACTGGTATTCACCCAGTGACACGATAAGAACACCACTGGGAAGCCTGGAACACAAACCCTGTTGAAATTGCTTGGAGCTCCCAGAGCAGTCTTCATTTAAAATCAAGGGATCCACTAAGAGCCATCCCCTTTCCCTTGCTTTTAACTACCTCCCCCTACTCCTCCATGACCCCTAACCCCCATGCTGCCATCACTCAACATGGCCTTGGTCCCTCAGCGATCATAGGCCTTTCGCTGATTGAATTGCTGGCAGCTGCCAGCTCACCACCTGTTGGTGCTCCCTACAATGACAGCTGCCAGCCTCTGACAGGCCAGCAGCTGTCTCAGGGAAAACCCACTGATGCCCAGTTTAAGTCCCTGATTGGCACTTAATTTAGCAGGCCTTCCCAAAGATGGCAATGTGGGGCCCTTGCTGGCTCTCCAGCTGCCAGGTGAGACATCCATTTCTTCTGTTACCACCCACTGTGTGCAGCTTTGAGTATGTTACCTTTAAAGAACAAGGATACTTCTCTTGGAGCTGTAAGTCATTAAAGGGCTCACAAGATCCAAACTTGTTTTCATTAGAGAAGAGATGACTGAGAGGAGATATTAGCCAAGTAATTTAAATGGTGGGATGAATGCTTGTGTATATGCAAAAAATTATTTAGTTTACACTGAGTTCAGAATGGAGGAATTAAGTGTAAGATTAACAAGTCTTAGGTAGGATTTGAGTGTGACAGTTTTTTATCCTCTGGCTTTGCAGAATTGTGGATTTGTAGAACAAACTTAATAGTTAATGTAATGTTAATTAATAGCATTTTTTAAAAAAGTGCTGAATAAAGGTCACAGTCAGAACAATAATTGAGGATTATAAGGCTAATTACAGGTACAGAAATTTGAATGGTAACTGCTTTATAAACTGAATTTAATTAATGCACAGATAATTATTGTCTTGAGGTATTATACATATATTGGAAAAAGTAGGGAAAGGATTAAGTTGGTGTACTATGTGTTAATTGAATTAACGTAGACTGGCCAGGGCTGATTTCTGTGAACTGGCACACTCATACAAGTTGCATAAGAAAGAATATATTGTAAAAATGAGCTTTCCATCTTAATTTTTGTTTTCTTCTGATGATCAAAAATAAGCTAATCTATTTCCCTTTTTTCAAAAGACCAGCCACAAGGAATTCGGTACCATGCACCTAGAAATTATACTTCTCCTGGTATTCGTAGATTTAGGAAGCCTGTTGATCTTCTTACAAAGATTCCCAACTTTGCATATGCTGGAGATGATGAGAAGAGTGCTTTACCACCAGCCCTCGAGCCCAAGAGTATGGGTGATGGTATGGAAGGAATCGGGTAAGGTCTAACATCTTCCAAAATGCACAAAATATGCAACAAAGAAAATTAATTTCATAGAACCCAAACCAGCACCTCTGTAATATCCAGTTATAATAAATTGTGTAATCAACCCCTTGCATAAGAATTACTTGCTAAAACTGCATTACTCCATTCCAATGTTCTTTGATTTTAAAGTGGAGTTCCTAACTAAAAAATTCAAATTCTTTTAACATACGAGCTAAAGACATTTTTGTTGTTGGTTTCATTTTAATTTTCAGTCAACTGAGGGCCTACTGATAGGACTGATTTCAATAATTGAATATAAAGGCACAGGGGTTCTTCAAGTCTTCATTGTAATTTCACTGGGGATTCGAAGAGTCTCTCACTGAAGTTATGGCAGGTCACCAGAACAGACCCAATTTTCAGAGAAAGGAGAATTTTCCCTGCAGGCTTCTGAACCCTGCTGCAGGCTGAAATGTGGGTCAGAAGCCCAGACAGTGTGGGAAACTGTCATTCATTATGATTTTCCCCAGGAGGCCAATTAATGACCAGAGGACAGGCTTGTTGTCCAGATAAGGGCAGTTTGCAGACTCTTGAAGCTGAGGGGTCAATAGAAGCCTTCCAGTTTGAAAGCAGTAGCAGTGGGCTGCAATGGGAGATAAGGGAGAGAGAGAGTTCTTCAAAATGGAATTTAAAATTTAAATTTAAAAATGGCTCTGGTTTGGCAGCTGGGCCAACACTGTTGGATAGGGGATGGGGGGAAATCCTTTCTACAGATTAACCTGCAGGAGGGGGGATCTCTATGCCTATCTGGAACACAGGTCACCTGCCCTGCTGCTGGGATGCAGCCTCAAGGCACCTAAATTAGCCCCTGCTGCCTGTGGGAACCTCGAGGCCGACTGTATATCACCAGTCGTCCTCCGTTAATTAAGTGACCCTTAACAAGTTGTGTTGGCTACCCAGGCACATGTGAGATTAGACCTGCTACCCACTTCCACCCATCTCATCTCCACAATAATGTCCCAGAGTGGGATAGAATCGGTGAACTGGTATGCCAGTTAGACCATCTTGTTTTTCTTATCAAAACAATGTGCAGTGTGAGAGTGGATGTGCAGGTGCTCTTTGGGTTTTATTTCTTGCTTATCTATTGAAAAAGTGTTAGTTACTAAGAGCTGTAAATACACAAGAAGCCACAGATAGAACTTGTAACAACTTGTGTTACTCCTAAAGTGAAAATAAAGTAAGATGATTTTTTAAATAAATTGAAAATGTTATCACACTGTTTTCTGCTTGTCAGTGTAGTTAGTACCCACAAGTGTTAAACAAAAGCTTCCAGAATTCATAAAATAAGAAGCAATGAATGCTAAACCAGTATCATGTTGATCTGCGGTGTACCTGGTCTCTTTGTACATGGTCTCTTTACTATACTGTCTGCTAGCTACCTATGTAATTAAAAATAATCAATGAAAATGACAGATTCTGTGAAAAAAATATGTAGTTTTTCTTTCACATCTGACTGTTAGAAAATTATTTGCCAATGGACAGGTCAGACTGATCATTTGCATTAATTTATAAGATAAAGGAAGCAATTGTTACCTAACTTTAAGAATGTCACCAAAACATATGCGCTGTGTGTTAACAGAAAACTGGAATTCATTTTCATGGCGGTATTCATTTTTAATTATGAATCAAGATTCATAGTACATAGGTTATACATTTTTGTTCGAATCTCATTTTTGAGAAGTTAACTGTCGAGATTACATATTCAGTATGGAATGCAGCATGCCCAGCTTTAGTCCTGTTTTAATCAACTTTGCATTGATGTATGTCTTTGACCTTTTGACAACTACTCACTTTAGATGGTTCAGTAAGAAAATGTAAACATTAGTTTGTTCCTTACATCAAGAATGCTTGGTTGGGTGAAGGTGAAATGGAAAAGATTAATATGTACTTAATGAAGTTTGGAAAATTGAGAGTACAATTAAATAATTGTATGAATAATAGTAGTTAAAAACGGGTTTTACTTAAATACTCACTTCCTTCCTTTAGCCCCCACCCCCCATCAATAAGATTGATGAATAGCCTACTGTTTGTACCTTCCAATCCAGTCTCAATTTTTTTCCCCCAGCAAATAAACAACATTTTCTTCTCTGTTAATGACCCAAAGGTTGTATCATTAAAGAGAAAAGTAGACTTTCAGTCTCGGACCAAGATTTGTTTTAAAGTTTTGTTCGCTGACATTTCTTAAGAGGTCTGCCTTGCTTGATTAATTCTGGCCATGCCTCCTGAGAGAAATAATGAAATGAATTCTCCTTCTGGCTATTACGATTGTGGATTTTTTTCACTAAAATGATGGTTGATCATACAAAAGAATAACAATTTCTCATCCAGTATTTAATTCATTACATTAGGAACTCAAATCAATGCATTTTTAGGCTAACTTATTTTGGTTTAGGCAATGCATACGTTCTATTAAAGTTGCACTATTTAAATTTATTAAAGTAGTATTAGTCAATCACAGATAAGTACATACTGATTTTCTATCCCTAGTTATTAGTGTGATGCATATTAATATGTATATTTTATATATACATCTATGATGGCTAACTGTATATTTCTAGAAATCAATTCAGATAGTAGAGAAAACACAGCTTAACATAGTCAGCTTTAGAATAAAGTTAATATAAATTACAATATCTTGAAATAATTTCAACGCATTGGAAAAATAGCTGAAATCTGATGTTTCATTTATTTCATACTGCAGTTTTCAAATATTGTAAAATATTACATGAAGGTCATTGAGCTTATGAAAGTTATGAAATATTTCCAATCGAAGAGGACCATGTAATTTGGCCTGAAAGCATGGTAAATGTGTTATCTGAATCGAACAGAAATGGTTCAATATTTGAATTTAGATTTATTGAACAGAAATGTTAACATATCGTTAGTTATCTGTAGTATAACATTTTTGTTTTTAACTTTAATGAGGATATTAGTTTTCAGAGCACAAAGTTCCTCATTCCAGTGAACCAATTCTCCTTGCCGAATAAACCTCAGTGATTAGTATAGATTAGTTATTTATTTTCTCCAGTGAAGTCAGACTGTGGGCCTCCACATCTCCCTGAGTACTCCTGTGTTCCAACACTGCCGACAAAAACAATTTACTTTTTTAAAAATTTAGAGTACACAATTATTTTTTTCCAATTAAGGGGCAATTTAGCATGGCCAATCCAGCTACCATGCACATCTTTGGGTTGTGGGGGTGAAACCCACGCAGACACGGGGGAATGTGCAAACTCCATATAGACAGTGACCCAGGGCTGGGATCGAACCTGGGTCTCAGCACCGTAGGAGGCAGTGCTAACCACTGCACCACTGTTCTGCACGTGACAAAAGCAATTTACATTTGTATACCACCTTTAACTTACAAAACATTTTAAAGAAATTGATAAAGAAGAAAATAATAGGTTGTGAACCATTACAGCCAGGTTTGGATCTAACTTCTTGCACAGATCTGATTTTCAATGCTCCAGCATTGGCAGCAGTGCCTTCTATTGCCTAAGGCCCTAAGCTTTGAAAGTCCCCCTAATCCTCTCCAGATTTCTAAGGGCTGGATTTTGTCAAAAAATGTCAGGAATTTTCTTTATTCTGTGATCCCATCTCCATCCTGGAGGACCCCACTGCCATATTTTTGTAGCATGGAAGCGGGCAAGTGTTGGAGAGATGGGTGCAATGCCTCTAAAAGCCAGCTCAGGACACCAACAGAATAGGCAAGTGGAAAAGCTGTTATTTTAGAAGGACCCTCACCGTTTACTAGGATATCAGATCAGTTGTATTCATAGCTTTTAGGACTCCTAGCCCTCACATCTCACCTCCTCATTTACCTATAACCTATTCCTGCCCCCTCATACCCCCATGTCATTTCTATGCTCCCTTATGTCCCTCCATACCTTTTCCATACCCTTTCAATTCCCCTTCCAAGTCCCCGCCCCATCCATTCTCGATACTTACTCTTCTATATCCAATATGTACAGAACCAGTGAGCCATTAGCAAGTCTGGCAAGGCATGAAATGCTTCAGAAGCTGACAAACAAGCTTTGACAATCTCCTTTGAAAAAAACTGTTAATCTTATAACCTCATAGAAGTGTCAAGAACAAACAACCATTCATACTATCAATGACTAACAGCTTTAATCCTCTTACCACCCCTTAATCTTATCCAAATAAATAAATAGACATTGCAAAACCACATCAAAGAAATAATAACTCATTGCAACCTCATAAAATGTCAATCAAATGAAGATGGCACTCTTCTGCAGAGTGCGAAGACTCCTCCTGAGCTGAGTACATTAGCCATTCTTGGAGCTTAGCCAAGCATTCATGAGAACATCTGGCTACTGTATCAACCACACAGGTTGAGCCGATGACTAGACATTTGTTTTGTTTTTTCAGATGGTCTCACTATGAGTGTATAATAAGAATCTTCATTGTCACAAGTAGGCTTACATTAACACTGCAATGAAGTTACTGTGAAAAGACCCGAGTCGCCACATTCCAGTGCCTATTCGGGTACACAGAGGGAGAATTCAGAATGTCCAAATTACCTAACAGCATGTCTTTCGGGACTTGTGGGAGGAAACCAGAGCACCCGGAGGAAACCCACACAGTCACAGGGAGAAAGTGCAGACTCCGCACAGACAGTGAGCCAAGCCGGCAATCGAACCTGGCATCCTGGAGCTGTGAAGCAACAATGCTATCCACTGTGTTCCCGTGCCGCTTTGGCTGAGCTCCAACAATGGTTAATATACTCAGCTCAGCAAGGGACTATCCTTCTTTGATTGATAACCTGATCTCTGAAGAGTTTTGTTTTCTACATCTGTGTGATAATTTGGACAAGATTAAAAGGTGTGAAGTGGACTATATGTGTCCTCAAAGGGACATTCACTGTCTGTGTTCTATTATCAGCTTTATGAAAAGGTAAGAGGGAAATGTTTTTAGAGGTAATGTTGAACGCCTATTTTTTCTGGTTCCTGATATGGGGCTAGGGTTCCCCTATGGTTCATGACTCCTCTGTGGTGCCATGAACCACATCACCTTAAAAAGAAGGCCCAACTCCATTAAGGTTGCAGGAGTCTGAAATGGCTGCCTGTAATGAAACCAAGCGACGCAAGATACTGCATGTGGGCTTGCTACTTGCATCAGCAAAAATTGTTGAAAACAGAATGCAGAAGGAAATCCTGGAATCAGGCCTTGCCCGCTATTTTTTAAGCCTCCGACACAAATGGAGATGTGAAATTCTGAGTCTAAATCGATCCCTTTTAAAATAATCTTGGATTTGGATTTGTTTATTGCCATGTGTACCGAGGTACAGTGAAAAGTATTTTTCTGCATGCAGCTCAAACAGATCATTTAGTACATGAAAAAAAACAGCATAATAGGACAACACAAGGTACACAGTGTACCTTTAAATCTTTAAATCCTACTTCTTTAATAAAACTTTTCATCACATGTCCTCATATCTTCATAAAATCAGGCAGCAACTGTGGAAAGAAAAATGAAGTTAGCATTGCAGATCGATGACTAATTATCAAAACACTGAA
Source organism: Scyliorhinus torazame (assembly GCF_047496885.1). Taxonomy (NCBI): domain Eukaryota; kingdom Metazoa; phylum Chordata; class Chondrichthyes; order Carcharhiniformes; family Scyliorhinidae; genus Scyliorhinus; species Scyliorhinus torazame. The sequence goes on from NC_092717.1 coordinate 112,608,230, forward strand.
AGCATGGCTTTGCTGTTGAGCATTTTCTGTTTATATTTGTGATTTCCAGCATCCCCGGTATTTTGCTTTTCTGATGTCTTCCCATGTGGTTCAAAGTTAAATTTTGTTTCTTATATAAATGGAACAATTTACTATGTTAAAGGCACTATATAAATGCAAGTTGTTCTTTTAATTACAACTTTGATTAAAGATTCTCTTCAGATAGTTCAAGGAGGGATAAAGTGGCACAGTACAGAGAAGTCAAAGAAGGTCTTTGCAACAGGTTGGTCTGTGTGCTCTGGACAGGTAGAATAGGATTGTAAAGTTCAATGATAGCGTAAGTGAGTAGCCATGGAAGTCAGTGGAGGGGTTTATAGGAAGAATAGGCATGAGGGTGGAGAAGTTAGGAGCAAGGAGAATTAATGTGGAAGATGAAATTACTAAGAGTGACTAATCACTTTGCGCAGGGGCTGAAAGGGGAGAGAAGATATGAAATCCGGTAAGTAACTTGGATGGGCATGAATGGAGGGTGAGATGCTTGAATAAAGGAAAGATGCTGAGGATTATGAAGAACCTGACGTATTTCATGACAAGGTTTTAGAGTTCTGGAGTTTCCATTTATTGAATTGGTTTTCATGTCAAAGTTCAGCTGAAAATGGTACTGCAAGTATGGATCGTGAACCGAAAAAGAAAATGCTGGAAAATCTCAGCAGGTTTGGCAACATTTGTAGGGAGAGGAAAGAGCTAACGTTTCGAGTCCGATGAGTCTTTGTCAAAGCTAACAGACAGAGAAAGTGGGAAATATTTATACTGTGGAGTGAGAATGAAAGATGAGTCATAGCCACAGAAACCCAGGGAAACCGGGTGCTAATGGCCACAGAAACCAAAGGGAAAGAGTGCTAAGGGCAGTCCCCAGAGAGAACAAAAGACGTGAAAGGCCAAACAGCAGAGAAACTAACATCAGAGGGTGAACTGTAGATGTGAGGGGAGAGGAAGGGGGAAGCAAAGAGGAGAAAGAGTAAGAAAAGATGGATAAGGTGGGGGGGGGGGGGTTAAATATATATTAAGAAAGACAAGAAAGAAATGGTAAAAGACAGTTAAAATGAAATGGGATGAAAACAAATGGGTCGAGGTGGAGTAGAGTTAATCATCCGAAGTTGTTGAATTCAATCGTGTTTTGTTTTCAATGCGATTCAAGTTTCTGTGATCTCTTGCATGCGTTTTTAAAAATACTGTGCTGAAAATAAGCCCTGCCCATAAAACTGGCCATTCCCTCATGATGAATTAATCACCATTGGGAATTTCTGCTAATTGTACTCATTTACCGACCTTCAAGGAGGCTTTAAACATTAAGTGTTTCTTTAGGACCCAAGGATACTAGATACGTTTTAAAGCTTTTAAATGTGATGTATGTTTTAATTAACAAAGAAACTGGTTAATGTACCTTAACATAACTAGAAAATACTCCATATATTCTTTAAAGTGCATTTCAGTAATTTAGTATCAGGTAACTCAGAGGTGGTGGATTGAATCTGATTAAAAATGCTTATTTATTTTGATAAAACTATTTTCAACTATTTAAATCAAACTTTGCCAAGTTGACATTTTTAAGTACATGATGGAAAAATTTTTAAGCAAAATTAAAAGCAAGTGTGTTCAAAGTACATCCTGATTGTACTGATTCATGGCAGATTTGGTATTTGGTAAGATGTAAATGATGGGAAAACACTTTTCGAAACAGGCACAATTTGCAACAGAATGGGGAAGGGGGAAGCAAAGGGGAGAAAGGGTAAGGAAAGGTGGATAAGATGGGGGGGGGCGGTAAATATATATAATGAGAGACAAGAAAGAAAGAACTGGTAAAAGACAGTAAAATGAAACGGGATGGAAACAATTCCCCCTTCCCCTCCCCCCCCCCACATCGACATCTGTCACAGTTTACCCTCTGATGTTAGTTTCTCTTCTGTTTGGCCTTTCACACCTTTTGTTCTCTCTGGGGACTGCCATTAGCACTGTTTCCCCTTGGTTTCTGTGGCTATTAGCACCCGGTTTCCCTGGGTTTCTGTGGCTATGACTCATCTTTCATTCTCACTCCACAGAACAAATATTTCCCACTTTCTCTGGGCAGGATTCTCCCCTACCCGGCGGGGCGGGGGGTCCCGGCGGGATGGAATGGCGTGAACCTCTCCGGCGTCAGGCCGCCCCAAAGGTGCGAATTTCTCCGCACCTTTAGGGGCCAAGCCCTCACCTTGAGGGGCACAGGCCCGCCCATGGATCGGTGGGCCCCGATCGCGGGCCAGGCCACCGTAGGGGCACCCCCCGGGGCCAGATCGCCCCGTGCCCCCCCCACCCCAGGACCCTGGAGCCCACTCGCGTCGCCTGGTCCAACCGTTAAGGGAGGTGGTTTAATTCACGCCGGCGGGACCGGCATTACAGCAGCGGGACTTCGGCCCACCACGGGCCAGAGAATCGCCGGGGGGGGCCCGCCGACCTACGCGCGCGATTCCCGCCCCCGGCAAATCTCCGGTGCCGGAGAATTCGGCGGCCAGCGGAGTCGGGATTCACACCGCCCCCCCGGCTGGGGGTAGGAGAATCCCGCCCTCAGTCTTTTACCAGCTGGGGGCTGATTTAGCACAGGGCTAAATCGCTGGCTTTGAAAGCAGACCAAGGCAGGTCAGCAGCATGGTTCAATTCCCATACCAGCCTCCCCGAACAGGCGCCGGAATGTGGCGACTTGGGGCTTTTCACAGTAACTTAATTTGAAGCCTACTTGTGACAATAAGCGATTTTCATTTTAGCTTTGACAAAGGATCATCTGGACTCGAAACGTCAGCTCTTTTCTCTGCCTACAGATGCTGCCAGACCTTTTGAGATTATCCAGCTTTTTCTCTTTGGTTACAGATTGCAGCATCCGCAGTAATTTGCTTTTATACTTGTCCTTACCTTACTCCCCAACGACCACCCATAACCCCCAGTGACTCCCGAAGCCGCTGGCTGTGCGGCTGATGGCTATCGCTAATAGGGAATTGGCACTTATGGTTAAGTGAGCACTTCACACATCCCTAGTGGATTCCCGTGGGTAGGTGGGCCATGTAGCATATAGGAGTCATTGTTTAGCATCCCAATCACACCTTGATGCCTGGATATTGTGCTTTAACACTGCGGGAGGCAACATCACACGCACAGCAGCCAACATCTGAACACCCAGGGGATGGCACACAGCTCCGGGGAAATGTCCACAGCCGGAGGGTGGGTGGGAGCCAATGGGAAGGGACGATATATGGAGAGATGGGCCAAGATTCAGAGATCGACCCGCATTGCAGAAGAATGTGACAGGGGCATCATACTGGTTCCGCCCAAGGGTGTTTAATGTGTAATACAAGTCCCCACTCTCCCAATGGTGCCGCCTTCCCACCTTCTATCTACCCACCTCTTACCTACTCCCTTCAACCCCTCCCCCCCTTCTCCCAGTGCCCTCAGTGATCCTCAACATGCTTGGCCCTCCTGGCTCTACCGCTAGGTATGGATGTCTCCCCAGGATGCACATCTGAAGTGGAGGCAGCCAGCTGCTTACCTTGTCCCGTAGCCTTCGATGCCCCTGGCAAGAGACCTCTGGGACTCTAAGGCCAGAGGGCCCTGGCTCACTTATCAGTGGCATATGCACAGCCGTGCCATCCTGTTCTGTGTGCTGATTTCGAGACGCGGCCTCATCAGAGGGGTGGAACTCGGGGGAGCTGGTGGCTATCGTCGCTACTCCATGGAATGGGTGCGGGTTGGCACTCAGTGCCCCCTCCTTCCACTCGGTGCCCATAAGTCCTTGGGTTTCACCTTGGAATGGAGGCTGCCCCTGCATCATCTGACTCTGCTAGCCCTGGCAGTTCCCCATGGTCCACACCATCATGTCGATGCCCTCAGTGATGCTCCTTAGTGACTGGGGCATGCTCTGCAGCACTTCGACAATGCTTACCTGCGACTGGGACAAGCTCTGCAGCGCCTCGGCCATTCCCATCTGAGAGCGGGACATGGCCCGCAGAACCTCATCAAGGTCAGCCTTGATATCCCCCAGCGAGGCACACATTCTATCGAGACCCTCAGCTATGGCCATCACCAACTGTTCAACGCATTTGTTATGGGCCAGGGTTTAGATAACATCAAAGTATATCATGGAGTTCACCTGACCCACAACTTTTAATAGATTTTGGTTATGGGGAGCACAAGGGCCTACTTTACAGGTATGATGCAATAGAGATCTAAAGTATTTTTAAAACAAACCAACATTTATTCTATGAATCCAGTTAACATTTTATAAACCCACAGTAAACATCTTCCCAACTACCAACACTGATAACCTCCCAAAAAGATACAGTGCACTATAGGTAACCCGTAGTAATTTTCCAAACAACATCCACAAGCCAAAACACTTTTTAACAAAGACAGTAGGTTTGAATTCTCCATAGAGAACAGTTATCACTTTTAAATTATCAAGTGATCTCAACACCTTGTTTAACATACAGAGGGAGACCAGTAAACATCTGCTTGGTTTGAATGTAGCTCTCCAACTGAAAGCGAAACTAAAACACAGAGCCAAAAAGAGCTTCCAGCTCAAAATGAAAGTAAAAAGCAGAATCACATTCCAGCTCCAACCACACAATGACATCACTGCAGCCATTTGATAAAACACACTTTTCTGAAAGGGACTCTCACATAACACCTACCCCCAAGAAAAAAACAAAAACCATCAACTTCAAGGTGGTTTCATTTTTCACCTTTTCACTTTCCTTTAAGAAATATTGACAGTAAATATACGTTTTATTTTACAAAACAAAACACGCAAACATTTATAATAACATAGTCCATTTTAGTTCTTCTTCCTCCACCGAACCTGCTTCTCTTCATCACATTTGTGACAAAGCATCGGCTATCACATTTTCTCATCCTGCCACATGTATTATTTTTAAATGAAATGGCTGTAACAATAAACTCCATCGAAACAGTCTTGCATTGTTATTCCGGAATCGCTCCAAATACATCAATGGATCATGATCATTATATATAATTGTGTCAGACGGATTGCTGGTAATATCGATTTGAAAATGTTGTAAAGCCAGCACCAAGCTCAAATTTTCCTTCTCAATTGTTGAATACTACTTCTGGTGCTTATTTAATTTCTTTGAAAAATAACCAATAGGCCGCTCTAGTCCTTCGTCGTCATCTTGTAAAAGCACCGCACCTACGCCCACAGCACTCGCATCAACAGCCACTTTGAATGGAGCAGTGGTTAACACAGCTTTCAGGCCGTCAAATGCCTGTTGACACCTCCGCTGTCCACTAAAATTTGCTACGCTTCTTTAGCAAGTCCGCCAGTGGAGCAACCCACTGCTAATGTTTGGCACAAAGTTCCGGTAAAATCCACTCATGCCAAGAAATTGCATTATTTCCCTTTGTGTCAAGGGTCTTGGAAACTCCCCAATAACCTTTGTTTTCACCTCCCGTGGGACCATTCGACACTGTCCGATTGTATGGCTAAGGAAAGTGACTTGGGCTTTTCCAAATTCACTTTTGGCTAAGTTTGCCACCAAACCTGTCTCCTGAAGTCGATCAAATAACTCCATCAGATGCTTTGAATGTCCTTTCCATGTCTGACTGAAAATTACCAGATCGTTGGTGTATACCGCACAATTGGGAATCCTGAAACAACTTTGTTAGTTAACCATGGAAATGTGGCTGGGGTGTTTTCCATGCCAAATGGCATAACTTTGAATTGGCATATACCATCTGGAGTCACAAAAGCTGAAATCTCCTTCCCCCTTTTCTACCTGCCAGTAACTTTTAAGTAAATCCAGTTCGTAAATAAAAGCTGATTGTCCCACCTTCTCAAAGCAATCCGCCAAACGTGCGATAGGATAAGAGTCCGTTCTTCTAACTGCATTAACCTTTCTATAGTCCACACACAAACGTTGGGTACCGTCCGGTTTTGGTACCTTCACTATGGGTGAGCTCCATTGGCTGCAACCCACTTCAATTATGCCATTTTTAAGCATACTTTCAATTTCTTTGTTAACCTGTGCCAATTTTGAAGGGTTAAGTCTATATGGATGTTGTTTAATTGGAACAGCATTTCCCACATCTACATCATGTATAGCCATTTTAGTACTTCCCAACCTATCTCTACAAACTTGCCCATGTGATATCAATAACTCTTTCAGGTCAGTACGTTTTTCCTCTGGAGGGTAAATCAACAATTCATCCCAATTTTTAAGAACATCTTCATTTTCCAATTTAATTTCAGGGATGTCAAATTCAAAGCCATCTGGATTTGGTTCTTTACTTTGAGATAGAATCTTTAAAACCTCCTCCTTTTGCTCTCCTTCCCTTTCAAAGTACCTTTTAAGCATATTCGCATGACACATTTGGTGAATTTTCCTTCTATCTGGCGTTCTTACCACATAATTCACCTCACTTAATTTCCTTTCAATCTGATAAGATCCACAAAACCTTGCTGTTAAAGGTTCACCTACCACTGGTAACAATACTAAAACGTTGTCTCCACTGGCAAAACTACGAACTTTTGCTTTTTTGTCCACTACCTGTTTCATCAGATGTTGTGCAATTTTTAAATGTTGTCTAGCCAATTCCCCAGCTCTATTTAGTCGTTCCCTAAAATTTGACACATAATCCAATAATGTAAGTTCCGACTGCTCACTCACCAATTTTTCCTTAATCAATTTGAGTGGTCCTCTTACCTCATGACCAAAATTTAGTTCAAAAGGACTGAATTTGGTTGACTCATTAGGTGCATCCCCAATTGCAAACAGTACCAATGGAATTCCTTTATCCCAATCCTCTGGATAATCTTGACAATAAGCCCTCAACACTGTCTTTAATGTCTGATGCCACCTTTCTAACGCTCCCTGCGATTATGAATGGTACATAGTTGATTTAAATTGTTTTATTCTTAAACTGTCAATAACGTCTTTGAATAACCTCGAGGTAAAATTTGATCCTTGATCCAATTGTATTTCTGTAGGTAGTCCATATCGAGTAAAGAAATTAAGTAACACCTCCACAATCTTTTGAGCTGTAATATTGCGTACTGGAATGGCCTCTGGAAACCTAGTAGACACATCCATAATAGTCCAAAGATATTGATCCCCACTTTTTGTTTTAGGAAGCGGTCCTATGCAATCAATTAAAACCCTTGTAAAAGGTTCCCCAAATGCTGGAATGGGTATTAAGGGCGCTGGTTTTATCACTGCTTGAGGTTCCCCTGGCACTTCGACATGATCGTCAAAATTTAACTACATCTTTATGTAGTCCAGGCCAATAAAAATGTTTTTGTACTTTAGCTTGAGTTTTCCTTACTCCCAAATGACCTCCCACTGATACCTCATGTGCTACTCACAACACCTCCTTTCTAAACCCTACTGGCAAGACCACATAATGAACCTCTGCCCACTTTTCATCCATCTGCATATGTAAAGGTCTCCATTTTCTCATCAAGACATCATTTTTATGGTAATAACATTCTGGTATACACTCAGATCCCTCTTCCGTGTATGCTTTCTGATACATCTATTTTATTTCTATATCTTTCTGGTGTAATTCCACCAATTTTCCTCAACTAAAAATATCCACCTCATCCTCCACCTGTTCTTGTTTTTTTCCAACCATCTGATCAAAAATCGTTTCTAATAATTGAACTTCAACTTTATCTTCACTCTTTGATTTCTCCTCTTGTCTTAACCTGTGACTTTTCAACCTTGTTACTACACAATCTGGAAAAACCCCAGAATATTCGTCCTTCAACACTTCAGTTGTCTGATTTTCCACTGGCTTATCAACCACAGTAGGCATCACTCCCACCTGTGATCCAGCTATATCATTACCCAAGATAAAGTGTATTCCTGGACAAGATAGTTTCTCTATTACTCCTACTACCACTTCACCATTCTTCACTGGACTTTCTAACCTTACCTTATATAATGGAACACTACTCTTCTCACCCTGAATTCCACATATTACCACCTTTTCTGGTAATATTCCTCCCAAACTACATAACTCCTCATCTCTTACCATCAAAGATTGACTAGCTCCCGTATCTCTTAAAATTGTGACTTCTTTACCTACTCCTCCTGGTACACGAGTACACTTTACCCACACAAGTAAATTCTTTAAAGAGATCTGGCACCTACTTATTAATCACCTCTTGATCAGGCTATACAATCTTTTGCGCCTCCTTCGCTTCACTTGGGCTTTCCTTTACCAGTTTAACAAACCCTACTGACTTATCCTGTTTTATCACATCAACCTTCCCAGTGCTTTTCTTCAACTACCAACATTGTGACTTTATATGGCCTAGTTTATTACAGTGAAAACATTTTGAAACTTTTCATTTCACTTCCACCCTCCTGGATTTCCTTTTTAATCTGAGATACACTCTCCTTATTATCTCCCATCAGATCTCTTTTACTTGCGTATTTCTCTTTTCCCCAGTTTCTATCCCTCACAGGTTGAAACCGATGTTGGAAACCAAGCTTTGATTTATGAGCTAATTCATAATCATCTGCCATTTCTGCTGCTAACCTCAAAGTTTTAACCCTCTGCTCTTCCACATGAGTTCTCACTACATCAGGAATTGAATTTTTAAACTCCTCCAAAAGTCGAATTTCTCTGAGAGCTTCATACGTTTGGTCTATTTTCAAAGCTCTTATCCACCTATCAAAATTACTCTGTTTGATCCTTTCAAATTTCATGTATCTTTGGCCAGGTTCTTTCCTTAAATTTCTAAACCTTTGTCTGTGGGCTTCAGGCAGTTCAGGCACCTAAGATGGATTTTTTCACCTCCTCATAGGTCCCAAATACCTCCTCTGATAGTGATGCAAACTCTTCACTAGCCCTACCTACCAACTTTGTTTGAATTAGTAATACCCACATGTCCTGTGGCCATTTCATTTGTTTAGCTACCTTCTCAAATGAAATGAAAAAGACTTCTACCTCCTTTTAATCAAACCTTGGCAATGCTTGGACATATTTAAATAGATCCCCACCAAGCCTTCGACTATAACGCTCAAGCCCATTATCCTCATCACTCTCCTCAAACTATACATTTCCCTTTACATCCGCCAATTTTAACTGACTGGCATGTCTCATGGTCATTTTCTGAAGTTCAAACTCTCACTTTTTCCCTTTCCTCTCTCTCCTTTTCTTTTTCTTCTCTATCTCTTTCTCTCCCTTTTTGTTTCCCCTGATCTGTACCTCCCTTTTCCCTTCTTTTTGTTCTGCTAGGGCTATTCTTTATTATTTCCTTTCTTCTCTCTCCTTTTCTCTCTTTTCATGTTCAAGCTGCTTTAATTCTTTTTCATGTGCAAGTTGCTTGATTTGTAACTGGATTTTTTCCCATTTCCAATGAGTCCGACTGTATCTCAGGCAATTTTAAATGCTCAGCTACCGCCATAAGTACCTCTTGTTTTCGTATTCTGTAAGGTCATGTTAACTGCAATGTTTTTGCCAAATCTAAAAGCCTGTTTTTAGTCTCTGTTTGTAAGGTACTGCGTGTGACCTTCTCCACCCCCAAAAACGTCCGAGCCTCTGAAAGAGCCATTGTCCACAACACACTCCCTACTTAAACTGGAATACCACACCTGAAAAGCAAACACAAATATGCTCACCCCTGACTGCATTTAAGTTCACTAAGCCAACCCAATCACGAAAGATAGACTTTATACCACAAACCCCCAATTTGTTATGACCCAGGGTTTAGAGAACACCAAAGTATACTATGGAGTTCACCTGACCCACAACTTTTAATAGATTTTGGTTATGGGGAGCACAAGGGCCCACTTTACAGGTATGATGCAATAGAGATCTAAAGTGTTTTTAAAACAAAACAATGTTTATTCTATGAATCCAGTTAACGTTTTATTAACCCACAGTAAAAATCTTACCAACTGCCAACACTGATAACCCCAAAAGATACAGTACTCTATAGGCAACCCTTAGTAATTTTCCTAACAACATCAATAAGCCCAAACACTTTTTAACAAAGACAGTAGGTTTGAATTCTCTACAGAGAACAGTTATCACTTTTAAATCATCAAGTGATCTAAACACCTTGTTTAACATACAGAGGGAGACCAATATACATCTGCTTGGTTTGAATGCAGTTCTCCAACTGAAAGTAAAACTAAAAACACAGAGCCAAAAAGAGCTTCCAGCTCAAAACGAAAGCAAAAAGCAGAATCATGTTCCAGTTCCGCCACACAATGACATCACTGCAGATATTCGATAAAACACACTTTTCTTAAAGGGACTCTCACATGTCACCTTGGACACCTTCACTGATGGTGCCAACTTTGTGCACCCGGCTCTCCACTGCGGTCGCCACCCTAGCCTCAGTGCCACGCATTGTTGGGGACATCTTCTGCACCCATAGCATCTGAGACTCCTCCAATCGGCTATGGATCTGCTTGAGTGATGCTGACACCCCCCTCTGAATGTCCAGGCTGTCCCTATCATTCCCAACAGCTCCGGATAACTCTGTTCCACAGGCTCAGCATCAGACTGGGACCCAGCTGGTCCTGGGATCCAGCAGCCCTCCGACTGCTGTCTGGTCAGGAGGTTCTTGCCTCCACTGATATGCATCATCAGCAGTGTGGTGCTCACCAGATTGTGCTTCCGAAGCCTGTCCACTAACATGTCCCACCAAAGAGTGCTTATCTGCACTGGTGGAGGGAGGGGATAACTGCTGTGCCGCGACTATAATGGTGGCATCCTCGGAGCTCTCCTCCGAGGTGGTCTCCTGGGAGGCAGGGAATGTGCTGCCCGGGATGGGCCGGCGCCGTTGGCCGGAGGACCTGCAGGAGAATGGACATGTAGGAGGGATGAGTCAGTCAATAACAACTCACATTTGACAGGTCCCCTGGGTGGAGCCTGGTGGTTTCTTGCCTTTGCGGCGACCGCCAGCCTCCGCGTGGGTGACCGATCTGTCTTCGGCCACCCCAGTCATCTCCAGGGCATGCTCCTCGAAGGAGGTGAGGATGTTTAAGTCCGGCACTCCACCTGTCTGGGCCCTCTCCCGACGATTATGGGGGAACATTTCCTGAGGAGACACAGAGGGGGCATCGTTAGCCACATGCGTGGTTCGCAGTGGTGCAAGGGGGGTGTGAAGGGAGGGAGCACTTGTAGACTTGAGCCAAATGAACAACCCTTCCATGACCTTCAAGACCTAGAATGGGACTTGAACTAGGGGTCTTCCAGCCCTGGGGCAGAAGTGTTACCAACTGAGCCACAAAACATTTACCAGTAAGTACCCGTATCTTAAGAAATAGGTGAAAATACTTTCCATTGGCTCAGATTCCTTTTCTCAAGTGAACCCATTCTAGCAGACCAGATGGCATCACTCGGATGCCTGATTTACTCTGTTGTTGGATTTTTCCTTGTCAGTATCCCAATCACAATATTGTGTTTGGAGTGGTACTAAAAGTAAGCGTGCCAGGATGATGAAGAACATGGGCCACGCTGCGGCCAAAAGGCAGCGCGCCGCAGCGTAGCTGATAAAAGCCGGGGGACCCCGCTCTCGGGATCTACCCAGCTCACAACGCCTGCCGAGATCTAACGCAATCTCGCGAGATGTTGCGATGTGAATCCTGCCTATTGATTGACTGCCGGTGGCAGCCATGGTGTGAGTGGTTGCACACAGGGCGGCTCCTGCTTGACGGCGTAGAAAATAACTTTTTTAATCTGAAATTGGGTTCAACTTTGACAGAAAAGTGCAGCTGAAGGTCAGAGGAAAAGTTTCCCCTGGAAGTGGTATGTCTGCTGGTTACCAAACCCGGCAGAAGAAGGTGAAAGATTTGGCCAAAGAGTTGGAAGAGACCTGTGGCGCAGCAGCCAGTGGAAATATGGCAGAGGGGGAAGGGCTAGTGCAAGTTGGAAAGCCCCAGATGGAACAGTTGATGGCCTTCATCAAGGAAGAGCTCCACCAGCAGAGGAAGGATATGCAGGAGGATCACTCAAAGGCCATTGAAGGAGCTGTGGCACCCCTGAAGGGCTCGATGGAGAAGGTGGAGAAAAATTTGGAGGCACATTAGTCGCAGATCGGAGAGTTTGAGGGTGATGTCAAACCACTGCGATCGGGTGGTGGCATTGGAGGCGGAGGTGGGGCTCTCAGGAGACCTTTGCAAGATGTTGAGAGCAATGGTGGAGGAGCAGGAAAATCGATCGAGAAGGCAGGATCTGCAGATAGTGGGCCTACCTGAAGGAGTGGAAGGTGAGACTGCAACAACGTATATTTCGAGGATGCTGGTGGGCTCGTGGCAGAGGGGATGTTTGATAAAGCCCCTGAAGTGGACGGAGCGCACAGGTCTTGAGGCAGAAGCCTAGAGCAGGCGGTGATCATGAGTCTCCATAAGTTCGTGAAGAAAGAGAAGATCCTGCAGTGAGCCAGGGAGAAGCACAACTGTGAATGGGAGGGGAACAAGGTCCGAAGAAGGTGAAAGATTTGGCCAAAGAGTTGGAAGGGACCTGTGGTGCAGCAGTCAGTGGAAATATGGCAGAGGGGGAAGGGCTAGTGCAAGCTGGAAAGCCCCAGATGGAACAGTTGATGGCCTGCCTGGTGTGCGGGTTTCGACAGAGCCAAGGTGGTGCTGTATTGACGGCAGATCAGGTTTGGGGTGCTCTACCCGGCAGCGCTTTCGGTGATGTATGAAGGCCGGGAATGCTATTTTGAGACCCCAGAAGTGGCCAATGACTTTATCAAGGAGCATAAACTGGGGGATAACTGAACTGAACAATTCTGGGAGACTGAGGTGCTAGCACTTTGGAGTAATTGGGAGTATGGGTAGAGTGGGGATTGGAGGGAGTGGGAGGTTTTCTTTTCCTCCAATGTGGAGGTTTTTTTCTTTTTTTTTACTGTTGGATTGACAAAGGATAGCTGAGGTGAAAAGTTTGCAAGCATCCCCCCCTCCTGCTGCTTGGGGCTGTGTGTTTTTTTTTTCTGTTTGTTTGTTCTTGGGGAAGGTGACCTGTGGTTCGAGATGAGTCTTTGTTTGGGTGGGGAGGGGGAGGTCAGCGGGGAGCCTTCTTCACAGAACAGAGAGATGAGGGCGGGGAGGGGGGTCAGTGGGAGAAGCCTTTGGCAGATGTTGCCACGCTAGCAGGATATGCTGGCGAAAGGAAGTGAGGTGGGGGAGAAGGCCGAGAGAGGTGGCCGTAGGGGGGAGGGGAAGGGGGGAGGAAGAGGGTGGGGGGGGGGGGGGTGGGGGGAGAGGAGGATTGGGGGGAAGGGAGGGTGACGCTATGAAGCGAGGTTGGAGAAGAAATATGGTCAGGGGCGGAGAAAGGGGGAGCCATCTTGGATGGGCCACGTATAGGGTGAAATTAATGGGGGTAGAGCCAAAAGGGGAGGACGGTGGACGGTACACGGAAATAGAGGCATAAGCCCCCGGTAAGGCTGATAACGTGGCATGTGCGAGGGCTCAATGGACCAGTCAAAAGATCTTGGGTCTTTGCGCACCTCAGGAGCTTGAAAGCGGAGGTGGTCTTTCTGCAGGAGACCCACCTCCGCGTGAAGGACCAGGTTAGGCTAAGGAAGGGACGGGTGGGTCAGGTTTTCCACTTTAATAATAATCTTTATTGTCACAAGTAGGCTTAAATTAACACTGCAATGAAGTTTCTGTGAAAAGCCTTTCACCTTGGCCCTGTCACGTGGGGATAATAATTTCTTGTTCTTGTCCTTCTCGATGGTAGTGCTCATGAGTTTAGTAGGAGCTGCCTAAGGAACCTTGGTGAGTTACTGCAGTGCATCTGTAGGGCAGCACGGTAGCACAAGTGGATAGCACTGTGGCTTCACAGCGCCAGGGTCCCAGGTTCGATTCCCTACTGGGTCACTGTCTGTGAGGAGTCTGCACGTTCTCCCCGTGTGTGCGTGGGTTTCCTCCGGGTGCTCCGGTTTCCTCCCACAGTCCAAAGACGTGCAGGTTAGGTGGATTGGCCATGATGAATTGCCCTTAGTGACCCAAAAGGTTAGGAGGGGTTATTGGGTTACGAGGATAGGGTGGAAGTGGGGGCTTAAGTGGGTTGGTGCAGACTCGATGGGCCAAATGGCCTCCTTCTGCACTGTATGTTCTATGTTCTATGTTGTATATGGTGCACATGACTGCCACTGTTTGTCGGCGGTAGATGGATTGAATGTTTGTGGAAGGTATAGAAATCAAGTGGACTGCTTTGTCCTGGATGATGTCAAGCTGCACTCATCCAGGCAAGTGGAGCGTATTCCATTCCCCTCCTGAGTTGAGCCTTGTAGATGGTGGACAAGCATTGAAGAATCAGGATGTGAATTTCCCGCTGCAGGATTCGTAGCCTTTGACCTGCTCTGGTAATCACAGTCTTTATATGCCTTGTCCAGTTCAGTTTCTGGTCAATGATAACCGGTTGTTGATAGAAGGGGTTTCAGCGATGGTATAGCCATTGCATTTTAAGGGGTGATGGTTAGATCCTCTCTTGTTGGAGATGGCTATTGCCTGGCACTTGTGTGGCGCAAATACTACTTATCACTTGTCAGCCCAAGCCTGGATATTGCCCCAGATCTTGCTGCATTTTCGCACGGACTGCTTTAGTAGCTGAGGAATCGAGAATGTGCAGTCATCAGCGAACATCCCACTTCTGACCTTATGATGGAAGGAAGGTCATTGATGGAGCAGCTGGAGATGGTAGGGCCTAGTCAGCTATCCTGAGGAACTCCTGTAGTGATGTCCCGGGACTGAGATGATTGACCTCCAATAACTATAACCATCTTCCTTTGTTTCAGGTACGACTGCAACCAGTGGAGTATTTTCCCCCTGACTCTCATTGACTTGTTTGCTCAGGCTCCTTGGTGCTATATTCATTCAAACGCTGCCTTGATGTCAAGGGCAGTTGCTCTCACCTCACCTCTGGCATTCAGCCCTTTTTCCATTTTTGAATCAAGGCTGTAATGAGGTCAGGAATTGGGTGACCCTGGCGGGATTCAAACTGAGTGTCCGTGAACAGATTACTGCTGAATAAGTGCCGCTTGATAGCGCTGCTAATGCCTCTTCCATCACTTTACTGATGATCGAGAGTGGACGGATGGGGCGCTAATTGGCAGAGTGAGATTTGTCCTGTTTCTTGTGTACAGGACATACCTGGGCAATTTTCCACATTGCCAGTAGGTGACAGTGTTGTGGCTGTAATGGAGCAGCTGGGATCGGGGCGTGGAGGAGTCCGAGATGGATCATCCTCACTTCTAGCTGAAGATTGTTGCGAATGCTTCAACCTTATCTTTTGCATGATGTGCTGGGCTCCTCCATCCTTGGGGTATGTGTGGAGCGTCCTCCTCCAATTAATTCTTTAATTGTTCACCACCATTTATAGCTGGAGGAGGCAGGACTTTAGAGCTTAGATCTGACCCGTTGGTTGTGTGATCATAGAATCCCTACACTGCATAAGGAGGCCATTCAGCCCATCAAATCTGCACCAACCTTCTGAAAGACCACCCTATCTAGGCCCACTGCCCCACCTCATATCCATACCCTAGTAACCCCACCTAACCTTTTGAACTGTGGGAGGAAACCGAGCACCAAGAGGAAACTCACGCAGACATGGGGAAAATGTGCAAACTGCACACAGTCACCCAAGGCTGGAATTTAATCCGGTTCCCTAGCGCTGTGAGGCAGCAGTGCTAACCACTGTGCCACCGTGCCGCCCATATATTTATACATTTGACGGACTTGTCCATCGTTAACCCGCATTTCTTCTACAGTGCACATTAGAACACTTAGCTCTGTCTGTTACTTGCTGCTTATGCTGTTTGGCAAGCAAGTCGTCCTGTTTTGTCGCTTCACCAGGTTGACACCTCGGGCGAAATTTTCCCCCAACGGCGGGATGCCCGCCGACTGGCGCCAAAGCCGGCGCCAATCAGACGGGCATCGCGCCGGCAAAAAGGTGCGGAAGTCTCCGCATCTTTGGCGGCCTAGCCCCAACATTGAGGGGCTAGGCCGACGCCGGAGGGATTTCCGCCCCGCCAGCTGGCGGAAATGGCGTTTGTTGCCCCGCCAGCTGGCGCGGAAATGCGGCGCATGCGCGGGAGCGTCAGCGGCCGCTATCAGTTTCCCAGCACATGCGCGGGAGCGTCAGCGGCCGCTGTCAGTTTCCCGCGCATGCGCAGTGGGGAGAGTCTCTTCCGCCTCCGCCATGGTGGAGGCCGTAGTGGAGGCGGAAGGGAAAGAGTGCCCCCACGGCACAGGCCCGCCCGCGGATCGGTGGGCCCCGATCGCGGGCCAGGCCACCGTGGGGGCACCCCCCGTGGTCAGATCGCCCCGCGCCCCCCCCCAGGACCCCGGAGCCCGCCCACGCCGCCTGGTCCCGCCGGTAAATACCAGGTTTGATTTACGTCGGCGGGACAGGCAATTCCTGGGCGGGACTTCGGCCCATCCGGGCCGGAGAATCCAGCGGGGGGTCCCGCCAACCAGCGCGGCCGGATTCCCGCCCCCGCCCAATCTCCGGGAGCGGAGACTTCGGCGGGGGCGGGGGCGGGATTCACGGCGGCCAACGGCCATTCTCCGACCCGGCGGGGGGTCGGAGAATGACGCCCCTCATTTTTACGTATGGCTGGTGTTGCTCCTGGCATGCCTTCCCACACCCATCATTGAAGCAATGTTGATCCCAGGCTTGTTGGCAATGGTGGAGTGGGGGATATTCTGTTCCATGAGATTACAGATTGTAGTTGAGTTCATTTCTGCTCCTGTTGATGGCCCACAGCGCCTCATGGATGTCCAGTTTTGTGCTGCGAGATCTGTTCGAAGTTGATCCTATTTAGCACAGTGGTAATGCTACACAATATGATGGAGGGTATCCTCAATATGAAGATGGGACTTTATTTCCACAAGGACTGTGCAGTTGTCACTCCTACTGATACTGTCATGGACAGATGCATCTATGGCAGATTGGTGAGGATGAGGTCAAGTATGATTTTCCCTCTTGTTGGTTCCTCACCACCTGCCACATTCCCAGTCTAGCAGCTATGTCCTTTAGGACCCGGCCAGCCCAGCCTGTGGTGGTACAACTGAACCACTCTTTGAACATTGAAGGCCCCCACCCAAAATACATTCTGCGCCCAAGTGGTGTTCAACATGGAGGAGTGGTGATTCACCGGCTATGCAGGGATGACACATGGTAATCAGCAGGAGGTTAGCTTGCCCATGTTTTGCCTGCTGCATGAGCCTTCTTGGGGTCCTGAGTCGATGTTCAGTGCAACTCCACTGTGCCGCCACCTCTACTGAGTCTGTCCTGCCTGTGATATAGGTCATACCTAGAAATGGTGATAGTGGTGTCTGGGACATTTTCTGTAATGTACTACAAGCAACCAAGGCAATGACTTGCCCTGGACCCAGGCACAGATGAATGACGGTGGAAGGGGGTTGGCAGCAAAGTCAGGGTGGTGGCTCTCAGTGCCCCCCCCCCCCCCCATCTCTTTTTGATTCTGGGTCCCTCAATAAGGCACTGAAAGGGTGGCACGTGATGAAATGGTTAGCACTTCTGCCTAATGGCGCCAAGGACCCAGGTTCGATCCTAGCCCCAGGTCACTGTCTGTGTGGAGTTTGCACATTCTCCCCGTGTCTGCGTGCGTCTCATCCACACAATTCAAAGATGTGCAGAGCAGGTGCATAGACCACACTAAATTGCCCCTTAATTGGAAAAAAATAATTGGGTACTCTAAATTTATTTTAAAAATAAAATAAAAATAATGCGCTGAATGCCTTTGAAGAAGCTCCCAACCCCCACACCTGAAGACTGTATGCAAACATGCCCCAGGATTTACCTTTTGGACTTCTCATCTGGTGAGTCATCCGCAACTAGATTAATTCCAGCAGCAGCAATGCCTTCTCAAGGGCCTTAATTGGTGGTAAGGCAGAAAGGCCACCCACACATTTTCCCATTATGGACTTAATTCACGGTGGAACACAACAGTGGGATACCAGAGCTCCAGGAGAATCAGGGGGCAGAGGTGAGTGCAGTGACCATTACTAAGGAGAAGGTTCTGGGGAAACCGAAAGGTCTGAAGGTGGATAAGTCACCTGGACCGGATGGACTACACCCCAGGGTCCTAAAAGAGATAGCTGAGGAAATTGTGGAGGCATTAGTGATGATCTTTCAGGAATCACTGGAGGCAGGAAGGGTTCCAGAGGACTGGAAGGTGGCTAATGTAACACCACTGTTTAAGAAGGGAGGGAGGCAGAGGACGGGAAATTATAGGCCGGTTAGCCTGACTTCGGTCATTGGTAAGATTTTAGAGTCTGTTATTAAAGATGAGATCGCGAAGCACTTGGAAGTGCATGGTAAAATAGAACTGAGTCAGCACGGCTTTGTCAAAGGGAGGTCGAGTCTAACAAATCTAACAAAGTTCTTTGAGGAGGTAACAAGCAAGTTAGACAGAGGAGAATCAGTGGACGTGATTTATTTAGATTTCCAGAAGGCCTTTGACAAGGTGCCGCACAGGAGACTGTTAAATAAGTTAAAAGCCCATGTGTTGAGGGTAAGATCCTGGCGGGGATAGAGGATTGGCTGACTGGCAGAAGGCAAAGAATGGGATAAAGGGGTCTTTTTCAGGATGGCAGCAGGTAACTAGTGGTGTGCCTCAGGGGTCTGTGCTGGGACCACAACTTTTTACAATATACATTAATGATCTGGAAGAAGGTACTGAAGGCACTGTTGCTAAGTTTGCAGATGATACAAAGATCTGTGGAGGGACAGGTAGTATTGAGGAAGCAAAGGGGCTGCAGAAGGACTTGGACAAGCTAGGAGAGTGGGCAATGAAGTGGCAAATGAAATACAATGTGGAAAAGTGTGAGGTTATGCACTTTGGAAGGAGGAATCTAGGCATAGACTATTTTCTAAATGGGGCAATGCTTCGGAAAGCAAAAGCACAAAGGGTCTTGGGAGTCCTTGTTCACGATTCTCTTAAGGTGAATGTGCAGGTTCAGTCGGCAGCTAAGAAGGCAAATGCAATGTTAGCACTCATGTCAAGAGGGCTAGAATACAAGACCAGGGATGTACTTCTGAGGCTGTATAAGGCTGTGGTCAGACCCCATTTGGAGTATTCTGAGCAGTTTTGGGCCCCATATCTAAGGAATGATGTACTGGCCTTGGAAAGGGTCCAGAGGAGGTTCACAAGAATGATCCATGGAATGAAGAACTTATCGTATGAGGAACATTTGAGAACTCTGGGTTTGTACTTGTTGGAGTTTAGAAGGATATGGGGATCTTATTGAAACGTACAAGATACTGCGAGACCTGGATAGAATGGACGTGGAGAGGATGTTTCCACTTGTAGGAAAAACTAGAACCAGAGGACACCATCTCAGATTAAAGGGACGATCCTTTAAAACTGCGATGAGGAGGAATTTTTTCAGCCAGAGGGTGGTGAATCGGTGGAACTCTTTGCCGCAGAAGGCTGTGGAGGCCAATTCACTGAGTGTCTTTAAGACAGAGATAGATAGGTTCTTGATTAATAAGGGGATCAGGTGGTACGGGGAGAAGGCAGGAGAATGGGGATGAGAAAATATCAGACGTGATTGAATGGCGGAACAGACTCGATGGGCCAAGTGGCCTAATTCTGCTCCTATGTCTTATGGTCTTAATTGAGCCAGTGACAGGAAGGCAGCATGGTCCCCACCCACCACCCTCTTACCTGATTAAATTCCCCATAACTCAAACTAGCTGTGGGGAGAGCATTAAATTCCATCCAACATTGTTGCTTATGCTTCAGATAGACTCCTCTATTCTCCAAGGAAATGCATTGTCTCTGAAAATGTTGACAGCACTACACATGTTTTCCCTTGCTGCTCTTCAAATTACTGTCTTCAAATGACCCCTGAGGCTCAGCATCTGGATCAAACTGAACAGAGATTTGAATGTCTTGCATACTCTGACACGGACTTTCCACTGACGTATTCCTCACCATGTGACATTATTGTTGTAGGATGTTTGATAGGACTGAATGAAGCCTTTGTAGTCTTAAGTAGGATAACTGTATGTACTTATTAACTACAAGAACTGTGTACATCTGTTCAGTGAAGGGCTCAAGGTGGGAGTTGGCTCCATGCTTGCTGTGTACACCACTCAGTCCAACACTAGACAGACTTCGAGTTGCAGGTAATATGTTCTCTTACATTACTGTGTGGGCTGAACTGTACTCAGGTCCATGTTGACCCTATATGTGCCAGACCTTTATACTACAAATATCATTTTTAATGCAGGACACAGTGAGGTATGTCTATTGGTGGAGAATTTGCAGGGGTTATGTGATGGTGCATATTTAACCTGCCTAGCCTCCTGTAAGGAATCCTTGTGCTGGTTACTCATCTCCTTCAGGAGCTGTGAAGGACCAGTGGGAGATGAAAATCATGAGTTAGTGCTGAAAGTGATAAAGGATACAGACTCTGCATAGTGCATAGCATGACAGTTCATCGTGAATGATAGTTAAGGGCCTATTGACAATGCATCATCTAATTCTGTCGTCAAATCTCTGGGTCCACACCCTCCAGTCTCTCCAATACTCTGTGCATATGCCACCCTGCCAATCTCCAGGGCATTCTCCCTTGTACTCCGAGTGACAATGGCTGCAGATGCATCCCCAGTTCACTGTCTCTCCGGGCTCACTTTTCCTGGAACGAGAGAAGGCAGAGAGCTATGACTATGAGGAGTGAAATGAGTGTTAAGCATAGAATTTGAGGATTGTGAGGGATGATTGTGAGAAGGCAATATGTTGAGGACAGATTTATGTTTTTTTGTGTGTTGAAATGGATATTTGAAGAAGTGCTTAAAGAGAAAGGAATGTGTGCAACAGCAAGGTATGCTAGTCAGATATGTAAGTTATGCTGGAGAATACTAGAGAGGTGAGAAAGTGATGTCTGCCATTGGGAGTGGTATGAAGCTCACCTTTCCTGACCTAATGAGGTAATTAAACCTTTTACGGCAGTGTACCCACTGAATGGCCTTTGCCTTCCATCCCCAGGGAAGAGGAGATCTCTCATAGCTCTTACTGCACCCAGAGATCAAGAAACCCAGAAGGGGAATGTTAATGCCATGTCTGAGTTAAGCAACCATTGCAAAACCTGTTACTTCAGCACTCATTCAGGTCACCACCCACAATCGATCCCACTGTTGTGGTAGGGGTATCAGTTTAAAATTCCTCCTGATTATTCCAAAAGTGCTTGGGAACACAATTTCAGCATTTCCTTTGAGAAAAATCCCACTAATGAACTCTAGTGCTGTCCAAGCATTTTTTGAAGCTTGTGGGGTCTGTGGGAGGTCACTCTATTTAAGTATTGGTGGGAAACCAAGTCAATGGGGGTTATCCATGGTCCCTCCCAGCCCACATCAGTTGGAATGTCATGCAATGCTACCATCCAGTGGTGGCTGAGGGTGAGTGTCATCATAGATCATAGATCATAGATCATAGATTTTACAGTGCAGAAGGAGGCCATTCGGCCCATCGAGTCTGCACCGGCTCTTGGAAAGAGCACCCTACCCAAGGTTAACACCCCCACCCTATCCCCATAACCCAGGGCAATTTTGGACACTAAGGGCAATTTATCATGGCCAATCCACCTAACCTGCACGTCTTTGGACTGTGGGAGGAAACCGGAGCACCCGGAGGAAACCCACGCACACACGGGGAGGATGTGCAGACTCCGCACAGACAGTGACCCAAGCCGGAATCGAACCTGGGACCCTGGAGCTGTGAAGCAATTGTGCTATCCACCATGCTACCGTGTTGCCCACCTTGTGTCTGCACACAAAGATGGTTTTATTACCACTGTTCTTGCAAGGAGACAGATATCATGACAGCAATTTATTTAAACCTGAATTGATTTGAGAGCTGCTTCTCTGCTCTGAATATATCCTGCCAACATAAACAGCGGTATTGGTGACTGTAAGCATTTGGGTTGACCTGAAGTCAGGAAAAGTGCTATATAAATGCAAATAATTATTTCTGGGAGGGGCCCACTTATATCTTTCAGATAGCTGGCATGCCTCAGATCACTCTACACGTATATTTGGGGCCTAAATTCACAAAAATAAGCATAGAAATTGCCTTTGGACAAATAGAAATCCCATCACTGGTTTCAGACCTAGGTTTGTGAGTATTCCACTGAGGTTCAAGTCTGCCAGACAGTTTTGTTATTTTAGGTCAAATTTTAATTTCTCCTCATTAATGTGCTCTTTTAGACTTATCCAAAGTCATATTTGATGTTAAGCTAATGAATGTTAATATAACCCCAATGGAGGTCCCGGGATGGTTAACCATGTACTCCCTGGAATATGAACTTCCCCTTTAAGGGGGCGGGGCTTCTCCTTAACAAGGAGAGCCCCAGCTGCCTAAAAACCCATATAGTAAGCATATATTTCGGTATCATTACTGCTTATCTCAGTGCACTACTGTTTCAGTGCTCTCTATTCCTATGCACGGATTTAAACATTGCTCCTAATCTATTAAACCACCTCTTTATGTAAAACTTTTAGTGTTTTAACAGAAAAATGTCCATTGTATAGATGTTGACTTACAATGATTTTGAAAACCTCAAATGAGCCATTAAACACAGGTAAAAAGCACTCTTAAATAGGTCTTCTCTGAGTAAACATTGCACCTCATGTTTCAGTTGCAGTCATGCAGAGGTTAGGCTGACAGGATGTGGAACCCCCATTGCAGTTTGCTGTGTCCTCCTATTGGCTAAGTTCATGCTTTCTTGCAGCTGTTGGAAAATTGAGGGGTGAATAATGATTTGGCCACAACCACTGTTTGCCAACAAGTAAATACTATTTCACAGAGAGGATGGAGAAGCCGTCCTTAATGTCTCTTTATTAGTAATATAATCCTAAAATAAATTATATAAATGTGATAATGGTATGACACCTCTTTATTTGTTACATAAGTTTTTTGCTAGAAGTGTTCATTAAAGCATTCATTAAAATGCCCAGTTATATCAGACATTTGTATGGAATTATAATAACTCTCAAGAACAAGTGAAACAGGATTAATCAATTAAACATGGTTTGAAAGAACAAATTAGCTTTCATTCAGTAATTCCATTCAACCGTTGTGTTTGCTCTCTTGCATGTCCACCCTGCCAGAAGCCAAATGAACAAGACCCACATTAGATTTGATGAGCTGTTTGACAATAGTCATTTGCTGCATTTGATCCATAACTAATGCTTCTAAGCAGAGTGAGATAAGTAGCCTGACTATGTGTCCTGCAAAGAATGCCATGTCTGGAACAGAAGAGTGAATAGGTTTTGATTCCAACTTTTTAATGAAAGGGGACATAAATATTGTATTTGCTTAAGGAACCAAAATATTCCAATTTTTCGATTCAGGTTTGTTCTAAGCTTTCCTTGCATGCCATTTAAAAAATCCAAATTGTGCTCTTTGCCCTGCAAGTTAGCTATTTAAATATCAGCACAATGCAGTCTCATTGGGAAGTACATCCCATTTTTCCGACTTCCCTGATTATATACATATTGGATATCTTTAGCAAGTTATTTTCTTTGAAAGGAAATTGCATGTATCATCAGATTTCATTTGATAAAATGTTGATGAAAATTTTATACAAAATGAGAAGTTATTTACATTTTGAAACGTGACTTGTAAACTGATCATGTTAAAAATGCTTATTCAGTGATTATTGGCATCTGAAATTTTCATGAAGTCCAGTCAATCCCCTGTAGTGTTATCGTTTCAACAAGCTACATTCGCATTGTGCCTTTAAAGTAAAATGTCAAAAAGTATATTACAAGAGTGTTATCAAGCAACATTTGGCACCTATCCACATAAGAAGATCTTATGACTAGTGACCAAAAGCTTCATAAAAGAGCTACCACTCTACCAGAAAGTTTTGACACTTTTTGCAATCAAATACACACAAAACTGATCAGCAATCATTTGACATCAAATGTTCTAATTTGGAAAGAGTTTTCATGCAGTCAGCAGTGTTTTGCCTGTTCTTTAGTTTTGTTCCTAGTTCCTGATAATCCATACACAGGTCCACTTTCCTGGTCTTGCCTCTGTTGTTTGTCCCAACATAGACCACAACAACTGGATCCTCCCCCTCCCACTCCAATATCCTTTCAAGACGGTCAGAGATGTCCCTCACCATGGCAGCGGGCAGGCAACATACTATGCGGGACTCTCGGCTCTGCTTGCAAAGGATGCTATCAGTTCCCCTAATTATAGAATCCCCAACAACTACCACTTGTCTTTTTGCTCCCCCTCTTGAATGGCTTCCTGTATTACAGTGCTCGGTTAGCTTATCCTCCCTTCAATCCTTTTCCTCATCCACACAGGGAGCAACTCCTCGTACTTGTTGGACAAGGTTAAGAGCCGAACTTCCTTCATTTCTGAATTCAGGAACACTACCTGCCTCACTCACAGTCACACCCTGCTGTCCCTGACCACTGGCCAGATTTGAGGTACTTAATCTACAGGGTGTGACCGCTTTTGAAACAAATCTGTCATGATATTCAGGTAAACATCATAGCACATACATACTGATGGACAGATCAACGGGCCAATCAACACACACACAGCACCACAGCCAATCACAGACAAGAGCATACACAGTACAAAATAGGGAACACGACACTTCCTGAGCATTCCAGCAGGAGACAGCTCAGGGCACAGAGCTCATAGCAAGCCACTCAGACATCCACCATGTGCTGAGTGACACTACAAGATAGTATTAGGAATAGGTCCACAGATTCTAGGGTTATGATCGAACCTCAGTAACCAGTTTACCACTGTAAATAAATGTTAGCAATAAAACTGAGTTGTACCATTCGCAACCGTGTTGGTTCGTCTGTGTAGCAGAGTACCCAACACATCAAAATCGTCCACGTAACTGCGGATGTGCCACAGTGTCTGAAGCTCAGACTCCAGATCATCAATTCTGAGCCAAAATTCCTCAAGCAACAAATACTTGCTGCAGATGTGGTCACTGCAGCTCGCAATGGGATCTGCTAGCTCTCACATCATGCAGCGAAAGCACATTGCCTGCCCAGCCATATCTACTTAAGTTAATTAATTAATTAACTAGTTTTGCAGGATGGCACAGATTCCCTTCCAGCCAATCAGGTCACAACTTTCTTGTGACATCAATTTTTTTTCTGCTTCAGCCAATCAGGTCACAACTTTCCTATGACATCAATTTTTTTTCTGCTTCAGTGGAATCCCTGATACCGCTCCGATGCTCCACCCTCTGACACTGTTCCCTGCCTCCTTCTCCATTCTCTTTAATGAAGTCCCACCTCTATCATTGCCCTCTTTAATGAAGTCTTGCCTCTCTCTCCACTCCTCATTGAAGTCTTGCCTCTCTCTCCACGCACTTTAATGAAGTCCCACCTCTCACTCCGTGCTCTTTATGGAAGTCCTGCCTCTCTCTCTGCTCTTTACTGAAGTCTCACTTCTCTTTCTGCACTCTTTAATGAAATCTCATCTCTCTCTCGCTCTCTCCATGCTCTTTATTGAAGTCCCTCCTCTGTCTCTACTCTTTATTGAAGTCTCATCTCTCTCTCTCCGAGGTCTTTAATGAAGTCTCTCCTATCTCTCTTCGTTCACATGCGGAGAAACACATGCAAGTCTTGAAGTTGATGTTATGTACATAAATAAAACATTTTTAAAAGTGCCTGATGCTTGACTGGATTGATGCTACTCAGCAGGAACAACAGGAGTAAGAAGAAAAGCAGGGAATAACATGAGAGTAGGTATCTTCAACTTAAGAAGAGCCAAATTGATTCATATTGCAATTTTTATGATGAGTTGCAACTATTCATATAAGATGGGCATCAACTTATTTAATTAGCAAAACCTCTGCTGTGTTGATTAAATCATTTGTAATTCATATCAGTAAACCAATTTGATGAAGGATCCAAAGATCCTTTTGTACAATGAAACAAAAACAATTTACATGTGAGTCAACGCTATATGCCATTCTTATTGCAATGTATTTGCATTAGCATTCACTACTCCCATCTGGTATATTAGTGTGTATTTTACATGCAACAACTTATATCTATTTTTTTTAGAAAATATTTTATTAGGGCATTTATAATTTTAAAAATTATAACCATCAGGTATCAAAAGGAACAAAACAAGATAAACAACACACCCACCCAGTAACAAACCCCAGCCAACATGGCTTACACAAACAGGACCTCCTTCCCCAGCCCCCCTTTCCACTGGTCCTCCTAACTTTACTCAATATCATATATATTTTTGTATGTCACACTTAATCATGCCGGAGAACTTTAAATATGTACCATATAACTATGCTGGAGTCTGATTAACTGTACGCATCATTGATTGTACTAAGTTTTGAGCTAAAATGTTACGGCAGTGCAGTTATTCTTCCATTTAATTCGATTTGAGATTCCAATTGTAACCCATCAGACCAGAAAAGCCCACATTTGCTTTTTTCCTTCTAGGTCAGAACCAGTCAGATTTTTGTTACTGCCTTCTAACATGATGACTAAGGTACAGTGCTTCAGTAATAATGATGAAATGTATTCAGGTTGTACTGTATTTTACAATAGACTTGTTAGACAAGTGATATGTGCGTGATGGCTGTCCCGCAGTTAACTAAAAGTAACAATGTTCTCTATACCCTGTATACACTACTGCAAAATCCTGCATCAGCAAGACAGAACAAATCAGCTGTTGGGACTGAGTTTATGTGTCTTCATTCGAAAGCCTACGACTATAAACTCCAGAACCTTGTGGGTATGGTAAACATAGAACATACTTAGTCTCACAGTGTCTATCAGGACATATTGGGCAAGTCAAAAGTTGTTAGGCATTTAGTGTCTCCTAGTTACTTGAGATTCTCTTTCTTGTGAAGTATGATCCAACATTGCTTTGGTTTGATGCAATGGTTTATTTTTTTTACATGTAATTGGTTATATTTTCTACAACATTGTGCTAAGTATTGAAAATAATTGCAAATTAAAATGCTTTATGTGTTTTGCCCCTTGAGGTACAATTAAAATGCTGTGGGCTAATATTATCATACAATCATGGAATCCCTACAGTGTGGAAGAGGACATTTGGCCCATTGGGTCTGCACCAACCCTCTGAAAGAGCACCCCACCCAGGCCCACTTGTTAAGTAATGGGTTAAGAGACATTCCAATTAGTTGTCTCATTGATGTTAAGTATCCAATAATTGACACTGATTATGTACAGGGACTTCAGGTGGCCTTTGTGTCAGGTGATGTGATGATAGAGTTTTGTACAAAGTCTGTTAAAGTAAAATAAAGGTGTTTGTGAAAAGTAGCAGAACCTTTGACTCTTTATACAACAGCAGCTAAATGTCTAACACCACTTTCCTCACCCTATCCCTTTAACCCCACCTAACCTTTAGACACTATGGGGCAATTTAGAATGGCTGTAATTGTATGATCACATGGGTCTTTACTGTGGAATGTGTTTCCTGATTCTCTGCCAGATTTATTTATTTCAAACTTTCTAGGTTTCCTGGACATCTGTGCCCTGAGTGACATTATGGTAGGGATTCTGCAGGGCAGCACGGTGGCACAGTGGGTTAGCACTGCGGCCTCACGGCGCCGAGGTCCCAGGTTCGATCCCGGCTCTGGGTCACTGTCCGTGTGGAGTTTGCACTTTCTCCCCGTGTTTGCGTGGGTTTCGCCCCCACAACACAAAAATGTGCAAACTAGGTGGATTGGCCACGCTAAATTGCCCCTTAATTGGAAAAAAAGAATTGGGTACTCTAAATTTTAAAAAAATAAATAAAAATGGTAGGGATTCTGCACGCAACCACATATTTTGGCAAACCACAGGAAGGTTCTTTTCCACTGGCAACAATGGGCTGGATTTTGTCACAGGCTTTGGGATGCTGACACAGGACCAAATGGGGCCCCATGCCCATATTTGCCAGTAGCAAGCCCAGCTCGGCATTCTTTCAGAAAACGGCTTCCTAATTAGCACCATCCTGCTAAGAATGTTGAGTGAGCTCTGGATGCTGCAGGCCCAATTAGAGGCCTGGCAGCTGTGGATAGTCAGCAGACCCACCAGTAGAGGTGGGTGTTGATGAGGCAGAGCAGTCACTGCAAGGGGACCTCAACACAGAGCACATTGGTAAAGAGGTAAACAAGATCTAGGCCAGAAGGTCCAGAGGAATGGAGGGAAACCCCTCCACTAGATAGGGTTCAACTGAGATTGCAGGTCTTTCATGATTTCTTCCCACCAGGTATTGACAATTCCGTGTCAAATGCAGGCATGTAAAGTGAGGTAACTTTGTTCATCATGTAAGCTATCCATTGTTGCACTATTCACAGTAATTGGGTGGAAATACTGTGCCATGTTTTGTGATTTCTGGATCATTGCAGTTTGTAACGAGCTTGAGTCTGATAGCGGTACATAGTCATCCCAAATATGCCGTGGGCTCTGGATAAATTAAACTACACTGGCTTTGTATTCCAACTTACTGAAATGTGAACACTTCACAGTCATGAAGTGCTGAATTGAGACCTCTAAAGTTACACAGTCAACAGTCCCTGCTTTGAGGTGTTGGTGGGGATGATCTCTCAGACTATATAAATCTATATAAAATAATAATGCTATTTGACTTTCTACAAAATTATTTCATTGACACCCCCAGACAAAGGGATTAAGGTACGTCTTAATTATCTGATACCTCTCGAACACTTTTGTTTAATTACAAAAATAATTTAAATTCTACTCTGCAGTGTAAATAAATATGTATGTATGTATATTTGAATGTATGTGTTTAACGAATGGAGTAATTCATTTGGTTACATTGATGAGGTAAATAACCTCTAAGAATTTCAGACGGTATGCAATTTTGTAATAACTTCTGTGAATTGGATAATTTTAAGGTGACAGAAACAAGTTAGTAAGAATACTGTGCTATACTTTTGGATATTTAGATTCATAGAGTCTTAGATGTTTACAGCATGGAAACAGGCCCTTTGGCCCAGCTTGTCAATGCCGCCCAGTTTCTATCACTAAGCTAGTCGCACTTGCCCACATTTTGCCCATATCCCTCTATCCCCACCCTGCCCATGTAACTGTCGAACTGCTTTTTAAAGGAAAAATTTGTACCCGCCTCTACCACTGCCTCTGGCAGCCCGTTCCAGATGCTCACCACCCTCTGTGTGAAAGAATTTTCCCCCTGGTCTCTTTTGTGTCTCTCCCCTCTCACCTTAAACCTATGCCCTCTAGTTCTAGATTCCTCTAACTTTGGGAAAAGATGTTGACGATCTACCTTATCTATGCTCCTTATTATTTTATAGACCTCTATAAGTTTACCCCTAAGCCTCCTACGCTCCAGGGAAAAAAGACCCAGCCTATCAAGCCTCTCCTTTTAACTCGGACCATCAAGTCCTGGTAGCATCCTCATAAATCTCTTCTGCACTTTTTCTTGTTTAACAATATCCTTCCTATAACAGGGTGACCAGAACTGAACCCAGTAGTCCACGTGTGATCTTACCAATGTTGTGTATAACTTCAACAAGACGTCCCAACTCCTGTATTCAATATTCTGACCAATAAAACCTAGCATGCAGAATGCCTTCTTCACCACCTTGTCCACCTGCGACTCCACCTTTAAGGAGCGATGAACCTGTACCCCTAGATCGCTTTGTTCTGTAATTCTCCCCAACTCCCTACCATTAACTGAGTAGATCCTGTCCTGATTTGATCTACCAAAATGCATTGCCTCACATTTATCCAAATTAAACTCCATCTGCCATTCATCGGCCCACTGGCCCAATTGGTCAAGATCCTGTTGCAATCTAATATAACCTTCTTCACTATCCACTGTGCCACCAATCTTGGTGTCATCTGCAAACTTACTAACCATGCCTCCTACATTCTCATCCAAATCATTAACATATATAACAAATAGCAGTGGACCCAGCCCCAATCCTTGAGGCACACCGCTGGTCACAGGCCTCCAGTTTGAAAAACAACCCTCCACAACCACCCTTTGGCTTCGGTCACCAAGCCAATTTTGTATCCAATTGGCTGCCTCACTCTGGATTCCGTAACCTTTTGCAACAACCTACCATGCGGTACCTTGTCAAAGGACTTGCTAAAGTCCATGTAGACAACGTCAACTGAAATGCCCTCATCTACTTTCTTGGTTACCCCTTCAAAAAACTCAATCAAATTGGTGAGACATGACTTCCCCTTACAAAGCCATGCTGACTTTCCCTAATTAGCCTTTGTCTGTCTAAATGCCTGTAGATCCTATCCCTCAGAATACCTTCTAACAATTTACCCACTACAGAAGTAAGGCTAACCAGTCTGTAGTTCCCAGCCTTATCCCTACAGCCCTTTTTAAACAAGGGCACAACATTTACTACCCCCAATCTTCAGGCACCTCTCCTGTGGCTATCGATGATTCAAATATCTCAACCAAAGGGCTGGCAATTTCCTCTCTAGCCTCCCACAACGTCCTGGGATACATTTCATCAGGTCCCGGGGATTTATCTATCTTGATGCGCTTTAATACCTCCAACACCTTCTTGGCTGTAATATGTACACTCCTGAAGACATCACTTTTTATTTCCCCAATTTCCCTAACATTCGTGCCTTTCTCAACAGTAAATACTGGCGAGAAATATTAATTTAGGACCTCTGTCCCATCCCTTGTGGATCTGCATATAGATGACCTTATCTATCCTTAAAAGGCCTTCCCCTCTCCCTAGTCACCCTTTTACCCTTTATGTATCTATAAAAGCTCTTTGGACTTTCCTTTGCCTTATCTGCCAAGGTAATCTCATGTCCACTTTTTGGCCTCCAAATTTCTCTCTTAACTCTACTCCAGCAAGCCCTATACTCTTCAAGGGATCCACTTGATCCCAGCTGCCTATGCATGTCATATGCCTCCTTCTTTCTTTTGACCATGGCCTCAATATCTCGAGTCATCCAGGGTTCCCTCCTTCTACCAGCCTTACCCTTCACTCCAAGAGGAATGTGCTCACCCTGAACCCTAGTTAGCATCCTTTGACAGACTCCCATTTACCAGCTGGCCCCTTGCCTGTAAACAGGCAATCAACTTTTGAAAGTTCCTGCTTAATACCATCAAAATTGGCCTTACCCCAATTTAGAATTGTAACTTTTGGGCCAGAGCTATCATTCTCCAAAGCTATCTTAAAACTAATGGAATTATGGTTACTGGTCCACGAGGATCGAGGACTGTGTCCCGGGGGTAATCCACGAGGACCAGACGGGATTTGTAAAGGGCAGGCAACTAAACACCAATGTGCGGCGGCTCTTAAACGTGATAATGATGCCATCGGAGGAGGGAGAGGCGGAGATAGTGGCAGCTATGGACGCGGAGAAGGCCTTTGACCGAGTAGAGTGGGAGTACCTCTGGGAGGTGCTGTGTAGGTTTGGGTTCGAGGTCGGGTTTATCAATTGGGTTAAGCTCCTTTACAGAGCCCCGATGGCGAGTGTAGTGACGAACCGGCAGAGGTCGGAGTACTTTCGTCTGTACCGAGGGACGAGGCAGGGGTGCCCCCTGTCCCCCCTGTTGTTCGCATTGGCGATCGAACCATTGGCCATGTCATTGAGGGAGTCTAATAAATGGAGGGGGGTGGTCCGAGGGGGAGAAGAGCATCGGGTGTCGCAATATGCAGATGACCTGTTGCTGTACGTGGCGGATCCAATGGAGGGGATGGTGGAGGTCATGCAGACTCTAAGGGAGTTTGGGGAGTTTTCAGGCTATAAGCTCAATGTAGGGAAGAGTGAGCTCTTTGTATTACAGGCGGGGGACCAAGAAAGAGGGATAGAGGACCTACCGTTGAGGAGGGCGGAGGGGAGCTTTTGGTATTTGGGGATCCAGATAGCCAGGAGTTGGGGAACCCTACATAAACTGAATCTGACGAGGTTGGTGGAGCAAATGGAGGAGGATTTCAAAAGATGGGACATGTTACCGCTCTCGCTGGCGGGTAGAGTGCAGTCGGTCAAAATGGTGGTCCTTCCGAGGTTTCTGTTTGTGTTTCAGTGCCTTCCCATCGTGATGACTAAGGCCTTTTTTAAGAGAGTAGGCAGGAGTATTATGGGGTTTGTGTGGGCGAATAAGACCCCGAGAGTAAGGAGAGGGTTCCTGGAACGCAGTAGGGAACGAGGAGGGTTGGCGCTGCCAAACCTGGGGAGCTACTAATGGGCAGCAAATGTGGCGATGATCTGCAAGTGGGTTATGGAGGAAGAGGGGGCAGCATGGAAGAGGATGGAGATGGCGCCCTGTAAAGGAACGAGCCTGGGGGCGTTGGTGACGGCACCGCTGCCGCTCTCGCCTTCAAAGTATACCACGAGCCCGGTGGTGGCGGCAACGCTAAAGATCTGGGGCCAGTGGAGACGGCACTGGGGTGCAATGGGAGCATCGGTGTGGACCCCGATCAGGGGTAACCACCGGTTTGTCCCGGGGAAGATGGACGGGGGGTTCCAGAGCTGGCATCGGGCGGGGATTGGAAGAATGGGGGACCTGTTCATCGACGGGACGTTTGCGAGCCTAGGGGCACTGGAGGAGAAGTTCGAGTTACCCCCGGGAAATGCCTTTAGATATATGCAGGTGAGGGCTTTTGTGAGGCGACAGGTGAGGGAATTCCCGTTGCTCCCGGCACAAGAAGTTCAAGATAGGGTAATCTCGGGTGTATGGGTCGGGGAGGGCAAGGTGTCGGAAATACACCAGGAGTTGAAAGAAGAGGGGGAAGCGCTGGTAGAAGAGTTGAAGGGTAAATGGGAGGAGGAGCTGGGGGAGGAGATCGAGGAAGGTCTGTGGGCTGATGCCCTAGGTAGGGGTAATTCCTCCTCCTCGTGTGCCAGGCTCAGCCTGATACAATTTAAGGTGGTCCACAGAGCGCACTTGACGGGGGCCAGGTTGACTAGGTTCTTTGAGGTAGAGGACAGATGTGGAAGGTGCTCAGGGAGCCCGGCGAACCATGTCCATATGTTTTGGTCATGCCCGGCACTGGAGGGGTTCTGGAGAGGAGTGGCGGGAGCAATATCTCAGGTGGTGAAAGTCCGGGTCAAGCCAAGCTGGGGGCTAGCAATATTTGGAGTAGTGGACGAACCGGGAGTGCAGGAGGCGAAAGAGGCCGGCATTCTGGCCTTTGCGTCCCTAGTAGCCCGGCGAAGGATCTTGCTAATGTGGAAGGAGGCGAAGCCCCCCAGCCTGGAGACCTGGATAAATGATATGGCTGGGTTCATAAAGTTGGAGAGGATTAAGTTCGCCTTGAGAGGGAGGGTCTGCGCAGGGGTTCTACAGGCGGTGGCAACCGTTCCTAGACTATCTCGCGGAGCGTTAGAGGAAGGTCGGTCAGCAGCAGCAGCAGCAACCTTGGGGGTGGGGGGTGGGGAGGGGTGGAGGGGACATCCTGGGAGGAGGGGAGGGGGGGCGGAGGAAGGGGGGACTGCCTGGGAGGGTGGATGAGCAAGAGATAACATGAAGGGTTGGGGAAACTGGCACGTACGGGTGAGGGCCAGTGTACAAAGCTGTGTAAATATATCATTTTGCCATGTATATATCTTGCTCTGCGCGATTTTTCGGGTATTTTTGTTAGGGAGAAAAATTGTGTTAAAAAACTGTAATAAATATATTTGTAAAAAAAAAAATCTGGATTTCCAGAAAGCTTTTGACAAGGTGCCACACAAAAGGTTGATGCATATGATAAAGACACATGGCGTTAACGGTAAAGTAGTAGCATGGATAGAGGATTGATTAATTAATAGAAAGCAAAGAGTGGGGATTAATGGGTGTTTCTCTGGTTGGCAATCAGTAGCTAGAGGTGTCCTTCAGGATTCAGTGTTGGGCCCGCAATTGTTCACAATTTACATCGATGATTTGGAGTTGGGGACCAAGTGCAATGTGTCCAGGTTTGCAGACGACAATAAGATGAGTGGTAAAGCAAAAAGTGCAGAGGATACTGGAAGTCTGCAGAGGGATTTGGATAGTTTAAGTGAATGGGCTAGGGTCTGGCAGATGGAATACATGTTGACAAATGTGAAGTTATCCATTTTGGTAGGAATAACAGCAAAAGGGATTATTATTTAAATGATAAAATATTAAAACATGCTGCTGTGCAGAGGTACCTGGGTGTCCTAGTGCATGAGTCGCAAAATGTTGGTTTACAGGTGTAACAGGTCATTAAGACGGCGAATGGAGTTTTCTCCTTCATTGCTAGAGGGTGGAGTTTAAGACTCTGGAGGTAATGCTGCAACTGTCTCAGGTGTTAGTGAGGCCACACCTGGAGTATTGTATTCAGTTTTGGTCTCCTTACCTGAGAAAGGACGTACTGGCGCTGGAGGGTGTCGCTAGGTTAATCCCAGAGTTGAGGGGGTTGGATTACGAGGAGAGGTTGAGTAGACTGGGTCTGTACTCATAGGAATTTAGAAGAATGTGGGGGATCTTATAAAAACATATAAAATTATGAAGGAAATAGATACGATAGATGCGGGGAGGTTGTTTCCACTGGCGGGTGAAAGCAGAATTAGGGGGCATAGCCTCAAAATAAGGGGAAGTAGATTTAGGACTGAGTTTGGGAGGAACTTCTTCACCCAAAGGGTTGTGAATCTATGGAATTCCCTGCCCAGTGAAGCAGTTGAAGCTCCTTCCTTAAATGTTTTCAAGATAAAGATAGATCGTTTTTTGAAGAATAAAGGAACGAAGGGTTATGGAGTTCGGGCGGGAAACTGGAGCTGAGTCCACAAGAAATCAGCCATGATCTCATTGAATAGCAGAGCAGGCTCGAAGGGCCAGATGGCCTACTCCTGCTCCTAGTTCTTATGTTCTTATGTTGGTGCCTATATGCACCACGACAGCTGGCTGTTTACCCTCCCCCTTTAGAATGTCCTGCAGCCGCTCTGAGACATCCAGGACCCTTGCACCCGGGAGGTAACCTTCCTGGAGTCTCATTTGCATCCGCAGAAACACCTGTCTATTCCCCTTACAAATGAATCCCCTATCACTATAGCTGTACCATTCTTTTTCCTACCCTCCTGCACAGCAGAGCCAGCCACAGTGCCATGAACCTGGCTACTGCTGCCTTCCCTTGGTGAGCCATCTTCCTCAACAGTATCCAAAACGGTATACCTGTTTTGGAGGGTGATGACCACAGGGGACCTCTTCATTGCCTTCTTACTCTTCCTCTGCCTGTTGGTCACCCATTCCTTATTTTCCTCAGTACTCTTTATCTGCGGTGTGACAACTCGCTGAACATGTTATCCACGACTTCCTCAGCATTGTGGATGCTCCAAGGTAAGTCCATCCACAGCTCCAGAGCCTCAAGCGGTCTAACAGGAGCTGCAGCTGGACACACCTCTTGCACATGAAGGAGCGATGGACAGCGGATGTTTCCCTGAACTCCCACATCGCACAAGAGGAGCATGACACGGGTCTGGGATCTCCTGCCATGTCTTACACCCTTAGGTTAACTTGTACAACTACAATGCCAAAACAAATTTGATAAATGAAAAGAAAAGAAAAACTACTTACCAGTCACCACTACTTACCAGATAGATTCAAATTTAGCAGGTTCCCTCTTGGCCAATCAAATCACAGCCCTCCTGTGACGTTAATATTGGAAATGGGTTCAAAATCTTAAATTAAAATCAAACTGGATTTAACATCTTCATAGTGCTATAAGATGGTTGTGATAGGTTGCACAGTTGTTTTTTCTTTCACCTTGTAAACATACTAGCTTGCTGTGGCATGGGCTTTCCCATGAGTCCAGTGACCACTTAAGGACCTCAATAGGCCCAAGGAAGGCAGGCCGCCCTGCGTTTCTCCCATCTCCTGTAAAACTTCAAACAGATGGTAGTAGATGGGTAGGCAGCAGGATGACTACCTGCTGGATTTTAGGTGCCACCCTACTTTCAAACACAACTTAAAATCAAGCCTTTGGAATTATGGAGCAGGTCTGGCAGCAGATGTGGAGAGAGCAACAGAATTATTGGACAGAGTATAATGGAGTCCAATGGAATGGTGAGCAAGACTGACTGGGGATAGTGTAGAATCACAAGGGAGGCACCATTTTGTACACACAATGCAGGGAACCACTGGCTGAATAATACAGGTGGCAGACAGGCACTGAGACACCAATGCTGCGTGGAAGCAATGGGACAGCAATTGAGCTTGTTTTAAAAAAAAAATTATGGGTGCAATTTAGTGATCCCATTGCAGCTGGCGCAGATCCAGGCGCAACGGGTGAATTACATGCGACCCCAAAATCCGGCTCCGTGCCGGGCACGAAACCTCGTGCAAATCACCTGACTCACTCCGCCTGCCGCGATCTGGATCTCGCCTTCGCTAAACAAGATCCCGAAAAGATTATTTAAATGAGCATGATTTCTCACTTAAATATCCAGATGCCAGATTCACCCGGAGCCCAGGACTCTGCTGTGCCTGGGAGTCCACGCCAGGATGCCGTTGAGTGTTTTCCACACAAATGTGGTCTAGTCATCATAGCACCTGGGGCTCCCAGGTCATTGGAGATCTCGGTGGTCAGGAAAGGGCAGGGTGGCACCCTGGCACTCCCCCTAGCACCTTGGCACTGCCAACTTTGCACCCTGGTAGTGACACCCAAGCTCCCTGGAAGTGCTACGCTGGCACTGCCAGGGTGCCCGGTGGCATTTTCAGGGCGCTAGGGGCAGTGCCGGCTGGCAGTGCCAGGATGCCCAGATGCCATATTGGCACTCCCAGGAGCAGACCTGGGATGGGGCCTTGCCAGATAGAGGAGGGGTAAGGAGGTGAGGGGAGGGGGGGCTTCCGGGGGCCTCCCCAAGTTGGGGGGGTCAAAAATGCTAGGGGGGGCCTGAAAGTGGGGGAGAACAATCAGGGCTGCTGGAGAAAATGGTGCCCCAGTCTGCAAAGCGTTTGCCAGCAGAAAATCCGTCTAAATGCAGCCTTGCAGCCTTGGCATGGAGAAACACCCCAAGGCCAAAATAAAATGGCATTGGATAGCGGCATGTTTCTTGGCGCTGCAGCCTCTAAAGAAACACCATGCTAAATGCGCCATTGAGCAGACTTTAATTAGGGGCAGCACGGTAGCACAAGTGGCTAGCACTATCGCTTCACAGCGCCAGGGTCTCAGGTTTGATTCCCATTGGGTCACTGTCTGTGTGAAGTCTGCACGTCTCCCCGTGTCTGCGTGGGTTTCCTCTGGGTGCTCCGGTTTCCTCCCACAGTCCAAAGACGTGCAGGTTAGGTGGATTGGCCATGCTAAATTTCCCCTCGTATCCAAAAAAAAGGTAGGAGGGGTTACGGGGATAGGGTGGGAGTGTGGGCTTAAGTGGCTCAGTGCAGACTCGATCGGCCGAATAGCCTCCTTCTGCACTATGTTCTATGTTCTATGTACAGTCTGCTGAATCGCACCTATATTGCATTTGCTTGCTTTTGACTGGAACTAAATATTACCTTCTGAATTAAACATGTAGCACAAGGAGATCATGGGCCATCAGATCCCTGATCAATCAAAAGTATCCAGGCAAAGCCTCATATTTTGAGGACAGTCGGTCATTGTGGAACTCAGTATTTATGGAAGAGCCTTCCACAGGAGTTTAAATATCTGTCAGTAGGAGAGAGGAGGCTAGCAAATTTGCAAAGCTGGGGGATATCTCAGAAAAGCAAAGGGACAGAGCTGCAAAGTTGAGAGGCAGCTCAAAGGGGCAGTGCTGCAAAGCTAAGGAGTAGTTATGAGGATCAGAGCTGTAAAACTGAGGGGTATCCGCAAGGCTTAAAACGCATTGTGGGATTCCCCCTCCAAAGGCAGTAGCTAGTAAAAAGGGAGTGAATGAGACAGAGGACTTGTCCACCCAGTCCTCCGGGACCAGCGAGCAGTGGAAGAGCAATGCAAAAAGAGGGTGGACTAGGTGCCAAAGCCACCAATGCCGATGCAGCACAAGCAAGAGGTAAATTGAGCTTGTAAAAAAGCTAATTGATTTGCATTTACATGCTACTGACTGCAATTAAACATTATCTTCCAAGTTGGAGACTTCCAATGGCAGTATAGGATCATAGAATTTACAGTGCTGAAGAAGGCCATTCGGCCCATCGAGTCTGCACCAGCCCTTAGAAAGAGCACCCCACTTAAGCTCACACCTCCATCCTATTCCCACACCTCCACCTTATCCCCGTAACCCCACCTAGCCTTTTTGGACACTGAGGGAAATTTAGCATAGCCAATCCACCTAACCTGCACATCTTTGGACTGTGGGAGGAAACCGGAGCACCAGGAGGAAACCCACACGGACACGGGTAGAACGTGCAGACTCCGCACAGACAGTGACCCAAGCCGGGAAACAAACCTGGGACCCTGGAGCTGTGAAGCAACTATGCTAACTACTGTGCTACCGTGCCGCATGTAGGAGGTCATGTATTAGGTAGCTCCCGCCAGGGTACTTGTTTTTTTGGACCTTTTTGCCCGGT
Source organism: Scyliorhinus torazame (assembly GCF_047496885.1). Lineage (NCBI taxonomy): Eukaryota > Metazoa > Chordata > Chondrichthyes > Carcharhiniformes > Scyliorhinidae > Scyliorhinus > Scyliorhinus torazame. Next base: position 112,646,691 of record NC_092717.1, read on the forward strand.
TCCCAGGGTTTTTGGTGGATGATCTCTTCCGAGAAGAAAATAGAGGGGTCCTGGAGGAGAAGTATTTCAAAACCGTCCACAACTAAGAAATCTATCCCAGTAGGAATGGGTTCCGGTACTTACAGATGCAAAATATGTGAGGAAGCAGGTGCTGTCCTTTCCTGACCTGCTGTCCCCGAGCTTGCAGGACAATGTGGTGTTGAAAACTGGAGTTGGTGAGGGCAGGGTGTCGGAGATTTACAAAGAATTAATGGAATAGGAGGGTGCCCCGATAGGCGAAGTTAAGCGGAAGTAGGAGGAAGAGCTGAGGAGGGTGAACGATCCTCTTTGTGCGCTAGGCTTAGTCCCATTCAATATAAAGTAGTCCACTGGGCGCAAATGAAGGTGGCCAGAATGAGCAGGTTTTTTGACGGGGTGGAGGATAGGTGTGGGCAGTGCACGAGGAGGCCCATGAACCATGTCCACATGTTTTGGGCCTGCCCGAAGCTGGAGGGATTTTGTCGAGGGTTCGCTGACGTGACATCTGAGGTGCTGAGGGTCAAGGTGGTCCGGAGTAGAGAAGTGGAGATTTTTGGAATGTCGGAAGACCCGGGAGTCCAGGCGAGAGAGGCCGACGTCTTGGCCTTTGCGTCCCTGGTGGCCCGGAGATGGATCTTGTTGGAATGGAGGGACTCGGGGCCGCCGAAATCGGGGGGGTGGGTGAGCGACCTTGTGGAATTCCTTAGGTTGGAAAATATCAAGTTTGCCTTGAGTAGGAATGTGGAGGGGTTTCTTCAAGTACAGTTGAGAAGTCAGCAGAGGGAGGGGCAGGAGGGTGACTCTGGGTACCCAGCTACCTGGGATTTAAAAAAGGAGGCAGAGTGGGTGGAGGGAAATGGAAGGGAGGGTGGGGTGCAGGAGTGTTGGTTATTTATTTGTTATGAGATTTCCTTTTGTTCTCTTTTTGGTTGTGTTTGATGTCTATATATAAATGCCTTTAATAAAAACATTTTTGAAAAATCAAAGAAATCTTTGGCTGGAAATACTTCAGCTGACTTCAGCCTCAGCAGAATAGATGGTGGTGGTGGGTCAGGCAGCTAGAGCCACCCCGATCACAGCAGATCATGGGGGTACTGGCCATCGAGTTCGAAAAACAGTTTGAGAATTATTTTGAGAAGCACTGCAGGGTGATGCTCGACACTGCTTAAGTCGATTAAGGAGGCGCTGGACTCTGTTCATGAGAAGTTGGAGAAGACTTTTGGAGGCAGTAAAGGAACATGGCGAGGTGTTGAAAGGGGTGGAGGAGGCTTTATCGAGGCATAGTGACCAAATTGCCTCAATGGAGGCTGAGATCTCGGCGGAAAAGAACAAGAATCTGAGGGCAAAGATAGATGACCTGGAGAATCGGTGGAGGAGACAAAACCTCAGGGTCGTTGGGGTGCTGGGTGGCGTGGAGGGGCTAAATCCAACTGCGTACCTTTCGCAGATGTTCGGTAAGATGATTGGGAGGGGGTATTGGTGTCTTCTCCAGAGTTGGAGCCCATTGAACACTCTGGCAGAAGCCGCGGGCGAATGAGCCACCACGAAGGGTGATAGCCAGATTCCACAGCTTCCAGGAGAAAGAGCGTGACCTGAGGTGGGATGGAAGACATGTTAGAATATATCAGGATCTAGATGCGGTGCAGGTGAAGAAGGAGGCGGCCTTTAATGAGGCCAATGCGGTGTTATACAAGAGTGAAGTAAGATTTGAAGTGGTGTAGCCTGCGAGGCTACGTATTCCCTTCGGGTCAAAGGACCATTAGGAACAAAGAACAATACAGCACAGGAACAGGCTCTTCGGCTCTCCAAGCCTATACCGGTCACCTTTAGCAAAAACCCTCAGCACTTCCTTGTGCCGTATCTCTCTATACCCATTGTATCCATGTATTTGTCGAGATACCTTTTGAATGACGTTACTGTATCTGCTTTCACAACCTCCCCTGGCAACGTGTTCCAAGCACTCACCACCCTCTGTATAAAAACCCTGCCTCACACGTCTCATCTAAACTTTGCCCCACGGACCTTAAACCTATGCCCCCAGGTGACTGACCCCTCCACCCTGGAAAAAAGTGTCTGCCCATCCACTCTATTCATGCCCCTCATAATCTTGTAGACCTCTATCAGGTCACCCCTTAACCTCCGTCGTTCTAATAAAAACAGTCCGAGTCTATTCAGCCTCTCCACATAGCTAACACCGTCCAGACCAGGCAACATCCTGGTAAACCTTCTCTGCACCCTCTCCAAAGCCTCCACATCCTTCTTGGTTCTATACAACTGTAGCATGTCTCCAGTTTTTATACTCGATGCCCCGTCCAATGAAGGCAAGCATTCAGTATGTTTTCTTGACTACCCTGTGCACTTGTGTTGCCATTTTCAAAGATCTGTGGACCTGCATGCCCAGATCTCTCTGATTTTATATATTCCTAAGAGTTTGCCATTTACGGTATATTTCCCCTCTGTGTTAAACCTACCAAAATGCATTACCTCACATTTGTCTGGATTAAACTCTTATTTGTCATTTCTCTGCCCAAGTCTCCAACCTATCCATGTCATGCTGTATCCCCCGACAATCCTCAACACTCCACTAACCTTGGTGTCATTCGCGAACTTGCTAATCAGACCAGCTACATTTTCCTCCAAATTATTTATGTATACTCCAAACAACAGAGGCCCCAGCACAGATCCCTGTGGAACACCACTAGTCACAACCTTCCAGGGGCAGCACGGTAGCATAGTGGTTAGCACTATGGCTTGCCAGCACCAGAGTTCAAGTTTCGATTTCCGCTTGGGTCACTGTCTGTGCGGAGTCTGCACGTCCTCCCCGTTTCTGCGTGGATTTCCTCCGGGTGCTCCGGTTTCCTCCCACAGACCACAGACCAAAGATGTGCCGGTTAGGTGAGTTGCCCATGCTAAATTGCCCATAGGTTAGATGGGGTTGCTGGGTTACGGGGATAGGGTGGAGGTGTGGGCTTAAGTCGGGTGCTTTTTCCAAGAGCCGGTGTAGACTCAATGGGCTGAATAGCCTCCTTCTGCACTGTAAATTCTATTCAGAAAAACACCCTTCTACTGCTATCCTTTGTCTCCTGTGACCGAGCCAGTTCTCTATCCATCTTACCACCTCACTTCTGATCCCGTGTGACTTCACCTTTTGTGCCATGAGGCACCTTGTCAATGGCTTTACTGAAGTCCATGTAAACAACATCCACTGCCCTCCCCTCATCAATCATCTTAGTCACCTCCTCAAAAAACTCAATCATGTTAGTGAAGCATGACTTCCCCTTCACAAAGCCATGATGTATATTGCTAATGAGTCCATTTGTTTCCAAATGGGTATAAATCCTTTCCCTGAGAATTCTCTCCAATAATTTACCGACGTGAGGCTCACAGGCCGATAGTTTCCTGGATTATCCCTACTATCTTTTTTTTTTAAACTTAAGAGTACCCAATTATTTTTTTCCAATTAAGGGGCAATTTAGCGTGTCCAATCCACCTACCCTGCACATCTTTGGGTTGTGGGGGCGAAACCCACGCAAACACGGGGAGAATGTGCAAACTCCACACGGGCAGTGGCCCAGAGCCGGGATCGAACCTGGGACCTCGGCGCCACGAGGCAGCAGTGCTAATCACTGTGCTACCGTGCTGCCCCCATCTCTGCTACCTTTCTTAAACACTGGTCCACATTAGCTATTCTCCAGTGTCTGGGATCTCACCTGTAAGCAATAAGGATACAAAGATGTCAGTTAAGGCCCCAGCAATTTCCTCCCTTGCTTCCCTCAGTATTCTGGGATAGATTCCATCCAGCTCAGAAGACTTATCTCCCTTAATGTCTTTTAAAATACCCAATACCTCCTCCTTTTCGATGTCAACATGACCCAGACTATCCACACACCCTAACCAAGAATCATATTCCACAAACTCCTTTTCTTTGGTGAACACTGATGCAAAGTACATTACTTCGATACTTTGGAGGAGGCAGAATCGTTTGTTACAGAGCATGGACTGGGGTCGAGTTAAATTGGCTCTGTGTGGACTTGTTATGGTTGTTTATGGGAAGGGGTTTAGGGGTATTTTGTATTCTATATTTTGTACATATTTGTTGTTATTCTGCTGTGTTTTGGATTGGGATGGGGTTATTTTATACAAGTTGAGCAGTGGGGGATTGGGAAGATAACTCTTTTGTGGGATATTGTTTAAGGCAATATTTCTCTTATATTTGGAAATATATGGGGCTGGATTCTCCGATTTAAAAAAAAAAATGGGTTAAAGGGATATGGGGAACAGGTAAAGAGGTGGATTTGAGGCCAGGAAGAGATCAGCCATGATCTGATTGAATGGCGGAGCAGTATCAAGGGGCTGAATTACTTACTTGTGCTCCTAATTCCTATGTTCCTATGATCATCTGCTGGTGAGGGATCAGATGAAGTTGCAGAAGGAGTGGGTGAACCAGGTCTTTCATTTGGGCTTCGACGGTAGAGCTTGGGGGCAAATGGGGCACGTTAATTATAATTAACAAATGGGTTTCTTTTTCGGCAGACAAGGCTCTGAAAACCTCTTAGAAAATTTGGGTAGGAAGCTGTCAGGACTGGCGGCTTTGCCAGATTGCAGCCTATACATTTCTGTATTTCTTCTGGGCTTAAGGGGATTCCAGATCCTCTGTCCAGCCTTCCTCAATGGTCGGGATGTGTAAACCATCTAGAACCTCATCATGTCTGAAGTACCTGTAGGAGGCTCTGACTCATATAGCTCACAGTAAAAAGTACTGAAAGCCGCATTTGCCTGGAGTATGGCTGAGACTGAATTACCTTCTTTGCTCCAAATCTGAGGAATTTCTCAGAAGGCTGCCTGCTTCTTGAGTTGATGCGCAAGAAGACGGCCCACCTTCTCCCCATGTTCATAGAAGGTGCCCCGAGAACATCATAATAGATGCACCGCTTTGTTCGTGGAGATCAATTCAAATTGTAGCTGCAAGTTTTTTCTGTGCATCAGTAATTCCGGCTTTGGGCCGCAGAATATTGGAGGTCAACCTCCAAGATGGAGTCCACCAGCCTTTGTCATCTACACATCCCGCTGCCTGGGGAAAGCGGGCAGCATAATCAAAGAGCCCTCCCACCCGGCTTACTCACTCTTCCAACTTCTTCCATAGGGCAGGAGATACAAAAGTCTGAGAACATGCACAAACAGGCTCAAGAACAGCTTCTTCCCCGCTATTACCAGACTCCTAAACGAACCTCTTATGGACTGACCTGATTAACACCCTGTATGCTCCACCCGATGCCGGTGTTTGTGTCGTTACATTGTGTACCTTGTTTTGCCCTATTATGTATTTTCTTTTTCTTTTCTTTTCTTTTCATGATCTGTTGAGCTGCTCGCAGAAAAATACATTTCACTGTACCTCTGTACATGTGAAAATAAATTAATCCAATCCAATCTCTCCTTTTTCGCAATGTGAGCTTTAAATGAGATAATGTTTCCTCCCCTTATCATGGCCTTTCAGGTTTCCCATAGTATCGACTGAAAAATTGACTCTTTTTTGTTGAATTTGATAAAGTCTACAATAGCAGCAGATAATCACTCACAAAATTTGTCATCAGACAATAAGGTGGTGCCTAGTCTCCAGGGTGGGCGCTCAAGAGGACGCATACACACATGACTGCGTGACAAAATTTGGTTCCAATTCGATCAATAAGTTTGCTGACAACACGACCACAGTGGGTCGGATCTCGAACAACGAGGAGGGACATAGAGAACTTAGTGGAGTGGTAACAACAACAATCTCCCCCTCCATGTCAGCAAAACTAAAGAGCTGGTCATTGACTTCAGGAAGTAAAGTATTGTACACACCCCTGTCTGCATCAACGGCGCCGAGGTGGAGATGGTTGACAGCTTCATATTTCTAGGTGTGCACATCACCAAATATCTGTCCTGGTACACCCACATCGACGCTACCACCAAGAAAGCACAACAGCGCCTACAATTCCTCAGGAAACTAAGGAAATTCAGCATATCCACACTAACTCTTACCAACTTTTACAGGTGCACCATAAAAAGCATCCTATCTGGCTGCATCACAGCCTGGTATGGCAACCGCTCGGCCAAGACCGCAAGAAACTTCAGAGAGTCGTGAACACCGCCCAGTCCATCACACAAACCCGCCTCCCATCCATTAAATCTATCTACACATCCCGCTGCCTTGGGAAAGTGGGCAGCATAATTAAAGACCCCTCCCACCCGGCTTACTCACTCTTCCAACTTCTTCCATCGGGCAGGAGATACAAAAGTCTGAGAACATGCACGGACAGATTCTAAAACAGCTTCTTCCCCGCTGTTACCAGAATCCTAAACGACCCTCTTATGGACTGACCTGATTAATACTATGCTCCACCCGATGCTGGTGGATACATTGTGCACCTTGTGTTGCCCTATTATGTATTGTATTTTCATTTCATGTACTAAATGATCTGTTTGAACTGCACGCAGAAAAATACTTTTCACTGTACCTCGGTACACATGCCAATAAACAAATCCAATCCGATCAAAGCAAAATTCATCAAGGTGAGGGGCATGGTCCGCGATGTCAATTGCTGAGTATTCAGCTGTTCGCACTGAGGGAAAGAAGGATTTATCAACAACAAAAAAATCAATTCGGAGTAGGCGCGGTGAACATGCAAAATAAAAGAAAATTCTTTACTGTTTTGATGCAGAAAATGCCACGGTCAACTTCTCCAACTCTATCTATGAAAGAGGTCAATGCTTAGACATCCAAGTTTGGGGCTGAGATTTGGACATGGAGCAGTCCATTTTACGGTCCAAGACACAGTTTAAATCTCCTCCCAGAATCATCCGATGTGAGTCTAAGTTGCGGAGGGTGTTCACCAGGGTGTTTACGAAGTTCAGGTCGTCCTAATTGGGAGCATAAATATTCACCAAAATAACCGGAGTGTTTTCCAGTGAACCACAGACAATAACGTAGCGACCATTGGGGTCATCCATAATCTGGGACGGAGTAAATTGTATTTTTTTGTGGATTGGTATGCTGTGCCTCTGACCCTACCATTAAAGCCTGAATGAAAGACTTGTACCACCCAATTTTTGTGAAGCCTCATCTGGTCCTTCACCCGCAGGTGGGTCTCCTGTAGGAACACAACACCCGGGTCCAGACACTTCAAGTGTGCAAGGATTCTTGCCCATTTCACTGGTCCATTTAAAACCCTCACATTCCAAGTTAGAAGGTGGAAAGGAGAACCTCTAACACCTCTTCCACTATGGTCAGCCATTAGATCCGTAGTTCAGCAGGCAAGAAACTTTGTAACGCCACAACGAGGAGATCCCACCAGAACAGCGGTCTGTACCGGTCCTAAGGCTGGACAATTACAAATTAGTGGACAATGTCAGACTACCAGCTATGCCCCTCTCCCTCCTCCTATCCCCCTAACCCCGCAATCTCCAACAAAGACATCAAATTTATATAAAACCTAAACTCTCTAACCCTAAGCTCCCCCTCGCCGAATATTTGAGAGAGGGAGCTGCAGAAAACCCACACTTACGACTTCCCTTTTCTAGGCCCATCTCTAGCTATTGCTGAGAGGCTCTCCAGCCAACCCTGTATTAAAAGTTAAGAAACTTCATTAACATTATTCAAAAACAAGAATTTCACATATAACAATCCCATTGTAATAATCGCACTATAAGAACAATATATATAGCACTACCATATTAAGAAAAAAAGGGGAGCAATTCAACAGTAAAGACTTTACAGTGTAAATCAGCCAAATAAACAACAATGATACAACTTCCTAACATACAAAAATTCAACTTTTAAACAACAATAGTGAAAGATTTCGAACCCAGTTTCTTAACAAAAGTGTTTGCCTCGTCTAGGGAGTCAAAAAACTGATCCTTTTCTTTGACTGAAACGCGAAGACGGGCCAGGTAAAGTGGCCCAAATCTTGAATCGGGCAGATTTTGCACCATTAAAAGCTGCTCTTAGCTTCACTAATTCCACGCTCAGGTCCTGGTAAAGCCGGATCGAGTTATCCCCCTCCCCCCCATTTAACATTGTGGTACTTGCTAGCCCATCTCAGCTCTTTTGCTTTGAAGTTATGGAATCTCAAGATCATCGCTCGAGGTCTTGGTCACAGCGTGCGATGAGCCTGTTTCAGCTCCAGGGGGGTTTTAAGCACCTTCTCACCCACCATTTTAAAAAAACATGTCGGCTACGAATTCTGTGGAAGTGTTGCCCTCCGTTCCATCCAGCAGAGCAGACCCATGAGGCGGATGTTTTGCCTTCCAGACCTGTTCTCCAGGTCATTTACATTCTTTAGAAACTTATTCATGTCTGTAGCGCACAAAGACTCACGAGAGACGAATAGAGATGAAGTCGATGAGGCTTTATTAAGCGTGACTTATTCCCCGCAGTTCAGCAACAGACTGGCCTGCGGGGGAGAACTCCTGGTTCTTATACTCCGCCTTCAGGGCGGAGCTAGAGATCAACAGCCAACCAGGACCCGGGATCTGTCAGCCAATGACATCACGGCTTCACAGTCCCACATGACCCCTAATGCATACTACCACATTCACCCCTTGTTAAAAATGAACCCGGCGGGGTGGTGCTTCGCATGGTGGTAGGGGTTTACAAGGCTGGTCCTGGGAGGAAAAAAAACTTTTGCATGTCATCACAGTGCCCTACACTGGGCTATGTACAGGGTTTTTTTGTTTTGAACTATTTACAGTATTTGTAAGAGGGAAAAAAGGAAAAAAATTCTCGTTAAAGTCCACAACATTCTAGTGTTACACCGATGCCACGAGTCGGTCGGGCAGTCTGGTCGTCCTTGTCGATCGCCTCAGCCCCGGTGGTGGTGATGCTTGTTCCAGTGTTGTCGTCTCCGGGAGCTTTACGGTTTCTGCTTCAGCTTCACTTCTGGTCGGACCTGGGAGGAGGACCGATCCTCCTGGGAAGGGGGCTGCCGCGGGGTGCGCCGGTGGCAGGGAGGGGGTGATTGGTGTCGAGGGGGTGTGCGTGTTGCCGGCGGGCGCCAGATCTCGCAGGGAGACCGTGTCCTGTCGGCCGTCGGGGTACTCCACGTAGGCGTACTGTGGGTTCGCGTGGAGGAGGTGAACCCTCTCGACCAATGGGTCCGACTTGTGTGCCCGCACTTGTTTCCGGAGCAAGATGGGTCCTGGGGCCGCCAGCCAGGTCGGCAGCGACGTTCCAGAGGAGGACTTCCTGGGGAAGACAAGGAGGCGCTCATGAGGCGTTTGGTTAGTGGTGGTACACAGTAGCGACCGGATGGAGTGGAGGGCGTCCGGGAGGACCTCCTGCCACCGTGAAACTGGGAGATCCCTGGACCGTAGGGCCAGTAGGACGGTCTTCCAGACTGTGCCGTTCTCCCTCTCTACTTGCCCGTTCCCCCGGGGGTTGTAGCTGGTCGTCCTGCTCAAGTCTATACCCTTGCTGAGTAGGAACTGGCGCAGCTCGTCACTCATGAAGGAGGACCCCCTGTCGCTATGGACGTATGCGGGGCAACCGAACAGTGTGAATATGGTGTTAAGGGCTTTAATGACTGTGGCCGCTGTCATGTCAGGGCAGGGGATGGCGAAGGGGAAACGGGAGTACTCGTCCACCACGTTCAGGAAGTACGTGTTGCGGTCGGTGGAGGGGAGGGGCCCTTTGAAATCCAGACTGAGGCGTTCAAAGGGACGGGAGGCCTTGATCAGGTGCGCACTATCCGGCCTGAAAAAATGCGGTTTGCACTCTGCGCAGATGTGGCAGTTCCTTGTGACTGTACAGACCTCCTCCACTGAGTAGGGGAGGTTGCAGGACTTTATAAAATGGTAGAACCGAATGACCCCCGGGTGGCAGAGGTCCTCGAGGAGGGTTTGGAGACGGTTAATTTGTGCGTTGGCACATGTGCCGCGGGACAGGGCATCGGACGGCTCGTTCAGCTTTCCGGGACGGTACAAGATCTCATAGTTGAAGGTGGAGAGCTCGATCCTCCACCTTAAGATCTTGTCATTTTTAATTTTGCCCCGCTGTGCATTATCGAACATGAAAGCTACCGACCGTTGGTCAGTGAGGAGAGTGAATCTCCTGCCGGCCAGATAATGCCTCCAATGCCGCACAGCTTCCACTATATCTTGGGCTTCCTTTTCCACTGAGGAGTGGCGGATTTCTGAGGCGTGGAGGGTTCGGGATTAGAAGGCCACGGGTCTGCCCGCTTGGTTAAGGGTGGCCGCTAGAGCAACATCGGAGGCGTCGCTCTCGACCTGGAAGGGGAGGGACTCGTCGATGGCGCGCATCGTGGCCTTTGCGATATCCGCTTTGATGCGGCTGAAGGCCTGGCAAGCCTCTGTCGACAGAGGGAAGGTCGTGGTCTGTATTAGGGGGCGGGCCTTGTCTGCGTACTGGGGGACCCACTGGGCGTAATATGAAAAGAACCCCAGGCAGCGTTTTAGGGCTTTTGGGCAGTGAGGGAGGGGAAATTCCATGAGGGGGCGCATACGTTCGGGGTCGGGGCCTATTATCCCATTGCGCACTACATATCCCAAGATGGCTAGCCGGTTTGTGCTAAAAACGCACTTGTCCTCGTTGTATGTGAGGTTCAAGACTTTAGCGGTCTGGAGGAATTTTTGGAGGTTGGCATCGTGGTCCTGCTGATCGTGGCCGCAGATGGTTACGTTGTCGAGATACGGGAACGTGGCCTGCAACCCGTGTTGATCAACCATTCGGTCCATCTTTCGTTGGAAGACCGAGACCCCGTTTGTGATGCCAAATGGGACCCTTAGGAAGTGGTATAATCGCCCGTCTGCCTCGAAGGCTGTGTACCTGCGGTCACTTGGGCGGATGGGGAGCTGATGGTAAGCGGACTTGAGGTCCACGGTGGAGAAGACCTTATATTGGGCAATCCGATTGACCATGTCGGATATGTGGGGGAGAGGGTACGCATCTAGCTGTGTGTACCTGTTGATGGTCTGGCTATAGTCTATGACCATCCTTTGCTTCTCCCCTGTCTTTACTACTACCACCTGTGCTCTCCAGGGACTATTGCTGGCCTGGATTATGCCTTCCTTCAGTAGCCGCTGGACTTCGGACCGAATGAATGTCCGGTCCTGGGCGCTGTACCGTCTGCTCCTAGTGGCGACGGGTTTGCAATCCGGGGTGAGGTTTGCAAACAAGGATGGGGGCTCAACCTTGAGGGTTGCGAGGCCGCAGATAGTGAGTGGGGGTATTGGGCCGCCGAATTGGAAAGTTAGGCTCTGCAGATTGCACTGGAAGTCTAATCCCAGTAATGTGGGCGCGCAGAGTTGGGGAAGGACGTAGAGCCTGTAGTTTTTTAACTCCCTCCCTTGCACCGTTAGGGTCACTATGCAGAAGCCTTTGATCTGTACGGAGTGGGATCCTGCAGCTAGGGAAATCTTTTGCGCACTGGGACGGATGGTCAAAAAACAGCGTCTTACCGTGTCGGGGTGGATGAAGCTTTGTGCTCCCGGAGTCGACCAGGCATGGTGTCTCGTGCCCGTTGATCAGCACCGTTGTTGTCGTCGTCTGGAGCGTCCGGGGCCGTGCTTGGTCCAGCGTCATTGAGGCCAGACGTGGTCGTAGTGCTTCAGCGTCTTCCTCGAACCCCGTGGAGCCGTCGGTGCTGGGGTCCATTGTTGCCGTCCAAGATGGCGGCGGGGGTGAACAAAATGGCCGCCCCCATGCATCGCACATGGCTGGGGGGGTCACAAGATGGCGGCGGGGGTGGACAAAATGGCCACCCCCATGCGTCGCACAGGGCTGGGGGGTCCCAAGATGGCGGCGCCCCTCCTCCCCTCGTGGTGGCCGGGACCCAAAATGGCGGCGCCTGCGGGTCGCACATGGGGCGCTGGGGGGGTTGGGGAGCGTTTGAAACGCGCAGGACTCCTTGTTCTCCGGGGACAGCGGTGGCCGGGACCCAAAATGGCTGCGCCTGCGGGTCGCACATGGGGCGCTGGGGGGGTTGGGGAGCGTTTGAGACGCGCAGGACTCCTTCTTCTCCGGGGACAGCGGCGACCTCCCGGGACCGGCACACAGCCGCAAAATGGCCCTTTTTCTCGCAGCTCTTGCAAATCGCTGCACGGGCCGGGCAGCGCTGCCGGGGGTGTTTCGCCTGGCCGCAGAAATAGCAGCGGGCTCCCCCGGGACGACTTGGCGTCTGAACCGCGCAAGCCTGTGGGGTGGGGGGGGTTTGTCGCGACGGGGGTCCATGGAGCCCAAGGGGCTGCCGCGCGGTCATGGGCCGTACGCGCGGGCGTTTCGCGCGGCCACATCTAGTGAGGCTGCAAGGGCCCGTGCCTCTGAGAGTCCTAGCGATTCTTTTTCTAAAAGTCTTTGGCGGATTTGGGGAGAGTTCATACCAGCCACGAACGCATCGCGAATTAACATGTCCGTGTGTTCAATCGCGTTTACCGGCGGGCAGCTGCAGGCCCGTCCCAAAATTAGCAGCGCGGCGTAGAATTCGTCTAGCGATTCTCCGGGACTTTGCCGTCTCGAGTTGGTAGCGTGCGTAGATCTGGTTCACTGGGCGAACATAGATGCTCTTTAGTGCTGCGAACGCCGTCTGGAAATCCTCTGCGTCTTAGAACATAGAACATAGAAAATACAGCACAGAACAGGCCCTTCGGCCCACGATGTTGTGCCGAACCTTTGTCCTAGATTAATCATAGATTATCATTGAATTTACAGTGCAGAAGGAGGCCATTCGGCCCTTTGAGTCTGCACCGGCTCCTGGAAAGAGCACCCTACCCAAACTCAACACCTCCACCCAACACCAAGGGCAATTTTGGACATTAAGGGCAATTTATCATTGGCCAATTCACCTAACCTGCACATCTTTGGACTGTGGGAGGAAACCGGAGCACCCGGAGGAAACCCACGCAAACACTGGGAGGACGTGCAGACTCCGCACAGACAGTGACCCAAGCCGGAATCGAACCTGGGACCCTGGAGCTGTGAAGCATTGTGCTATCCACAATGCTACCGTGCTGCCCTTAAGAACAAATAAATCTACACTATATCATTTTACCGTAATCCATGTACCTATCCAATAGCTGCTTGAAGGTCCCTAATGTTTCCGACTCAACTACTTCCACAGGCAGTGCATTCCATGCCCCCACTATTCTCTGGGTAAAGAACCTACCTCTGATATCCCTCCTATATCTTCCACCTTTCATCTTAAATTTATGTCCCCTTGTAATGGTTTGTTCCACTCGGGGAAAAAGTCTCTGACTGTCTACTCTATCTATTCCCCTGATCATCTTATAAACCTCTATCAAGTCGCCCCTCATCCTTCGCCGTTCTAATGAGAAAAGGCCTAGCACCCTCAATCTTTCCTCGTAAGACCTACTCTCCATTCCAGGCAACATCCTGGTAAATCTTCTTTGCACCTTTTCCAAAGCTTCCACATCCTTCCTAAAATGAGGCGACCAGAACTGTACACAGTACTCCAAATGTGGCCTTACCAAAGTTTTGTACAGCTGCATCATCACCTCACGGCTCTTAAATTCAATCCCTCTGTTAATGAACGCGAGCACACCATAGGCCTTCTTCACAGCTCTATCCACTTGAGTGGCAACTTTCAAAGATGTATGAACATAGACCCCAAGACCTCTCTGCTCCTCCACATTGCCAAGAACTCTACCGTTAACCCTGTATTCCACATTCATATTTGTCCTTCCAAAATGGACAACCTCACACTTTTCAGGGTTAAACTCCATCTGCCACTTCTCAGCCCAGCTCTGCATCCTATCTATGTCTCTTTGCAGCCGACAACAGCCCTCCTCACTATCCACAACTCCACCAATCTTCGTATCGTCTGCAAATTTACTGACCCACCCTTCAACTCCCTCATCCAAGTCATTAATGAAAATCACAAACAGCAGAGGACCCAGAACTGATCCCTGCGGTATGCCACTGGTAACTGGGATCCAGGCTGAATATTTACCATCCACCACCACTCTCTGACTTCTATCGGTTAGCCAGTTCGTTATCCAACTGGCCAAATTTCCCACTATCCCATGCCTCCTTACTTTCTGCATAAGCCTACCATGGGGAACCTTATCAAATGCCTTACTAAAATCCGTGTACACTACATCCACTGCTTTACCTTCATTCACATGCTTGGTCACCTCCTCAAAGAATTCAATAAGACTTGTAAGGCAAGACCTACCCCTCACAAATCCGTGCTGACTATCCCTAATCAAGCAGTGTCTTTCCAGATGCTCAGAAATCCTATCCTTCAGTACCCTTTCCATTACTTTGCCTACCACCGAAGTAAGACTAACTGGCCTGTAATTCCCAGGGTTATCCCTAGTCCCTTTTTTGAACAGGGGCACGACATTCGCCACTCTCCAATCCCCTGGTACCACCCCTGTTGACAGTGAGGACGAAAATATCATTGCCAACGGCTCTGCAATTTCATCTCTTGCTTCCCATAGAATCCTTGGATATATCCCGTCAGGCCCGGGGGACTTGTCTATCCTCAAGTTTTTCAAAATGCCCAACACATCTTCCTTCCTGACAAGTATTTCCTCGAGCTTACCAATCTGTTTCACACTGTCCTCTCCAACAATATCGCCCCTCTCATTTGTAAATACATAAGAAAAGTACTCGTTCAAGACCTCTCCTATCTCTTCAGACTCAATACACAATCTCCCGCTACTGTCCTTGATCGGACCTACCCTCGCTCTAGTCATTCTCATATTTCTCACATATGTGTAAAAGGCCTTGGGGTTTTCCTTGATCCTACCCGCCAAAGACTGTTCATGCCCTCTCTTAGCTCTCCTAATCCCTTTCTTCAGTTCCCTCCTGGCTATCTTGTATCCCTCCAATGTTTCCTCAGCCTTACATAAGTCTCCTTTTTCCTCTTAACAAGACATTCAACCTCTCTTGTCAACCATGGTTCCCTCACTCGACCATCTCTTCCCTGCCTGACAGGGACATACATATCAAGGACACGTAGCACCTGTTCCTTGAACAAGTTCCACATTTCACTTGTGTCCTTCCCTGACAGCCTATGTTCCCAACTTATGCACTTCAATTCTTGTCTGACAACATCGTATTTACCCTTCCCCCAATTGTAAACCTTGCCTTGTTGCACGTACCTATCCCTCTCCATTACTAAAGTGAAAGTCACAGAATTGTGGTCACTATCTCCAAAATGCTCCCCCACTAACAAATCTATCACTTGCCCTGGTTCATTACCCAGTACTAAATCCAATATTGCCCCTCCTCTGGTCGGACAATCTACATACTGTGTTAGAAAAGCTTCCTGGACACACTGCACAAACACCACCCCATCCAAACTATTTGATCTAAAGAGTTTCCACTCAATATTTGGGAAGTTAAAGTCGCCCATGACTACTACCCTATGACTTCTGCACCTTTCCAAAATCTGTTTCCCAATCTTTTCCTCCACATCTCTGCTACTATTGGGGGGCCTATAGAAAACTCCTAACAAGGTGACTGCTCCTTTCCTATTTCTGACTTCAACCCATACTACCTCAATAGGGTGATACTCCTCGAACTGCCTTTCTTCAGCTGTTATACTATCTCTAATTAATAATGCCACCCCCCCACCTCTTTTACCACCCTCCCTAATCTTATTGAAACATCTATAACCAGGGACCTCCAACAACCATTTCTGCCCCTCTTCTATCCAAGTTTCCGTGATGGCCACCACATCGTAGTCCCAAGTACCGATCCATGCCTTAAGTTCACCCACCTTATTCCTGATGCTTCTTGCGTTGAAGTATACACACTTCAACCCATCTCCGTGCCTGCAAATACTCTCCTTTGTCAGTGTTCCCTTCCCCACTGCCTCACTACACACTTTGGCATCCTGAATATCGGCTACCTTAGTTGCTGGACTACAAATCAGGTTCCCATTCCCCTGCCAAATTAGTTTAAACCCTCCCGAAGAGTACTAGAAAACCTCCCTCCCAGGATATTGGTGCCCCTCTGGTTCAGATGCAACCCGTCCTGCTTGTACAGGTCCCACCTTCCCCTGAATGCGCTCCAATTATCCAAATACCTGAAGCCCTCCCTCCTACACCATTCCTGCAGCCACGTGTTCAGCTGCACTCTCTCCCTATTCCTAGCCTCGCTATCACGTGACACCGGCAACAAACCAGAGATGACAACTCTGTCTGTCCTGGCTTTTAACTTCCAGCCTAACTCCCTAAACTTGTTTATTACCTCCACACCCCTTTTCCTACCTATGTCGTTGGTACCAATGTGCACCACGACTTCTGGCTGCTCCCCCTCCCCCTTAAGGATCCTGAAGACACGATCCGAGACATCCCTGGCCCTGGCACCCGGGAGGCAACATACCTTCCGGGAGTCTCGCTCGCGACCACAGAATCTCCTATCTATTCCCCTAAACATTGAATCTCCTACAACTATTGCTTTTCTATTCTCCCCCCTTCCCTTCTGAGCCCCAGAGCCAGACTCAGTGCCAGAGACCTGGCCGCTAGGGCCTTCCCCCGGTAGGTCATCCCCCCCAACAGCATCCAAAACGGTATACTTGTTTTGAAGGGGAACGGCCACGAGGGATCCCTGCACTTTCTGCCTGTTTGTTTTTTTCCCCCTGACTGTAACCCAGCTATTCTTGTCCTGTACCTTGGGTGTGGTTACCTCCTTGTAACTCTTCTCAATTACCCCCTCTGCCTCCCGGATGATCCAAAGTTCATCCAGCTTCAGCTCCAGTTCCCTAACACGGTCTTTGAGGAGCTGAAGTTGGGTGCACTTCCCGCAGGTATAGTCAGCGGGGACACCGGTGGTATCCCTCACCACCCACATCCTACAGGAGGAGCATGCAACTGGCCTAGCCTCCATCCCTTCTTACCTGACAGAATATAGCTGCCCTGTGGACTAACTAGATCTCCGCCCTCCGACTCTGCTCCCAGTCAGCTACACTTTCTGTAAACTCCTGGCTCTCTTCTCACTCTTTGCGGAAATGTCGGAAACAAAATGAAAGCAGCACCTTACTCCCTCCTCACCTAACTCCCTCGGTCAGCAAACTCTTACTATAGCACTCAAAAAGCACCAAATTCAGCACTCAGTGCAAACAAAGTCTGCACTGTAGGGGATCACTTTTATACTGTGAATCTAGCCTCTGAAAATTGGCCTAATCCAATTAACTAATTAACAAGCTCCAGCTGCAAGTGCCTACAAGTAGAAGCCTGTTTAAAACTTATTGAAAATTCACCTTCTTCTAAACCAAACAGCAACTTTTAAGTTAATTAACTAAATAAAAGAAAGACTAAACGTTAGATAAAAATGAAGCCTTATACTCCCTCGGTCACCGAACTCTTACTATAGCACTCAAAAAGCACCAAATTCAGCACTCAGTGCAAAAAGTGTTTTAGTCTTCTATGAGAGGGTAAATTTCCGGGCTTACCCTCGAGTGCAGGACCTGTAGTTTCTGGTCTTCTGTGACCCGGCCGGGGGCCGTTCGGAGGTATGCTTTGAAACAAGTCTGCCAGTGTTTAAAAACTGCTGCTGAGTTCACTGCGTGGGGGCTGATCCTCAGGCATTCCGGGATGGTCCTGAGCTCCATAGTCCTTTAAGCACGCTTAATAAATTGTAACGCACAAAGACTCACGAGAGACGAATAGAGATGAAGTCGATGAGGCTTTATTAAGCGTGACTTGTTCCCCGCAGTTCAGCAACAGACTGGCCTGCGGGGAGAACTCCTGGTTCTTATACTCCGCCTTCAGGGCGGAGCTAGAGATCAACAGCCAACCAGGACCCGGGATCTGTCAGCCAATGACATCACTGCTTCACAGTCCCACATGACCCCTAATGCATACTACCACAATGTCCAGGACCGAAGACAGTTTTTTTCCAGTGCAGTGAGCTGCTCACTTTGGTCAGTGAGGGCCACCTCCATATCCTGGACCGTGTCACCCCACGCTTCCACTTTTTTATCTATACCTTCCAACTTGCTCAAGATTTCACTTAGGGACTCTTCCACTGACCTTTTCATTTCTCCGACCAGGTCACGGAGGACTTTTTTCAATTCAACTGCCATAATGCGGCTGATGTCTTCAACTGATGGCCACGTGGTTACTTGGGGGGAAGAGCACGGCTCTGCCATTTTGCCTCCTGCTGACTCCAACGAAGCCTCCGAGTCTGAGGATCACATTTGGTTCCCCCCTCTCTTGTTTTTGTTGTTTTTGGGCATGTTAAGGTGCTGTATGTTTCCCCTGATATTTAGTTTAAATATTTTCCAGCTGGAGCTGCTGATTATGCGTTTTGTGAGTCCGGTCAGGTTGAAGCCTCCCCAGGTGCGTGTCCTCACATCCGCCGCCGGAGGTCATTGCCTAGTATTTCTGGAAGATTTTCTGTATCTTCTTCCATGAAGATAGACACAATGTAACTGTTTAGTTTCTCTGACACTTCCCTGTTCTCTACTATAAATTATTCTATCCTGTAATTGGCCTGCATTTGTCTTCACTCATCTATTCCTTTTCACATATCTAAAAAATCTTTTACAGTCCGCTTTTATATTCCTTGCTAGTTTGCATTCATATTCACTTTTCGCTATCTTAATTAGTGTCTTGGTCCTACGTTGCTGGGTTGTACATTGCTGCTAATCTTCAGGCTTACCACTTTTTCTGGCATCCTTATAAGATCCTTATTATATTCCTTTGATCTAATTAAATCTTTAACTTCTTTTGTTAACCACAGTTGATTTACCTTTTCCCTTTGGGTATTTGTGCCTTAGTGGAATATATATCTGTTTAGCATTTATTTAAATACTAGCCATTGCCTATTGTCATGTGAGAGTACCTTTAAGAAATGGGTGTTTATAAAATAGTTGTAGTGGGTGTACCTTTAAGAAATGGGTGTTTATCAGTGATGTCAGAGTGTGGGTGGAGCTGGATTGTCTGTCTGCTTTTACTTTCGCTTTGGACTGTCTGCTACAAGGTGTGTTTTAGTTTTGTTTTGAGAGCTGGATAGCTGCAGTCACAGCAAGAAGGTGTATTAGTCTCTCTCTCTCTCTGCAATCTAAATACTGTCTCCAGAACCTTTGGTGATTTAATAATACCTGTTTCTGTGGAGAAGTTAAACCTGATGTCTTTCTGTAAAAGGTTTTTTTTTTGTCTTATGGATGTTGCAAGGAAAGATTAAGAGTTACTTATAGAGCACTGTATTCTTTGGGGGATTTATTGGTGTTGATAGTTCTTAAGATGTTTACTGTGGGTTTATAAAGTGTTCACTGGTTTCATAAATAAACATTGTTTTAATTTAAAAGTACTGTAGATCTCTGTTGCATCACACCTGCAGAGTAGGCCCATGTGCTCCCCATAACCACAATCTATTAAAAGTTGTGGGTCAGATATTCGGCAATTGCCATATCGGACCATGCTCCACACTGGGTAGACCTGCAGGTTTGTAAGGACAGTTTTCAGCGCCCACCATGGAGGCTGGAAGTTGGACTACTCGTGGACGAGGTGGTGTGCGAGAGGCTGAGGAAATGCATGCAGAATTACCTGCAGGTGAACGATACTGGAGAAGTCTCGGCAGCAGTGCTCTGGGAGGCACTGAAGGCAGTGGTGAGAGGGGAGCTGATTTCAATCCGGGCGTACAGGGACAGGACAGATAGGGCAGTGATGGACCGACTGATTAAGATAATTCTACGGACGGACAGGAATTATGTGGAATCCCCGAGACCAGAGTTACTCAGGAAACGACAGAGGCTGCAGGCTGAATTTGGGGTGCTGATTACAGGCAAGGCTGTAGAGCAGCTTAGAAAGATAAAAGGTGCGATTTATGAGCATTTATGAGAAGGCCAGTAGAATGCTTGGGCAGCAACTGAGGAAGAGGGAAGCGGCTAGGGAA
Organism: Scyliorhinus torazame; assembly: GCF_047496885.1. Taxonomy (NCBI): domain Eukaryota; kingdom Metazoa; phylum Chordata; class Chondrichthyes; order Carcharhiniformes; family Scyliorhinidae; genus Scyliorhinus; species Scyliorhinus torazame. The sequence continues at coordinate 112,666,573 of NC_092717.1, forward strand.
ATAGGGAGGGTAGTGGATGGGGAAGGTAATCTAGTGGGTGATCCAGCAGGGCTGAACAAGGTCTTTAGGGACTTTTATAGGAAGCTGTACACTTCGGAACCACCCGGGGGACCGGGGGGATGAGGCGATTCTTGGATGGACTGATCTTCCCAAGAGTGAGGAGGGGGTTGGTGGGCGGGCTGGGGCCCTGGTCAGGATCGAAGAGGTGTTGGGGGGCCTGAAGGTCATGCAGTCGAGTAAAGCCCCGGGGCCGGACAGGTATCCGGTGGAGTTTTACAAAACATTTGCCGGGATAGTGGGGCCGGTGCTGGTCAGGGTCTTTAACAAGGCAAGAGACAGAGGGAGTTTACCCCCAACGATGTCACAGGCCACCATCTCGCTCATTCTGAAACGGGAAAAGGACCCAGAGGCCTGTGGGTCATACAGGCCGATCTCTTTGATCAACGTAGACACCAAGTTACTGGCCAAGGTTTTGGTGACCAGAATTGAGGACTGTGTACTGGATGTAATTGTGGAGGACCAAACCGGGTTTGTAAAGGGGAGGCAGCTGGTGGTCAACATAAGAAGTCTGCTCAAGTATGATGCCCCCGGAGAGTAGGGAGGTAGGGATAGTGGTAGCCATGGATGCTGAAAAGGCTTTTGACCGGGTCGAGTGGGTTATCTGTGGGAGGTACTAGGACGGTTTGGGTTGGTGGGGGGGGGGGGGGGTTTCATCGACTGGGTTAGGCTATTGTATCAGGCCCCGGAGGCGAGTGTAAGGACGAACAGGACGACATCGGACTACTTTAGACTGCACCATGGGACAAGACAGGGCTGCCCTCTCTCTCCACTGCTGTTTGCGCTGGCCATAGAGCCGCTGGCAATTGCACTGAGAGCTTCTAGGGGCTGGAAACGGCTGGTCCGGGGGGGAGTGGAACATAGAGTCTCGTTATACGTGGATGATCTGCTGTTATATGTATCGGACCCAATGGTGGGGATGGATGGTATTATGGCAACCCTGAGGGAATTTGGCCGGTTCTCCGGATACAAACTGAACATGGCTAAGAGCGAGTTGTTTGTAATTCTGACGAGGGGGCAGGAGAGTAGGCTGAAGGGGTTGCCGTTCAGGCTAGTGGGGGCGAGTTTCTGATATTTGGGGATTCAGGTGACACGGGACTGGGGCAGGTTGCACAAGCTCAACCTGTCCCGACTGGTGGAACGAGTGAGGGAGGATGTCCGGAGGTGGGATGCGCTCCCGCTGTCATTGGCGGGGAGGGTGCAGACTGTTAAGATGATGATTCTCCCACGGTTCTTGGTTGTTTTTCAGTGTCTCCCCATCTTTATCCCGCGGTCCTTCTTTAAGAGGCTGAATAAAATTATTCTGGGATTTGTATGGGCAGGGAAGTCCGCGCGGATGAAGAGGGTGAAGCTTGAAAGGAACAGAGGAGAAGGGGGGCTGGCGTTGCCGAACTTCAGCAACTATTACTGGGCGGCCAACATAGCGATGATAAGGAAATGAATGGTGGGTGCAGGGTCGGTTTGGGAGCGGATGGCGGCTGCTTCGTGCAGGGGCACTAGCTTAGCAGCCCTGGTCATGGCGCCACTACCGCCTTCACCGGCACGGTACTCCACCAGCCCGATAGTGGCGGCGGCTCTTCGGATCTGGGGCCAGTGGAGGAGGCATGTAGGGGAGGTAAGAGCATCGGTGTGGACCCCAATCTGCGGCAACCACCGATTTGCCCCGGGGAACATGGACGGGGGTATCGACTGTGGAGGAGGGCGGGCATTGTGAGGATGGGGGATCTGTTCCTGGAAGGGAGCTTTCTGAGCATGAGGGCGCTGGAGGAGAAGTTTGGGCTGATGAGAGGGAACGACTTTAGATACTTGCAGGTGAGGGATTTTGTATGCAGACTGGTGCCGTCCTTCCCACGTCTCCCGCCGAAGGGAAGGCAGGACAGGGTAGTTTCTAGGGGAGAGTTGGGAGAGGGTAGAGTTTCAGATGTCTACAAGGAGCTAATGAGAGCTGAGGGTACGCAGACCGAGGACCTGAAGCTTAAGTGGGAGGAGGAGCTCGGGGGGGAGCTGGAGGACGGTATTTGGGCAGAAGCCCTGAGCAGAGTAAACACGACCGCAACATGCGCCAGGCTCAGCCTGATCCAATTTAAGGTTGTGCACCGGGCCCACATGACGGTGGCCTGGTTGAGTAAATTCTTCGGGCTGGAGGACAAGTGTGCTAGATACGCCGGAAGGCCGGCTAACCATGTACATATGTTCTGGTCGTGCCCTAAACGGGGGGTATTGGCAGGGATTCGCAGATGTCATGTCCCGGGTGTTGAAAACTGGGGTGGTAATGAGCCCGGAGGTGGCAATCTTTGGGGTTTCGGAGGACCCGGGAGTCCTTAAAAGAGAGGGAGGCCAATGTTCTGGCCTTTGCTTCCCTGGTAGCCTGGCGACAAATACTGTTAGCATGGAGGGACTCAAAGCCCCTGAGGGCTGAGGTATGGCTATCGGACATGGAGAGCTTTCTTGGCCTAGAGAAAGTCAAGTTCACCTTGAGAGGTTCGCTACTAGGGTTCGCCCGAAGGTAGCAGCCATTTAGTGACTTCTTCGCAGAGGAGTAAGCGTCAGCAGGGGGGGAGGGCGGTGGAGGGGGGGGGGGGGCGTGGCTAAGGTAGAGTAGAGTAGAGTAGGGGGATATTGAGGCAGGTCCGTGCGTGAACAGAGCCGTGGTTTGCATTATGTTTAATGTGGAATTTGTGTCTTGACTTCTTTTTTTGTTTGTACTGTACAATGTCATTTTTTCTATATGCCTAAAATATCTCATAAAATTGTTTGTTAAAAAAAATAAGTTATGGGTCAGGTGAACTCCATGATACACTTTGGGGTTCTCTCAACCCTGGCTCATAACAAATTGGGGGCTCGAGGGGGATAAAAGTCAATCTATTGGATCAGCTTAGTGAACTTAAAGACAGTGAGGGGTGAGCATATTGTGCTTTCCAGTTGTGGTATTCCAGTTTAAGTAGGGAGTGTGTTGTGGCTCTTTCAGAGGCTCTGAAGTTTTTGGAGGTGGAGACGGTCACACGCAGTACCTTACGAACAGAGACTAAAAACAGGCTTTTAGATTTGGCAAAAACATTGCAGTTAACATTACCAGACAGAATACGAAAAGAAGAGGTACTTAGCGTGGTAGCTGAGCATTTAAAATTGCCTCCGATACAGATCAGGGAAAAAGAAAAGGAGAGAGAGGAAAGAGAAAAATAAAGAATAGACCTATCAGAACAAAAAGAAAGAGAAAGGGAGATATAGATCAGGGAAAAAGAAAAAGAGAGAGAAGAAAGAGAAAAAGAAAGAATAGCCCTAGCAGAACTAAAATAAAGAGAAAGGGAGATACAGATCAGGGAAAAAGAAAAAGAGAGAGAAGAAAGAGAAAAAGAAAGAATAGCCCGAGCAGAACAAAAATAAAGAGAAAGGGAGGTTATGAGGATAGTGAGAAAGAGCGTCAAGGTCGAAGGCTTGGTGGGAATCTATTGAAATATGTCCAAGCATTGCCAAGGTTTGACGAGAAGGAAGTGGAAGCCTTTTTCATTTCATTTGAGAAGGTAAACAAATAAAATGGCCACAGGACATGTGGGTATTACTGATTCAAACAAAGCTGTTAGGTAGGGCTAGTGAAGTGTTTGCATCACTACCGGAGGAGGTATCTGGGACGTATGAGGAGGTGAAAAAATCCATCTTGGCTGCATATGAACTGGTGCCTGAAGCCTACAGACAAAGGTTTAGAAATTTAAGGAAAGAATTTGGTCAAACATACATGGAGTTTGAAAGGATCAAACAGAGTAATTTTGATAGGTCGATAAGGGCTTTGAAAATAGACCAAACGTATGAAGCTCTCAGAGAAATTATACTTTTGGAAGAGTTTAAAAATTCAATTCCTGATGTAGTGAGAACTCATGCGGAAGAGCAGAGGGTTAAAACTGCAAAATTAGCAGCAGAAAGGCAGACGATTATGAATTAGTTCATAAATCAATGTTTGGTTTCCGACATCAGTTTCAGCCTGTGAGAGATAGAAATTGAGAGATAGAAATTGGGGATATGAGAAATACTCAAGTGGTAAAGGTAAAGGTGATCTGATGGGAGATAATGAGGAGAATGTGCCTCAGACTAAAAAGGAAATCCAGGAGGGTGGAAGAGACATGAAAAGTTTCAAATGTTTTCACTGTAATGAACTAGGCCATGTAAAGTCACAGTATTGGTGGTTGAAGAAAAGCACTGGGAATGCTGATGTGGTAAAACAGGATAAGACAGTGGGGTTTGTTAAAGTGGTAAAGGAAAGCCCAAGGGAATCGAAGGAGGTGCAAAAGATTGTACAGCCTGATCAAGAGGTGATTGATAAGAAGGTGCCAGATCTCTTTAAAAAATGTACTTGTGTGGGTACAGTTTATTCATGTGTATCAGGAGGAGCAGGTAAAGAAGTCACAATTTTAAGAGATAGGGGAGCTAGTCAATCTTTAATGGTAAGAGATGAGGAGTTATGTAGTTTGGGAAGAATATTGCCAGAAAAGGTGGTAATATGTGGAATTTGGGGTGAGAATAGTAGTGAGCCATTATATCAGGTCAGGTTGGAAAGTCCAGTGAAGAGTAGTGAAGTGGTAGTAGGAGTAATAGAGAAACTATTTTGTCCTGGAATACACTTCATCTTGGATAATGATATTGCTGGATTGCAGGTGGGAGTGATGCCTATTGTGGTTGATAAGCCAGTGGAAAATCAGACAACTGAAGTGTTGAAGGGTGAATATCCTGGGAGTTTTCCGGATTGTGTAGTAACAAGGTCACAAAGTCACAGGTTAAGACGAGGAGAAATCAAAGAGTGAAGATAAAGTTGAAGTTCAATTATCAGAAACGATTTTTGATCAGGTGGTTGAAAAAAACAAGAACAGGTGGAGAATGAGGCGGATATTTTTAGTTCAGGAAAGTTGGCGGTGTTACAACAGAAAGATATAGAAATAAAACGGATGTATCAGAAAGCATACACGGAAGAGGAATCTGAGTGTATACCGGAGTGTTATTACCGTAAAAATGATGTCTTGATGAGAAAATGGAGACCTTTACATATGCAGGCGGATGAAAAGTGGGCAGAAGTTCATCAAATGGTATAGCCAGTAGGGTATAGAAAAGGAGGTGTTGTGAGTAGCACATGAGGTACCAGTGGGAGGTCATTTGGGAATAAGGAAAACTCGAGCTAAAATCCAAAAATATTTTTATTGGCCTGGACTACATAAAGATGTAGTTAAATTTTGTTGATCATGTCACGCATGTTAAGTGATAGGGAAACCTCAAGCAGTGATAAACCAGCACCCTTAATACCCATTCCAGCATTTGAGGAATCTTTTACAAGAGTCTTAATTGATTGCGTAGGACCGCTTCCTAACACAAAAAGTGGGAATCAATATCTTTTGACGATAATGGACGTGTCTACTAGGTTTCCAAAGGCCATTCCAGTACATAATATTACAGCTAAAAAGATTGTGGAGGAGTTACTTAAATTCTTTACTAGATATGGACTACCTACAGAAATACAATTGGATCAAGGATCAAATGTTACCTCGAGGTTATTCAACGAAGTTATGGATAGCTTAGGAATATAACAATTTAAATCAACTGCGTACCGTCCAGAATCGCAGGGAGCATTAGAAAGGTGGCATCAGACATTAAAGACAATGATGAGGGCTTATTGTCAAGATTATCCAGAGGATTGGGATAAAGGAGTTCCATTGGTACTGTTTGCAATTAGGGATGCACCTAATGAGTCAATCAAATTCAGCCCTTTGAACTAATTTTTGGTCATGAGGTAAGAGGACCACTTAAACTAATTAAGGAAAAAAGTGAGAAATCGGAACTTACATTATTGAATTACGAGTCAAATATCAGGGAACGATTAAATAGAACAGGGGAATTGGCGAGACAACATTTAAAAGTTGCACAAAATGTGATGAAACGGGTACCGGCAAGAAATCCAAAGTCCGTTGTTTTGCCCGTGGAGATAAAGTTTTAGTGTTGTTACCAGTGGTAGGTGAGCCTTTAAAAGCTAGGTTTTGTGGACCTTATCAAATTGAAAGGAAATTAAGTGTGGTGAATTATGTGGTAAAAACGCCAGATAGAAGGAACACTCACTGAGTGTGTCATGTGAATATGCTTAAAAGGGAAGGAGAGCAAAAGGAGGAGGTTTTAATGATTCTAACTCAAAGTGACGAACCAAATCCAGATGACTTTGAATTTGACTCCCTGAAATTAAATTGGAAAATGAGGATGTTCATTAAAAATTGGGATAAATTGTTGAGTTATCTTCCAGAGGAAAAACGGACTGGCCTGAAAGAGTTATTGATATCACATGGGCATGTTTGTGGGGATAAATTGGGAAGTCCTAAAATGGCTATACATGATGTAGCTGTTCCAATCAAACAACATCCAGAAAGACTTAACCCTTTAAAATTGGCACAGGTTAACAAAGAGATTGAAAGTATGCTTAAAAATGGCATAATTGAAGTGGGTTGCAGCCAATGGAGCTCACCCATAGTGATGGTACCTAAACCAGACGATACCCAACGGTTGTGTATGGACTATAGAAAGGTTAATGCAGTTACAAGAATGAACTCTTATCCTATCCCACGTTTGGAGGATTGCATTGAGAAAGTGGGGCAATCAGCTTTTATTTCTCAACTGGATTTACTTAAAGGTTACTGGTTACCTTTATCTGAAAGGGAGAAGGAGATTTGAGATTTTGCGACTCCAGATGGTATGTACCAATTCAAAGTTATGCCATTTGGCATGAAAAACGCCTCAGCCGCATTTCAACGGTTAACTAACAAAGTTGTTTCAGGATTACCCAATTGTGCGGTATACATCGACGATCTGGTAATTTTCAGCCAGACACGGAAGAAACATTTAAAACATCTGATGGAGTTATTCGATCGACTTCAGGAGGCGGGTTTGGTGGTAAACCTAGCCAATAGTGAATTTGGAAAAGCCCAAGTCACTTTCCGTGGCCATACAATCGGTCAGGGTCGAATGGTCCCATGGGATGTGAAAACAAAAGTTATTGGGAGTTTCTAACACCCTCGACACGAAGTGAAATAATGTGATTTCTTGGCATGAGTGGATTTGATCGAACATTTGTGCCAAACTTTTGTAGCTTGGTTGCTCCGCTGATGAACTTGCTGAAGAAACGTCGAAAATTTCAGTGGACAGTGGAGTTTCAACAAGCATTTTACTGCCTGATAGCTGTGATAACCAATGCTCCTGTGTTGGAGAATTACAAGGGACTCTGTGATCAGATTGAACTAAAGTATCTGACTTTAAAGAGAAATGCCGAGACGTAAAGAAATGGATGGATTGTCCAGAGACCTTCTTGTTCAAAGAGACTGTCAATCAAAAAGGAGTTCAGTTGGAGGAATAAGAACTAAAATGGAATATGTTATTATAAATGTTTGTGTGTTTTGTTTTGTTAAAAAAAAGAAATGTATATTCACTGTCAATATTTCTAAAAGGAAAGTGAAAAAGGTGAAAAATGAAATCATCTTGAAGTTGATGATATTTTTTTTTTCTTGGGGGGGAGGTGTCATGTGAGAGTACCTTTAAGAAATGGGTGTTTATAAAATAGCTGTAGTGGGTGTACCTTTAAGAAATGGGTGTTTATCAGGGATGTCAGAGTGTGGGTGGAGCCGGGCTGTCTGTCTGCTTTTACTTTCGCTTTGGGCTGTGTGCTACAGAGTGTGTTTTAGTTTCGTTTTGAGAGCTGGATAGCTGCAGTCACAACAAGAAGGTGCATTAGTCTCTCTCGCTGCAATTTAAATATTGTCTCCAGATCCTTTGGTGATTTACCAATAATACCTGTTTCTGTGGAGAAGTTAAACCTGATGTCTTTCTGTAAAATGGATTTTCTTTTGTCTTATGGATGTTGCAAGGAAAGATTAAGAGTTACTTATAGAGTACTGTATTCTTTGGGGGATTTATTGGTGTTGATAGTTGTTAAGATGTTTACTGTGGGTTTATAAAGTGTTCACTGGTTTCATATATAAACATTGTTTTAATTTAAAAGTACTGTAGATCTCTGTTGCATCGCACCTGCAGAGTAGGCCCGTGTGCTCCCCATAACCACAATCTATTAAACATTGTGGGTCAGGTGAACTCCATGATAGCCTTTGGGGTTCTCTCAACCCTGGCCCATAACACTATCCACTGACAAATCTTTTAGTGTATTTCCCAGTTGACCATAGCCAACCTGCCCTTCATGCCTTCATAATTTCTGTCACAACGATGGAGAAAAAACAAGGAATTGTTCACAGAAATATTGGACTTTAAAAGACCTGTGGCGGATTCTCCATCCCGCCGCACCCGTTTTCTGGTGAGGTGCATCCTGCCGGCAGAGGGATCCTCAGTCCCAGCAGCTGGGTTTTCCAATTGTGGACACCCCCATGCCATCAAGAAATCTGCAGGCGTTAGTGTGCTGCCGGCAAAGTGGAGGATTCCGTCGACGGAGAATCCAGCTGACAAGTTTTATATTTCAAAATGGACACAAACCCCAAAGATGGCTGCGAACACACAGTCAACCACTGATCGGAATTGCTGCAGGGTGATTCTCTAAGGGACCTTTCCCTGCGTTTCCAGACAAGGTACTTCTTAAAGCATCCAAAGATCAATTAAAAGTAGGAAAAGTTGCCATAGTCCCAGATGACCATGGGCTGCTGCCCCTTTGAGGCTGAGAGCCTGATAGTGATTTAACCTGAGAGTCACCACACCATAAGCGAGGAGCAAGGTTGAGAACAACCTCAGCCAGTACAGGAATTAAACCCGTGCTGTTGGCCTTGCTCTCCATCATGAACCAGCTGTCCAGTCAACTGAGCTAACCCCGCCCCCACTAGACTGGTTACCATCTCTGATAAAGACAAAAAAACATAACTACTATCTTATCTCAAAGACCCTGGTATAATTCCTCGACTGACTAGTGTATTCCAGTCTCTTCTTGGAATATACAAAGAATGCAATTAAAGGCCTGTCTACCTGTGTCTGCCCTACCAATCTGCCTCTGTGTGTGTACTGTGAGTAAAACCAGTTGGAGAAACTTTCTTTATGACAGTGGAAGTCAATCAGCAGCAAAAGGATTGCAGCTGTAAAAAGAACTGAAATCTCTCTATCAAACCACAGAACACCTGAATCAATGAATCAACTATTCGCTGCAGAAGTAAATTATACTGGAATCAAATGGTGATCGCCGCAACACGTCATCATCTACTCCCCACAAATCGAGAACTGTTCCATATAACTATTTATTTATGTTCCTTACTATTGACTCAATTTCTACTTCTAATCTGTATATGCATGTGTTTTATTATTTCTCCTTACCTTTTTAGTTGTCAATAAACTTACTCTATCTTAACTAAATTGACTCCTTTTTAATTATAACTCTTGGGTCTGGAAAATATATCCAAGGGACATGGAACCTTGTTAGATTAAACCGTGTTGCTAGCAGCAGACGGTGGGTTGAATAAAGACATGGAGCCAATCATCCCTCCTCACCCAGCTTTGTAACAATTTGGGGATGGTGACAAATTGAGGGTTCTTGCCTGGATCAATAACTTTTGAGGAACCCCACCTGGGGCTGGTTAAAACTTTTCCTTTCTTCAGATTTAAGAACCTAGTTTCAGAATAAACTATATCGCATTCAATGTCAATGCAAAATTCTACCATAGTATGGTCACTATTTCCCTAAGGCTTATTTATTCGCCCTTTCTCATTACAAAACACAAAATCCAAAATAGCCCGATCTGTAGTTGACTTCTTAATGTCCTTCTCCAGAAACCCATTTCATACACACACTCCTGGAAATCCACTACAAGAGCATTTGGGTAATGTGTAAATTCAATGTGTAAATTGAAGTTGTACATTATTATCATATTACCCACATTCCATACATCTCTAATTTCCTGATATATGCCATGCCCATCATCCGCACTATATTTGATGGCCCATAAACAACTCCCACCAATGTTTGCTGCCCCTTGCTATTTCGTAGCCTCACCAAAACTGATTCTACACCTTGATACTTCGATCTAAGATCCCCATTTATCAATCTACTTATCTCACCCTTATTAAGAGTACTGCACCACCTAATTTTTCTTTTTGATTATCCTTGCAAAATGCTGAATATCCTTGGATATTCAGTTCCCAATCTTAGTCACCCTGTAGCCACGTTTCTGTAATGGCAATTGAATCATACTCATTTACCTCAGTTCAAATCATCAACTTTTTTGTGAATGCTATGTGCATTCAGATAGAATACCTTTCATTCTGCTTTTGTAACATTATTCTCTATTCTGATTCTATTTGATGCTAGCCTCTGCCTCCTTTGTCTTCTATTTTTGTTTTCCACTTTTCTACTTCCTTTGAACAGTTTTGCTTCCTTCAAATCAGAGCTCCCTCATAGCTTCCCATCCCCCTGCCAATCTAGTTTAAACCCACCCAACAGCACTAGAAAATCTTCCTGTGAAGATGTTTGTCTCAGTCCTGCTACGATAGAACATACAGTGCAGAAGAAGGCCATTCGCCCCATTGAGTCTGCACCAACCCACTTAAGCCCTCATTTCCACCCTATCCCCCTAACCCAATAACCTCTCCTAACCTTTTTGGACACTAAGGGCAATTTAACATGGCCAGTCCACCTAACCTGCACGTCTTTGGACTGTGGGAGGAAACCGGAGCACCCGGATGAAACCCACACAGACACGGGGAGAATGTGCAGACTCCGCACCGGCAGTGACCCAAGCTGGGAACCAAACCCGGGTCTAACCACTGTGCTACCGTAAACGGTTGCATGTTTTAACGCACCTGAGGAGCTTGAAGGCGGACATGGCCTTTTTACAAGAAACTCACTTGAAGATCGGCTTCAGACAAGACTAAGGAAAGGGTGGGCGGGTGGGGGGGCAAGTCTTCCATTTGGGATTAGACATGAAGACGTGGGGGGGGGCTGGCAGTACTGGTAAATAAACGGGTGGCGCTTGAGGTGGGGCATATAGTAGCAGATTCGGGGGCACCGTTCGTGATGGTGAGTGGGAAGCTGGAGGGGTGCTAGTGGTCCTGGTAAACGTTTATGCTCCGAATTGGGATGAGGTGGAGTTCATGAGATGAGTGCTAGGGAAGATCCCGGACCTGGACTCGCACCGGTTGATTATGGGGGAGGACTTTAACATGGTCATTGATCCAGGGTTGGACCGGTCGAGCCTGAGGTCGGGGAGGGTATCGGCGGTGGCGAAGGAGCTGATGTGGTTCATGTGGGGGGAGACTCATGGAGGTTTAGGAGGCCGAGGGCGAAGGAGTTTTCGTACTTCTTCCATGTGCATAGGGCGTACTCGCGGATTGATTTTTTTGTGGTAGGTAAGCTGTTATTGGCAGGGTAGTCGAGTCGAGGTTATCGGTGATTGTGGTTTCAGACCAATCGCCGCATTGGATGGACTTGCAAGTGGATCGGGGGTGGAGGGCAGCACCCACAGTGGAGGCTGGACGTAGGGCTGTTAGTGGATGAGGAGGTATGTGAGCGGGTGAGGGCTGCCTGCCATCCGGAGGTATGTGGAGCTGAACGACACAGGTGAAGTCTTGGCCTCGACGCTGTGGGAGGCACTCAAGGCAGTGGTTAGGGGGGAGTTAATATCGATCCGGGCGCACAGAGAGAAGGAGGAGCGAGCAGAGATGGCAAGGACGAGATGGGTGGACGAGATTAGGCGAATGACAGGAGGTAATTGGAGGCCCCCGGAGGCAGGTTTGTTGAAGGAGAGGCAGAAGCTTCAGATGGAGTTCGGGGTGGTGTCCACTGGCAGTTGCAGGGGGGCAGTGTATGAGTACGGGGAGAAGGCTAGTAGATGCTGGCCCACCAACTCAGAAAGCAGGAGGCAGCTCGGGAGATTGGAAGGATGAAGGACGGGAGGGGTAGAGTGGTACTGGAACCTGTGGGGGTGAACGGGGTATTTGAGGAGTTTTACAGAAGGCTTTTATGAATCAGAGCCCCTGATCGGGGAGAGGGAATGCGGCAATTCTTGGATGGGTTGGAGTTCCCCAAGGTGGAAGAGTACCTGGTAGTGGGGTTGGGAGCACCATTGGACTGGTGGAGGTGATGGAGGGTATGGGGGCAATGCAGGCAGGGAAGGCCCCGGGCCCAGATGGCTTCCCGGTAGAATTCTATAAAATGTTTTTGGGAGACCAGGGGCCCCTGCTGGTATGGACATTTAATGAGGCGAGGGAGCTGGGGGAGCCCCCGCCCTTATCGAAGACCTCAATATCTTTAATTTTGAAGAAGGATAAGGACCCAGTGCAGTGTGTGTCCTCCCACCTGATATCACTGCTGAATGTGGATGCCGAGCTGTTGGCAAAGATCTTGGCCTCACGGATTGAGGACTATGTGCCGGGGGTGATAGGGGAAGACCAGACGGGGTTTGTCAAGGGGAGTAATCTGTCGGCTAACGATAGACATCTGTTGAACATTATAATGATGCCCTCGGAGGGACGGAAAGTGGGGGTGGCAGTCGTTATGGACGCGGAGAAGGCGTTTGATCGGGTAGAATGGGAATATTTGTGGGAGGTATTGGGGTGGTTCAGGTTCAGGCAGGGGTTTGTGGATTGGGTCCGGTTGTGTTTCGGGCGGCGGTAACGAGTGTAAGGATGAACCGGGTATGTTCGGGGTATTTTAGGCTACATCATGGGATGAGGCAGGGATGCCTACTCTTTCCGTTGCTCTTTGCCTTGGTGGTAGAGCCACTGGCAATGGCGCTTGAGAGCATCAAGGGGTTGGAAAGGGATAGTGCGGGGGGCTGGAGCACAGGGTCTCGCTAAATGTGGACGATTTGTTGCTTTACAATCCGATCCATTGGAAAGTATTGGAGGTGTTGTGGTGAATGTATTATGCCAATAATCCGCCATTGTATTTGTATCTGCTATGCTGTTGCCCTTGTGGGCTCCTCCTATGGGCCATTGTATGGCATTATCCATAGGGGAACATACTGGGGCCTGTATGGGCTCCGTCCATGCCTCCTCCCCTTGAAGGGAGGTATAAAGAGCAGTCGACCTGTAGGTGGTTCTCAGTATTGGATCAGTCGCTGGCAGGCACTGTTCTAAGTTGATTAAAGCCACAGTTTACTTCTACTCCCGTCTCAAGTGAATTGATGGTCATATCAATTTAATCAACTTAAACGCAACTATGGAATCGGCCCTCAAACCTGACCGACTGGAACTTGATCTGCAGGCCGCACAGTTTTCGCACTGGCTCCGCTGCTTCAAGGCCTATCTCGCAGCCTCCTCCACGCCTTCCGTCACCGACGAACGGAAGCTGAGCCTCCTCCACGCATGGGTGCGCCATCGAATCTCTGTTCAACTCAACGAGGCCTCCTCCTACGCAGACGCCTCTATGAATGGCTTGTGAACGAGATCTACGCGTGGCATATCCTCACCACTCGCCGCCAGCGCCCCGGGGAATCGCTAGAAGACTACCTACGCGACCTCAAAGTCCTCGCACGCAGCTGCAACTACCAGGCCATTACGGCCACTCAACATACGTAACTCGCCGTCCAAGACATCTACCTTGCGGGAGTGCGGTCCAACTACGTGAGACAGCGCCTACTCGAAAAGGGGGCCCTGGACCTGGATCATACGGTAAAGTTAGCCTCCTCTCTGGGAGTAGCGTTCCAGAGCCTTAACGCTTTCCCGGCTGACCACGCGACCCCCTCGTGGACGCCCGACCAAAGACTACTCCAGGCCTGTGCCGCGCGTCCGCCCACCCACCATGGAGGGGGCTACCCTGCTATTTCTGCGGCCAGTCCCAACACCCCCGGCTGCGCTGCCTGGCCCGTAACGCGAACTGCAGCAGCTGCGGGAGAAAAGGACATTTCGCCAAAGTTTGCCTGGCCAGGTCCAAGAGCTCTAACTCACAGGCTCAATCCTCAGACTCACAGGCCCGCAGACCCCGCAGTGTGGCAGCGTGTCTGCCGACTCCACCCTCTGTAGACGCGTCATCAGCCTCGTGCTATCCGTGGGGGCAGCCATCTTCCAGCCCTCACAGCAAATGTGACTCACAGGGGCCCCCTTCTTGGCCATCCTCCCCCACACGGCCAGCCACGTGTGATCCATGGGGGCCGCCATCTTGGACGCCATCTTCCTCACCGCCCGCCAAGCTCGACCAACGGGGGCCGCCATCTGCTACGCCGCTCGACGCGTACGATCAACGAGGGCAGCCATCGCGGAACCGCCCCAGCACCTCCGGCCACGCCGGCTAACCACAACTCAGCGCAGTCACCCTGGACCAGTCATGACCCAAGCACCTCCGGAGCTCCATGGTGACCGTCCGGGTAAACGGGCACGAGACGCCTTGCCTTTTCGACTCCAGGAGCACAGAGAGCTTCATTCACCCGGACATGGAGATCCACTTCAGGGGCCTTGCTTCCGTCCTGGCTGAAGACACCGGGGCCAGTCCTACTCAGAAAACCCGTCAGGAGCCATAAGTCCGATCCTCTGGTAGCGAGGGTCCAGCTCCTATACTCCAACCCCCAGTACGCTTATATCGAACACCCCGATGGCCGACAGGATACGGTCTCCCTCCGGGACCCGGCGCCTGCCGGTTCCACCACCTCCACCACCACCGTCCCTCCACCATATCGCGCCCAACCTACCATGACCAGCGTCCCCACCCCTATATGGCACTCCCTCCCGCCCGCGATCCCCCCTTCACCGATCCACAGAAATGAAGTTCCAGAAGAGACGCTCCCGGAGTCCACGTCTGTACCCGCACCTCACTACCGATGCCAGCACGGCCGAGCTCGACACCCGGGCCAGCAACAACGCCAGAGCTTCGGCGATCACAGCGCACAATCCGTGCGCCGGACCGGCTGAACTTATGAATCCGTCACCCCCGCCGGACTTCATTTTTTTAACAGGGGGTGAATGTATTCTGCCAATAATCCACCATTGTATTTGTATCTGTGCTGTTACCCTTGTATTTGTATCTGTGCTATGTTGTTGCCCTTGTGGGCTCCTCCTATGGGCCATTGTATGGCATTATCCATAGGGGAACATACTGGGGCCTGTATGGGCTCCGCCCATGACTCCTCCCCTTGAAGGGTGGTATAAAGAGCAGTCGACCTGTAGACGGTTCTCAGTATTGGATCAGTCACAGGCAGGCACTGTTCTAAGTTGATTAAAGCCGCAGTTTACTTCTACTCCCGTCTCGGGTGAATTGATGGTCGCATCAGGTGCCATGGACATTTTGGTGGAATTCGGTCAGTGTGGGAGCGGAAGAAGTGGTGGTGGCCCTGAGGGTGTGGGGACAGTGGCTGCAGCACCTGAGGGTGGAAGATGCCTCGATTTGGGCTCCGATTTGCGGGAATCACAGGTTTGTTCCGGGCGTGGCAGCGGGCAGGGATTGAACTGTTTGGAGACCTATTCGTGGGGGGGCAGCTTCCCAAGCTTGGAGGGACTGGTTGAGGATCTACCCAGTGGGAAATGGTTCTGGTACATACAGGTGCTAAACTATGTGAGGAAACCGATGCCAATCCTTCCTGACCTGCTGCCCCCGGGGTTGCAGGACAAGTGGTGTCGAAAACAGCGGTTGGTGAGGGCAGGGTCGGAGATTTACAAAGAATTAATGTACTGGGAGGGCGCCCCGATAGGAGAAGTTAAGTGGGAGGAAGAACTGGGGAGGGTGTTGGAGGCTGGGTTATGGGAGGAGGCTCTGAGGAGAATGAACGCATCCTCTTTGTGTGCTAGGCTTAGCCTCATTCAATGTAAAATAATCCATAGGGTGCATACGATGGTGGCCAGAATGAGCAAGTTTTTTAAGGGGGTGGAAGATATGTACAGATAGTGGACGGTGGCCCGCGAACCATGTCCACATTTTTTGGCCTTTCCGAAGCTGGAGGGAGTTTGGCGGGAGTTCGCTGATGTTATGTCTGAGGAGCTGAGGGTGAAGGTGATCCCGAGTCCAGAAGTGGCGATTTTTGGAGTGTCGGAAGATCCGGGAGTCCAGGGTCGAGAGAGGCCGATGTTTTGGCCTTTGTCTCTCTGGTAGTTTGGAGACGGATCATGTTGGAATGGAGGGACTCGGGACCGCCAAAACCAGGGGTGTGGGTGAGCGACCTCACGGAATTCCTCGGGTTGGGAAAAATCAAGTTCGCCTTGAGAGGGACTGTGGAGGGGTTTGCCCGGAAATAGAAACCCTTTATCAACTTCTTCAAGGAGAGTTAAGTAGTCAGCAGGGGGAGGGATGACTTTGGAATTAAAAAAGGAAGTAGATTGGGTGGAGGGTAACGGTAGGGTAACGGCAAGAGTGTTGGTTATTTATTTGTTATGTGATTTCCAGTTTGTTCTCTTTTTAGTTCTGGTTGTGTTTGATGTATAAAACAATGCCTTAATAAAAACATTTTTGAAAAAAGAGAGAGAGAGAGATGGATAAAGTGTGTGTGAGAGAGTGGGTGAATTTGTGTGTTTTAGAGAGGGATGTGTGAGTAAGAGAGGGAGAGTGGTTCAGTGTTTTGCGTGTGAGGGAGGGCTGAGTGTGTGAGAGAGAAAGTGTGTGTCAGAGAGGGAGAGTGGTTCAGTTGATCTGTGTGTGAGAAACAGAGGGGTGAGTGTATTGTGAGAGAATGTGTATGTGAGCAAGAGAAAAAAGACAGAGAGAAGCATGTGTGTGTGAGAGAGAGAAGGGTAAAGTGTATGTGTGTCTGTGTTAGAGAGGGAGGAGATGAGTTTGTATGTAAGAGAGGGATGAGAGTATGTGTGTGCAAGTGTGTGTGTGAGATAGAAAGGGCTGTGTGTGTGAGCGAGATAGGAGTGAGTGTATGTGTGGACATCTGTGTTATTGAAGGAGAGGGGTGAATGTGACAGAGAGAAGGGTGGATGTGTATGTTTGAGAGAGGGGTGAGTGTGTGTGCAAGTATGTGATGTGCCATCAATGAACACAAAATGAGTAGTGAACTGAGGCTTTAATAAACTAAACAGAAAGCCTCCTGGCCTCGGATCCCAAACTGAGGCAGGGGCGGAGATTAGCCACCTTTATGCCGAGCCCGAGGGAGGCGGAGCCAGCAGGCAGTGGTTTACCACATTACATATAATACAGTGGCAGTTTACCACAATACACATATTATATACTACAGTGGTTCGGAGTCAGCAGGGACAAGACCAGGCATGTAACAATACAACAGTACAATACAATACAGTGGTTTACCACAATCACCCCCTGTTTAAAAAAAGAGTCCAGCGGGGGTGAAGTGGACTTAAAGATCAAGTCTGTCGGGGGCCTTGACCTTCCGCCGTGATCGCCTCAGTCCCGGCTGGGGTGTGGGCACCGGTGTTGAGACTGGCGCGTCCGGGGGCGTGTTGTCCTCTTCACCCAGTAGTTGAGTCGGTGGAGGGGGGGAGCGGTGTGTGGGCGGGGGTGGTGGTGATGGCCGTCGGTGGGCCTGCGGGTGCCAGACCCTGAAGTAGCTGGGTAGTGGTGGAAGGAGACGATGTAGGATCAGGGGTGGTGGTGGTGATGGTCGCTAGGGAACCTGCAGGTACCAAATCCCGGAGGGAGACTGTGTCCTGCTGCCCGTCCTGATGTGCCACGTAGGCATATTGTGGATTGACATGGAGGAGCAGGACCTTCTCGACGAGGGGATCTGATTTATGGCTCCTCGCATGCTTCTGGAGGAGGACGGGCCCTGGGACTGTCAGCCAGGACGGGAGCGAGACCCCGGACATGGACTTCCTGGGGAAGGCAAACATACGTTTGTGAGGGGTCTCGTTGGTGGCAGTGCACAGGAGCGACCGGATGGAGTGAAGCGCGTCGGAGAGGACCTCCTGCCAGCGGGAGACTGGGAGACTTCTAGACCGTAGGGCCAGGAGGATGGCCTTCCAGACTGTTGCGTTCTCCCTCTCCACCTGTCCGTTGCCCCGGGGGTTGTAGCTGGTCGTCCTGCTGGAGGCGATGTCCTTGCTGAGCAGGAACTGACGCAACTCGTTGCTCATGAAGGAGGAACCCCGATCGCTATGGATGTAGGTGGAGAACCCGAACAAGGTGAAAAGACTGTGCAGGGCCTTGATGACGGTGGCAGAGGTTGTGTCAGGGCATGGGATAGCAAAGGGGAATCTTGAGTATTCATCAACAATGTTGAGGAAGTACACGTTACGGTCAGTGGAGGGGAGGGGCCCTTTGAAGTCCATGCTGAGGCGCTCAAAGGGGCGAGAGGCCTTTACCAGGTGCACTCTGTCTGGCCGATAGAAGTGCGGTTTGCATTCCGTGCAGACCTGGCAGTCCCTGGCCACGGTCCTGACCTTCTCGATGGAGTAAGGCAGGTTGCGAACCTTGATAAAGTGAAAAAAATGGGTGACCCCCGGGTGACAGAGGTCATTGTGGAGCGCCCGGAGTCGGTCTACTTTTATGCTGGCACATGTACCGCGGGATAGGGCATCTCGGGGCTCATTGAGCTTCCCAGGTCGATACAAGATATCGTAGTTGTAGGTGGAGAGCTCGATCCTCCACCTCAGAATCTTGTCGTTCTTGATTTTGCCCCGCTGTGTGTTGTTAAACATGAAGGCAACCGACCGTTGGTCAGTGAGGCGACTGAATCTCCTGCCGGCCAGGTCCATTCGGTCCATTTCTTGTTGGAAGACCGAGACCCCATTGGTGACGCCGAAGGGAACCCTGAGAACGTGGTAGAGGCAGCCATCTGCCTCGAAGGCAATGTATTGGCGGTCCTCCGGGCGGATAGGGAGCTGGTGGTACATGGACTTCAAGTCAACTGTGGAGAAGACTCGATACTGCGCAATGTGGTTGACCATGCCAGATATGCAGGGGAGGGGGTTGATGGTCTGACTGTAGTCTATGACCATCCGGTGCTTCTCCCCAGTCTTGACGACCACCACTTGGGCTCTCCAGGGGCTGGTACTAGCCTCAATGATCCCCTCTCGTAGGAGTCGCTGGACCTCCGACCTGATAAAGGCCCTGTCCTGGGCACTGTATCGTCTGCTCCTGGTAGCGACGAGCTTACATTCCGGGGTGAGGTTAGCAAAGAGCGAGGGTGGGGTGACCTTAAGGGTCACGAGGCTACAGACGGTGAGGGGGGGCAGGGGTCCACCGAACTTTAAGGTAAGGCTTTGGAGGTGGCACTGGAAGTCGAACCCCAGTAATAGGGCAGCGCAGAGATGGGGAAGGACGTGGAGTTTAAAGTTAATGTACTATACGACTTGTAAAGTGAGGGTCGCGACACATTACCCCCAGATTTCTACTGAATGTGATCCGGAAGCCAGGGAGATTTTCTGGGTCGCGTGTAAAATTGGGAGGGAGCAGTGCCTTACCGTATCTGGGTGTATGAAGCTGTCTGCGCTCCCGGAGTCGAAAAGGCAAGCCGTCTCGTGCCCGTTGATCCGGACGGTCATCGTAGATTTGGTGAGGTGATGAGGCCGGGACTGGTCGAGCGTGATGGAGACGAGCTTCGGAAGGTGATGGGTAGGCCGGTCGGAGGTAGCGGCGGCCAGTGTACGGCCGGGTGAGCAGGGCTCCCAGGACGCTGTGGAATGGTCCCAAGATGGCGACCCCCATGGGTCGCACATGGCAGGTGGCGCAGCAGCTGGGGGCGGCCCCGACAGGCAGCAGGCAGCGCTGCTGGGCCTAGGAGTTTTCGGGAGAGTTCGGGCCTGGCAGGCTTTCGCAAAGTGGCCCTTCCTCCCACACCCGTTGCAAGTCGCGTTCCGTGCAGGGCAGCGTTGTCTGGGATGCTTACCCTGACCGCAAAAGTAGCACTTCAAGCTTCCGGCGTTGGCGGGCTGCTGCGCGGCACAGGCTTGCGCCGCACTCGAGTCGGATGATGGCGGCACCCACGAGGTCCACGAGGGTGCCGCGTGGTCGGAAGTGTAGTCCTCCATGTTCTGGAAGGCCACCTCCAGCGAGTTTGATAGCTGCACTGTCTCTGGGAGGCCGAGTGTACCCCCTTCTAGTAATCGCTGTAGTTCAATTTCATACCTGCGACATAGGCGTCCCTGATCAACAGCTCCGCGTGTTGGGTAGCCGATAACACCTGGCAATCACAGTTCCGGCTGAGTACCTGCAAGGCACGCAGGAATTCTGCTAATGATTCCCCAGGGCGTTGTCGTCTCGTGGCAAGAAGGTGCCTAGCATACACCACATTTACAGACTTTACATAATGTCCCTTTAGCAGCATTATCGCCTCCGTATATGAAGGAGCGTCCCTGATGAGAAGGAAAACTTGCGGGCTCACCCGTGCGTTGAGGATCTGCTTCTTTTAGAGGTCGGTGAAGTCTTTGGTGGAGGATTCGAGGTACGCTTTGAAGCAGCTTAGCCAGTGCTCGAATGTTGCAGTGGCATCGGCTGCCTGTGGGCCCAGCTCCAGTCAATCAGGCTTGAGCGATGAATTCATCTTAGAAGTTTAGTTTATTAAATTGATGTGCCATCAATGAACACAAAACGAGTCGTGAACGTAACTGAGGCTTTAATAAACTAAACAGAAAGCCTCCTGGCCTCGGATCCCAAACTGAGGCAGCGGCGGAGACCAGCCACCTTTATACCGAGCCCGAGGTGAGGCGGAGCCAGCAGGCAGTGGTTTACCATATTACATATAATACAGTGGCAGTTTACCACAGTACACATATTATATATTACAGTGGTTCGGAGCCAGCAGGGACAAGCCCAGGCATGTAACAATACAACAGTACAATACAATACAGTGGTTTACCACAGTGTGTGTGCAAGGTAGAGGTGGGTAAGTAACTGAGAGAGTGGAGTGAGTGTGTGTGAGAGAGAGGGGTAAGTATGTATGTAAGAGAGAGAGGGGTGTGTGAGTGAGAGAGTGACAAGTGGTGTGTGTAAGAGAGAAAAAGGGTGTGTGTGAGACAGGGAGATGTGTGAGACAGGGAGAGCGGTGAGTGTATGTATTGTGTCTGCGAGAGAGGGGTGAGTGTGCATATGTGTGTGTGAGAGGGGTGTGTGAGACAGCAGAGGGGTGTGTATGACAGACAATGTGTGTGTATGTGGGTGAAAGAGGGAGAGAGCAGGGTGTGTGGGAGAGAAAGCAATGTGTCTGTGTTATAGAGTAAAAGGGTGAGTGTGAGAGAGAGGGATGGGTACAAATGTGAGAGAGGGAGGGTTGAGAGTGTGTGTGAAAGAAAGACAGTTGCACGCGTGTGAAAGAGAGGGGTGGGTATGTGTGAGCATTTGTGTGTGGAATAGAGAAAGGAGTACATATGGATGTATTGTGTGTGTGTCTTTGTGTGAGAGAGGGAGAGGGATGAGTGTGCATTGTGTGCGTGTGTGTATGAGGGAGAAGGGGAGTTAGATGGATGAAGTGTGTGTCAGAGAGTGGGGTCGGTATGGGTGTGGGTGTGTGTGAAATAGATGAATATGTCGTAAAGTCATAGAGTTTTAGAGCACAGAAAGAGGCCCTTTGCCCATCTTATCTGTGTTGGCCATCAAGCACCTAATCCCATTTTCCAGCACTTGGTTCACAGGCTTGTATGCTATAGGGTGGGATGCGGCGAAGCGGCGACTAAGTGTTGACGCCAGCATAAATATCGGAGCGTTTCACGCCAACGTCAACAGGCCTTAGCCCAGCGATTCACTTATCTGGGGCCGGCGTCAGCACTGGAGTGTTTCACGCCACCGTCAACGGGCCCCTTGGCCCAGCGATTCACTTACCTGAAGGCCAGCAGAGCACCGGAGTGCTCCGCGCAGCTCCGGGTGCCGATACGGGGCCCTGCACGCGGACCGGAGAATCGCCGCCAGTCGAGGGCCATTGAAAGAGGCCCCTGCGGCGATTCTCCACCGGCGGCTGGCCAAGTTCCTGCCGGCGTGGTTCTAACATGGTTCCACCCGGTGGGCACTTGGAGTGGCGGCTGCCGCGGCCGCCCTGGTGGGGGGCGGGGGAATCCGTCACGGGGGTGGGGGGTCCTCCAGGACGGTCATGGTTCCAATCGGGGGCCACCGATCGGCGGGCGCGCACGATTTGGTGGGGCCTATGTTGGTGGGGCTGGCTTGCTGTGTGGGTTTGCCATGTTGCGTGGGGCCACCGCGCGCATGGGCGGACCCGCGGCCGGAAGGGCAGGGCCCCGTATCGGCAGCTGGAAAAAGCGTCAACGGATCAGGGTGACCAAATTTTTGCCCTGAAGGCCGGGATCAAGAGGTTGGTGGCGATCCAGGGGAGCCTTAAAGGGAAGGTCGAGGACCAGGAGAATTGGTCGAGGAGGGAGAACATTCGAATAGTGGGCCTGCCAGAGGGGACCAAGGGCAGGGACCCAACCGACTATGTGACCACATGGCCCAAATGCTGGGCAACCTGTTTGGGAGTGACAGCTTCCCCAAACCGTCGGAGAGCAATAGGGCTAACAGGTCACTCCAACCAAATTTTGGGCCCCACACCTCAGGAAGGACATACTGGCACTGGAGCGGGTCCAGCGGAGATTCACACGGATGATCCCAGGAATGGTAGGCCTAACATACGATGAACGTCTGAGGATCCTGGGATTATATTCATTGGAGTTTAGGAGGTTGAGGGGAGATCTAATAGAAACTTACAAGATAATGAATGGCTTAGATAGGGTGGATGTAGGGAAGTTGTTTCCATTAGCAGGGGAGACTAGGACCCGGGGGCACAGCCTTAGAATAAAAGGGAGTCACTTTAGAACAGAGATGAGGAGAAATTTCTTCAGCCAGAGAGTGGTGGGTCTGTGGAATTCATTGCCACAGAGGGCGGTGGAGGCCGGGACGTTGAGTGTCTTTAAGACAGAAGTTGATAAATTCTTGATTTCTCGAGGAATTAAGGGCTATGGAGAGAGAGCGGGTAAATGGAGTTGAAATCAGCCATGATTGAATGGTGGAGTGGACTCGAAGGGCCAAATGGCCTTACTTCCGCTCCTATGTCTTATGGTCTTATGGTCTAAAGTCCAGAGCCGGGGACCAGCCAAGGGCGATAATAGCCAAGCTGCACAAATATCAGAACCGAGAAAGGATCCTTTGCTGGGCTCTGCAGACAAAGGCTCGCAACTGGGAGGGGCATAAAATAAGAGTGTATCAGGACTTTGGGATAGACCTGGTAAAGCGCAGGGCCGGATTTAACCATGCAGTGTCAGCCCTGTACAAGAACAAGGTCAGATTTGGGATGTTATTCCCAGCCAGGGCAAAGAATGTTATTTTATTGCCCCAGCAGAGGAGGACGAGTTCATCTGTAAGAATGGTCGGGACAGGCAGCAAGAGAGGCAACGGTGAGGAAGGCATGGAAGAAGCGAGAAGAAGAAATGTACAATTTTATGTGGGACTACATCGCCTCGCTATGAACAGGGGAACCAGCGCATAGGAAGGTGGAGGAGAGGGCAGCAGAGCTTAGGGAAGGTGAGGAGGAGATAGAAGGGACACTAGCAGAGTGGGCGTAGGAGGGGGTCAGATCGGCCCTGGGAGGGGGCCACCACACTAGTGGAAAAGCTAGCGCCGGGAAGAAAGAGAGAGAGGGGCTGCTGCGTATCCCCCACCGGGAAGAGAGCGTCTGGCATGGGGGGAGACTCTGCAATGGGGAGAAGGCAAGCGGGTAGGCAGAAGAGAGGGGATATGGGGGGAAGTGTGGGGGCGGGGGGGGAGAAGGGGGAATCAAAACCACAGGGGAATGAAACGATAAGGGGGGGCAAGGGCTCTAGATTGGTTTCATCAGGTCGCTTTTGGAAACATGGAACAGGATGGTATCGTGAGCAGCCACTTTCAAGGATCCCTAAACAAAAGGGAAATCCCGGAGTGCAGGGGCTCACCCACATGGCGTACACACATTGGCGCCCTGTTGGGTGACCTTTGGACAAAGGGAAACCCCGGAGCACAGGGGCCCGGCCTCATGGTGAAAATGATGACTGCAACCATTTTGGATGGCCACCTAACATGGGGAAATCCCGGAATGCAGGATCGCATCCACAAGGTAAGTGTGGTTGATCCCACAGGACGGAGGGGACAAAAAACTCCCATCTGTATAGTCCTCTGCAACATCAGGGTACTGAACGGCCCAGCGAAAAGATTCAGAGTCTTCGCCCACCTGAAAGGCATGAATGCCAACATAGTCTTCCTCCAAGAGACACACCTGAGGGAGAAGGACCGACTGTGGGTAAGGAAGGACTGGGTGCGACAGATCTACCAATTTTTGTACGGGACGAGGGCTAGGGGGTAGCCATACTCATAAGTAAGAGGACGGTGTTTAAAGCCACAAGGACGGTTATGGACCAAGGGGGATGGTACATCATGGTCAGCAGTGTCCAAAACGGGGCACCGGTAGTCCTGGTAAACATGTACACGCCCAACTGGGACGACACGGAATTTATAAAAAAGGCCATGGCGGTAATCCCCGACAAAGACACTGGCCCATTGACAGATCAAACCCCAGAACGGGGCAAACAGCAGACATGGATAGAGAACTGGTAATGTTTATGGAGCAGATGGGGGCAGTGGACCTAAAGTGGTTCATGCACCCAGGTGAGAAGGAATTTGTGTTTTACTCGCCAGTACATAAGGTCTACACACGCATCAACTTCTTTGGAGTGGGGAAATCGGCGCTTCTAGAAATAGTAAAAGCAGAATACTCTGTGATTGTAATCTCCGACCACACTCCACAGTTCATGGATATGAGGTTGGAGAAAGGCCATGCCCAACATCCACATGGAGGTTGGACATGACCCTCTTAGCCGACAAGGTCTTCTACCAGAAAATATCACAGGCCGACTTCCAGTGGCGACTATGAGGGAGTAGGTCGCACATTTGGTGGCTCCCGCTCTGGCTAGACATTTGGACCTTTCCCCCCCGACATCTTTTGCGTTTCTAAGCCATGGACTTGAAGAAACAGTGAACAAGTGTCTGTTGTATATATTGGTTTATGGAACAGAGAGCCCGAAGGGATCGAAAAAGAAGAAACAAAAAGACAGGCTCGAGCTGGGTGTTGGCTGCAGCAGCGGACAAGGTGGCCGGTGTCCAGTCCCCTGGGGCTTCGGCCCAACCATCAACGGAGGAGCTGATGCAGGTTATCCGGGAAGGCTTCGCCAGACAGAAACAGGAATGTCTGGACCCGATTAAGGAAACGGTGGAAAGAATGGAGTGGAGGCTAGATGCCCAGGACCGGACGATCCAGAAACTAGGGAAGGCGCAAGCTGAACAGGAGGAACACCAGACGGCGGTGGAGATGGAGATGGGGATGCTGAGGGACCGGCAAAAAAGGCTGCTGGAACAGGTAGAGGATTTGGATGGTGGTCAGGTTCCATAGGTACCTGGATAAAGAGCGCGTTCTCCAGTGGGCCAAGCGCACGCGGAGCTGTAAGTGGGACAACAGCATTTTGCGGGTGTACCAAGATTTAAGCGTGGAGGTGGCCAAGAGGAGGGCAGGCTTTAATCAAGTCAAGTCGATCCTGTTCAAGAAGCAGGTTAAGTTCGGACTGTTGTACCCGGTGTGACTTTGGGTTCGTTTTCGTGGGAGGCGCTCATGGCAGTGGTGAGAGGGGAACTGATTTCAATCCGGGCTCACAGGGACAAGACGGACAGGGCAGAAACGGACCGACTGTTAGCAGAGATCCTGCAGATTGACAGGAGGTATGCGGGGACCCCGAGTGCGGAGCTCTTGAGGGAACGGAGGAGGCTGCAGGCGGAGTTTGGGGTAGTGTCCACGGGTAAGGCAGTGGAGCAGCTCAGAAAGGCGAGTGGTGCGGTATATGAATATGGAGAGAAAGCCTGCAGGGTGCTGGCTCAGCAGCTCAGAAAGAGGGAGGCGGCTAGGGCAATAAGTAAAGTGGAGGATGGAGGTGGTAACTTGGTAGGGGATGCGGCAGGTGTGAACAGGGCTTTCAAGGACTTTTATAGCAAACTCTATAGCTCGGAGCCCCCCGCGGGGCCGGAGGGGATGAGACGTTTCTTAGACGTCCTGACATTCCCAAAAGTGAGTATGGAGCTAGTAGAAGGACTGGGTGCCCCGATCAGAGCTGAGGAGATATTTGAGGGCTTAAAGGCCATGCAATCAGGTAAAGCCCCGGGGCCGGATGGGTACCCAGTAGAATTTTATAAAAGGTTCGCCGGGATATTGGGTCAAGGTTTTTAATGAGGCAAGGGACAGAGGGGTGCTGCCCCAGACGATGTTGCAGACTACCATCTCCTTGATTTTAAAACGGGACAAGAACCCGGAGTCGTGCGTGTCTTATAGGCCGATCTCCCTTCTTAATGTGGATGCTAAATTGCTGGCAAAGCTTTTGGCCACTAGGATTGAGGATTATGTGCCGAGTGTTATTAGGGAGGACCAAACAGGTTTCGTTAAAGGTAGGCAATTGGTGGCGAATATAAGAAGATTGCTCAATGTGATCATGATGCCCACAGAGGCAAAGGAGGTGGAGATAGTGGTGGCAATGGACGCAGCGAAGGCGTTTGACCGGGTAGAGTGGGACTACTTATGGGAGGTGCTGGGACGGTTTGGATTTGGGGTGGGTTTCATCGACTGGATCAGGCTGCTATATCAGGCCCCGGAGGCGAGTGTGACGACAAACAGGACGACTTCCGAATATTTTAGACTGCACCGCGGGACGAGACAGGGGTGCCCCCTCTCCCCACTGCTGTTTGTGCTAGCTATAGAGTCACTGGCAATTGCTCTGAGGGCTTCAGAGGGTTGGAAGGGGCTGGTTCGGGGGGGGGGGGGGGGGGGGGGGGGCATAGAGTTTCATTGTACGCAGATGACCTGGTCTTGTACGTTTTGGACCCGATGGCGGGTATGGACGGAATCATGATGACCCTGGGAGAATTCGGCCGGTTTTCGGGGTACAAATTGAATATGACAAAAAGTGAAATATTTGTAGTTCAGGAGAGTGGCCAAGGGGACCGGCTGAGGGAGCTGCCTTTCCGGTTAGTTGGGGACAGTTTCAGGTACCTGGGAATACAAGTGGCGCAGGATTGGGGTCGACTGCACAAGCTGAACCTGTCCCGGCTGGTAGATCAAATCCGAGGGGAGTTCTGGAGGTGGGATGCACACCCGCTGTTGTTAGCTGGGAGAGTACAGACAGTTAAAATGACGGTCCTACCGAGGTTCTTATTCGTGTTTCAGTGTCTCCCCATTTTCATTCCACGTTCCTTTTTTAAGAGGGTAAGGAAGATCATTTTGGGCTTTGTATGGGTGGGCAAGTCCCCGCGAGTGAAGAGGGTGATGCTCGAGCGGAACCGGGGTGGGGGGAAAGTGGGGCTTGCACTACCGAATTTCAGCAACTATTATTGGGCGGCTAACATAGATATGATAAGAAAGTGGGTGGTGGGGGGAGGGTCGCCTTGGGAGCGGGTTGAGGTAGCCTCATGTAGGGGTAACAGTCTGGGAGTGTTGGTGATGGCGCCTCTGCCGTTCCCGACGGCGCGCTTCTCCACCAGTCCTGCAGTGGTGGCGACCCTTCAGATCTGGGGACAGTGGAGGAGGCACGTGGGAGTAACGGGAGCATCGGTCTGGTCCCCGATATGTGACAACCATCGGTTTGCCCTGGGGAGGTTGGACGGGGGGTTTCGGGTATGGCGGATGGGAGATTTGTTTTGGGGAGGGAGATTCCCTAGCTTGAGGGTGCTGGAAGTCAAGTTTGGGTTGACAAGGGGGAATTAATTTTGGTATATTCAGGTGCGAGACTTTTTGTGCAGGCAGGTGCCATCTTTTCCACTCTTGCCACCAAGGGGGATCCAAGATAGGGTAGTGTCTAAAGGATGGGTGGGGGAAGGAAGTGTCTCAGATATTTACAAGGAGCTCATGGGGACAGAGGAGACACAGACCGAGGAGCTGAGGCATAAATGAGAGGAGGAGTTGGGAGGGGAGATTGAAGAAGGCCTGTGGGCAGACGCGCTGAGCAGGGTTAATGGGACTGCAACATGTGCCAGGCTTGGCCTGATTCAATTTAAGGTCGTCCGCCGGGCCCACATGACAGTTGGGCGTAGAGGACAGGTGTGTAAAGTGTCTGAGAGGACCGGCAGACCATGTCCACATGTTTTGGGTGTGTCCAAAACTTAGGAGATACTGGCAGGGGTTTGAGGACGTCATGTCTAGAGTATTGAACACGAGGGTGGTAATGAGTCCAGAGGTGGCGATTTTTGGGGTTTCAGAGGCCCCAGAAGTCCAGGGGGAGAAAGAGGCCAACGTTTTGGCCTTTGCTACTCTGGTAGCCTGGAGACGGATACTCCTAGATTGGAGGGACTCAAAGCCCCCGAAGTCGGAAGCCTGGCTGTCAGACATGGCGAATTTCCTGGGCTTAGAGAAAATCAAGTTCGCCTTGAGAGGGTCGTTGTTAGGGTTCACCCGGAGGTAACAACCATTCATTGACTTCTTTGCGGAGAATTAATCGTCAGCGGGGGGGGGTTGTTAGGGGAATGTAGTATAGGGGGTCAATTAGGCAGATCTGGGTGGGATGGGCTGCGGCAATTGCACCATGTACTTTGTTTACTGTACAGTCCTTTTGTTTTCTCGTTCTGTAATTCTACTGTTTACAATGCCAAAAAATACCTCATTAAAATTGTTTATTAATAAAACAGAAAATATCACAGGCCAAAGACGAGTATGTCACTAACAACCGGAACGGGAAAGTCTCACCTTCCACGTTCTTGGAGGCACTGAAGGCTGTGATTTGGGGAGAAGTTATCGCCTATATGGCACATAGAGGAAGAGAGGACGGCTAGGCAACACCTGATCAACTCCGTCCTGGAGGTCGACAGAAGATATTCCGAGGCCCCGACCATATAGCTTCTGGTGGAGAGAAAAAAGCTACAACTGGAGTTTAACCTGCTATCCACCAGGAAAGCAGTGCACCAACTCCGGCAGGCATGGTGGACCTTTTACGAGCATGAAGACAAGGCCAGCACCCTGGCTGGTTCACCAGCTGAGAAAGCAGGCAACCATGAGGGAAATGGCACAGGTAAAGAATAGCAGAGGCAGACTAGTAGCTGAACCAAAAAAGGTCAGCAAAGCATTCAAGGCCTTTTACCAGGGACTGTACATCTCTGAACGCCCCAATGGGGACTCGGGGATGAAACAGTTCCTTGATGGACTGGACATGCCAGCCATGGGGGACGACAGACGTAAGCGGCTGGAAGCACCATTAGGACTGGGAGAGGTCATGGAGAACATCAACTCCATGTAGGCACGGAAGGCGTCGAGACCCAATGAGTTCCCTGCAGACTTCTATAAAGTATTTGTGACAGCAGTGCCCCCACACCTGTGGGAAATGTTCGCAGACTCGCAAGCGAGGGGCACCCTGCCGCCTCCACTAACACAGGCTACCATATCGGTGATACCCCAAAAGGACTAAGACCCAACAGAATGCAATCATATAGACCCATTCCGCTGCTCAATGTGGACATGAAATTACTCTTGAATGTCCTGGCTGAGTGACTGGAGAACTCCGTACCAAAGGTGGTCGCAGAAGACTAGATGGCCTTTGTTAAGGGTAGCCAGCTAACTGTAACCATCAGGCGCCTGCTGAACGTGATGTTGACCCCAACCGGGGAGAGAACATCCGAGGTGATCATCTCCCTGAACGCAGAAAAGGCCTTCGACAGAATAGAGTGGAAATACCTCATTGAGGTATGAGAGTTATTTGGACGAGGGACAGGGTTCACCTCATGGGTGAAATTTCCCATACAATGCCCCCAAGGCAATCATGCGGACCAACACCACCAGCTCTGAATGCTTCCAGCTGTCCCCTTTCTTGTTCGCCCTGGCAATCGAACCGCTGGGATCGCCCTGAGAGCGGCAAGAGGTTGGAAGGGAATCCGAAGAGGGGGCAGGGAACAGAGTCTCACTCTATGCAGATGACCTGCTCCTCTACATCTTTGATCTGCAAAGTGGCATAAAGAAATCATGAAGCGCCTGGGAGAGTTCAGAGTCTTCTCGGGCTATAAACTCAACCTGGGCAAAAGTGACGTTTTCCCGGTGAGCCCAAGAGGGGGAGGGGCAGAGGTAGAGGGTCTGCCATTTAAACTAGCCCAAAACAAATTTGGCTAGCTGGGGATCCAGATTGCCCACGTGGACACTGATCCACAAGTGGAACTTGACCAGTCTGGCACAGGAAGTTAAAAAGTTTTTCTCTCCACCAGAAGCTCTACTGAGTTGGGGTGCACTCCTGCTTTCCCTGGAGGGAGGGTGCAGACGATCAAGATGAACGTAGTGCCCAGGTTCCTCTTCCTGTTTTGATCCATACCGATCTACATCCCCAAGGCCTTTTCCATTCAATAGTCAAGATGCTTATGGCATTAGTGTGGGGGGAAGAATCCAAGAATCCCCAAAACAGTACTACAAATGAGAAGAAACATGGGCCTTCCGAACTTGCAATACTACCACTGGGCAGCCATAGCGCAAAGAGTGAGGGGATGAAGCATCCAGATAAAGAATGGGTGAGGATGGAGGAGTCCTCCTGTAAAGGAACGACCCTCTGAGCACTCACCATGGCAGTGCTCCTATCCCTGCCAGCAAAACACTCTATAAGCCCAGTAGTGGTAGTGACCCTGAGAACTTGGAAACAGATTTCAGTCTGACCGAAGTGTCCATCATGGACCCCGTCTGAGGCAGCCATAGGTTTGCACCAGCCATGCTCAATGCCATTTTCAAGAGATGGAGACAGGACCGGGGGCACTGTCGGTTAGGGACTTTTACACGGGTGACAGACTGGCGACCTTAGAAGAGCTGACCTTAGAGGATTGGCTCAAAGGAAAATGATATGTACATTGCAATCGGCAGAGTTATCACTACTGGTTTTGCAGTGTATAATATGTAAAAACTTCAATAAAAACATTTCACAAAAAAAAAGTTGTGAAAACAAATACAAAAATATTTTTTTAAAAGGAAATGGCTTTTATGGATAAGAGGGGCAGGCATCATTTGTAGAGGGCCGCTGTGTGACATGGGTGCAAGCGGGAAATGGGAGTGTGAGTATTGGCTGTTCAGATAAGGATGTGAGGTGCCTGGAGAGGAATGAGTGGAGCTGCAAGGTGTGCTTCCTGAGTGTTGTGCAAGAGAATGTTGGGAAAGTCAGAGTATGAGCTTGGCAAGAGAAAGTGCTCTGCCACTTACTTTTCCTGTCATCTTATTGATGAACTGTCTCCAGGTTAGAGTGACCACACTTCTACTGCTGACTTTGGCCACATTGTTCCATCCATGCCTGTTTGGTTGGAGAGGCTGTTCTCTTCCTTCCATCTCTAGATGAGCTCCTCCCACTGCTGCCTCTCAATTTGCCAAGCAAGACCTCCAGGTAGAGAGACCTGATGGAGGCAGTCTTCCAAGGCCTTCTTCCATTCTTATGTTGCTGCAGCCTCAAAGATCTATGTGCAGTTGAGCCTTTCCGACCCCTACTGGGGGCCCTTTAATTATAAATCCTTCCGTTGACAGATCTGGTGCATGATCCTGCCCAGCATCATTGGTTATGGAATCCAGAAGTGGGATGCTAATGCTATGGCTCAGTTAAAGAGCCATGGCAAAGATTGCAGTTGATTTCAACACATTCATGATCCACTAATACTCTCACTATTTCGGCAGGGACTAAGTGTTGAAAATTCTGCCCATTCTCTTTGACCCCTGGATACAATGGCCACTTGCTATAGATTCAATTGCCTTCCCTGGCTGTAGTTTCCAGCAGTGCCATATTATTCGCAACATCAACGTCCTAGCTGACCCTTAGCTGACTGCATATTCTCTCCTACACCAAGATTACCTACTTCCACCTTCACAATATCACCTGGTTCTGTTCACATTCAGTCCATTAGCTGTGGAAACCCTCATCCATCCTTTTGTTACCTCCAGGTTGGATTATTCCAAAGCTTTCCTGCGTAGTCTCCCATTTTCCACTCTCCATTAACTTAAGCTCATTCAAAACCATGCTGGCCATACCTAAACTTGCACCAAGGCTCTTTCACCCGACCTGTGCTCACTCATGTATATTAGTGCTCATCAAAACCTTGATTTTTAAATTCTAATATGCATGTACAAATTTCTCCCTGGGCCTGCAACTCCCCATCTCAGACTTCCAGCATCCCGACAACCCTCTGGAAACTGTGTTTTTCCATCAATGGTCTCATGTGCACCCATCAGTTTGTTAGTGCCACCAGTGCTTATAGCTGCCTAGGCCCTGAGCTCTCCATTTCTCTGCCTACACCTTTCCACATCTCTCCTGGTTAACACTGCTGCCTCACAGCGGCAGGGACCCGGATTCAATTCTGGACATGGGTGACTGGGAGTTTGCACGTTCTCCCCATGTCTGCGTAGGTTTCCTCCCATAGGCCGAAGATGTGCAGGTTAGGTGGATTGGCCGTGCTAATATTGGCCCCTTAATATCCATAGGTTAAATGGGGTTACAGTGTAACGGGGATGGGACGGGAGGAGTGGACCTAACTAGAGTGCTCTTTCAGAGGGTAGGTGCAAACACGGGGCTGAATGGCCTCCTTCTGCTCTGGGGATTCTATGATTCCTTTCAGGTGCTTCAGATGAACCTTCTGGTCAACTATCCGATTGTCTCCTTTGGCTCAATATCATTTTTTGTTTTCTGATTCTGATCCAGTATCTTGAGATCCAACGTTTTGAGACATTTGGCTACCTTTAAGGTGCTTTTTAATTAACATTATTGTTGATATGTATTCTATAACACTACATTTTCTCATGAAAAATATAGCTTCATGGTATCTTTTGTACTATAACTTTAGTATAGCTATTTTTTTAACTTAGCATGCATACTCCCAATGCATTTAAATTTCAGTGCTTGAGAGTGGAGCGCTACGTGTGTGTATGTTTGCATGTAAATGCAGAGATCTGATGACGGATTGGTGGTGTAAGTAAGATGCTACTCACTGTGAAGGGATACTGTACTTACTGACCCGAGTTGGTTTTTGACTTGATAATTGCACTCAATGTATTTTTGTGTTCAACAAGTCACATTTAGGTTTAATGTTGTGTTGATATTTTATTTGTAAATTTTACTTGACCAACCTTTCTTCATTGAACCCAATGTCTTTACTGAACCTAAAATAAGGTTAGCAGTGGAAATGTTCACTGGTGATTCCAGCATTGTGTATCATTTGTGACTCCTATGCTACTGAAGCAGTTTGTGTCCCTACGCAGTTAGACATGGACAACATTCAGGTTAGGTCCCAGAAGTGACAAGTTACAGTCGTACCACATAAGTGCCAGGCCATAACCACCTCCAACAAGAGAGAATCTAACCATCTCCTCTTGACATTCACTGGTATTACTATTGTTGAATCCCCAACCATTAACATCCTGGGGACTTACCATTGACCAGAAACGGAACCAGTCCAGTCATATAAACATGATAACTACAAGAGCAGGCCAGAGGCAGAGAATTCTGCAGTGATTAACTCACCTTCTGCCTCCTCAAAGACTGTCCACCAATTACAAGGCATAAGTCAGGAGTGTGATGGATTACTCTCCACTTGCCTGGATGAGTGTGGCCAACAACATTCCAGAAGCTCAACATTATTCAGGACAAAGCAGCCCGCTTGATTGGCACGCACCCCTTTCACCACCTTAAGCATTCACCCCCTCCGCTACTGATGCACAGTCTTGGCAGTGTGTACCATCCACAAAGGTGCATTGCAGCAACTCCCCTTCCTCACTCACAACTCCTACCATCTAGAAGGACAACAAATCCAAATCCAAGGGCAGCAGTCGGATGGAAACAACACTATCTGCAAGTTCCCCTCTAAACTACACACTATCCTGACTTGGAACTATATTTCTCTTCCTTCACTGTTATTGGGGCAAAATCCTGGAACTCCCTCCGTAACAGCACAGTGGATGTACCTATACCACATGAACTGTAGTGGTTCAAGAAGGCAGCTCACCGCTGCCTCCTCAAGGGCAATTAGGGATGGGCAGCAGACTTTGCCAGGGAGACTCATACCCCATCAAAGAATAACAAATTTTGGAGCTGAAAGCAAATTACTGTCTGCTTTTATATTTATGAAATTGACGAAGCTAATATGGGAGTATTCCTAAATTTCAATCTGAAAATAGGCATGTTAAAATCGTGCTTGTTCCTTTAGTTAATTGCTCGTTATTTTAAAAATGCGTTGAAAATTGCATATTTC
Source organism: Scyliorhinus torazame (assembly GCF_047496885.1). Classification (NCBI taxonomy): domain Eukaryota; kingdom Metazoa; phylum Chordata; class Chondrichthyes; order Carcharhiniformes; family Scyliorhinidae; genus Scyliorhinus; species Scyliorhinus torazame. The sequence goes on from NC_092717.1 coordinate 112,700,687, forward strand.
TTCCACCACAGAATCGTGGCTTAAGGAAAGCTACCGCCTCTATCTCAGTGCAGAATATTGCTCAGCCTCAGGCCCAACATCACTGATACTGCGAACAGTGAGACCGAAGATCCAAACATTGGAAAATATTGGAAATGCATTAGCCATATTTGGTTTTGCTTTGCGAGCATACGAATATGATTATTTACTCGATTTTATTTAATAAATGTTGTGATATCGAAGTACTTTGTCATTGAAATTTTAATAAATCATTTTTAACATTTAAGTTGGGCAGATTCATATAAATTGATACATTGTAGCGTAAACCAAATGGTTTGTCAGTGAAGAGTTAGATAATGAGTATTAATTTTCGCATCGTAATCAAGAAGTCCAACGTGTTACTACTTTCATTTCCTATGTTCCATATCAATGTATGATTATTTACTTTGTCACGATAGAATTCTTGTCAACCGTTCAATTAAGTTCTTTGCACAATGATAAAGGAAAATAATTGATGTGATACTTTGTCATAAGGACAATTGAACACATTTGCAGAGTTCAGACTAACTTGGCTGAAAACCGAGCTGTGCTGCTGCGACAGTCAGTGTTATTGTCAGATTCACCTGATTGCTGTACCTTTGCTTCAGTTTGTTTTAAATATATTTCATTTCTGTATGTATGAAAACTAAATGAAAAAAAAGTGCAGAACCTTAAGAGTAGAACATCACTATAACCCCGTTCTCTCTGCTATTAACGGCATGCGGGCAGTCGTTTATATATTATATTCTTTAAAATAAATGGATGAACACTGTGACGAACATTTCAGTGTTGACTGGCTTGAGAAAAATAAATGATTGTTCCAGTAGTCTGGAATATTTTGGTTACATTTTACCGAACCATGATGGTGTATAAATACATATATTAAAAGCAAGAAGAGTCATGGACTCGAGTAGAATAAAGAACAATACAGCACAAGAACAGGCCCTTCGGCCCTCCAAGCCTGTACCAGTCATGATAACAATCTTTGCCAAAACCCTCGGCACTTCCTTGTGCTGCATCCCCCTATAAAAGAAAGAATAGGTTAACACTTTCTTTCTCCGTAGATGCTGCCAGATCTGTTATGTTTTTTCCTCAATATTCTGCTGTTATTTCATAGTATATACTTGCGTGCATTAAAATGTTGGATCGCGTTGCCCAAATTGTTAATGAGGCCATGCAGTAAATTACATTTTGAAGCATTGTTAGTTATGTAGACAGACAATCGTTTAACAAATTAGACTATTTAGGAACGTTTTATCAGGAATTTTTAACGCTCAAATTGCATTCTTAAACCATAAATTGAATACTCAATATAATATTTTATGATAAATGCCAGCTTTCAGTAATTCCTACAATGAATAAATGCAGAACGGAAACAGTTAATAATATATCACGGTGGGAATGCACGGGAATAAAACCAAGTTATTTGTCAGTAATATTTTAACATGTTTCCTGTAATAAACTAAGAAATTGTTTTCATAATTTTGAATATAAAAGAAACATGAACATGATTTTTATAGATGCATCAAGAGAAACACTAATCCGTTAAGTGCGTTAAACGAATACCGGTGTTTTTGTTCATGAGTTACGTTTTCTTCGAATTGGGGTGGGGTATAGAATTGTTCCTCTGTATTTCTGTTTATATCACTAGATTGGTATTTGATATAACTGTAATCAATTAATTGTTAAATATTATTAATGCTGTACACCATTGACACTAGTTACGCTGATGTTTTTAAATTCAATCAAATATGAAATGTGACGCATATTCCACAAGTTATGCATTCAAATGTGGTGTGAAATATGTTTAACCACATGCCTGTGTGCCCTTTATTTAAAATATTTGTTACATTTTAGCTGCAAACAGAAAGTTGAAAGTGAAGGATATAATTTCAGTCGTTTTCCAAGTTAATGAAAATACCCAGCCTCCATCTGTGTGTAGTCATTAACAAATTGTTGATTAGAATTAATTATTTTGCACATATATGCGCGTTATTTTAACCAGCCCTATATTTATGTTTTGCAACCGATTCACAATTATTACCGTTGAATAATTTGGGGGTAATGTGTTTTATGAACTGTTGATTTAACAAAACTATAATCGGCCATGTACACAGATGTGTACACCGATAGCACTAATCATTCTAAACTTTTCTGAATGAACTTTCATAATTGTTCCGCGCTCCTACTCCTGCCACCAGAATTCTCTCTACCCGAAGATAGCGCAGTATCTAAAATGGCTTAGTTCGATTGGACTTAGATTGGTTTGACTTTGCATGTTGCGCGTAGTTACCCACGGATAATCTAGGTCGTTATGAAAAGAGTGATTGCGTAGTATATAGGCAGTTACATTTCTCAACATTCATTTCTGAACAATTATAGAGATGCTTGAAAATGTTTGAAGTATATCATTCATTAAATATGTTACTTTATAGAGGAGATTGTCTTATTGGTTTCACCAAAATTGACCTTTCTATCATCGCATTCAGTCAATTCTTACCTTCTACGCGGAATCTTACAAAATTCACATATTGCCGTTTTATTGTGATAACCCCAGCTGAAAGACTCACGTAGATTTTAAAAGTCTGATCGCTACAATATTACGAGTTAATTGTGAGTTTAAGAGAACTTTATTTTTGGCCAGGTATTATATGCTGTTTTGCATTGACATAGATTTAGAGAAATTTGGAGTAATATTTGTGCATGCACAGATATTTTTTTAATGGTTTGCATTCAGTTAATCCAGAAAACAGATTAATTCTGAAACATGTTGCAAATTGCCATTGTGTGGAATAGTTGAGAGCAGCCGATTATGTCTTGAAGTGTTATTTTTATATAGAATCAGTAGGGCTATCTGCTTATATTCACCTGAAGTAGCGTCACAATTCTGAAGATGTATTGTATTAAACTAGTGAAGCATTCATGTCAGTTGCGTATTCAAAGACATCACGACAGATATATTAGAATAAATACTTAAAATGACACGATCACGAACGATATGTAAAAACCATGCAGCATCTGTAGAGGAGAAACATATCGTTATCGTTTCAGGGGAGGACGGGCCGTTTTTGAATTGCAAAATCTAATTTGTTTTGAACATGTTTCTTCGCGTACCAACACTTTTACTGCATGTTTGAAAGTTTATATGCTCATCTAATTTCTGTGAATTTGTACATCGCTATTTCAGCATTAAATATGATGCTGGACAAACATTAACTTTATGAGTTTGTTCTGGATAACATACACTGTTTACTCTTTGTTAGAAAATCCGCCGGCGTGATTCTCCGTTTTGCCGGTGCCCGGGGTTTCCCGACGGCGTGGGGCTGCCCCACAATGGGAAACCCCGTTGACTGGGCGGCGTAACAGAGAATCCCGCGGGCGGATCGAAGCTGAAAAGTGGCATGTCGGGGCGGAGAATCCAGCCCAGAATTTTTTAATCGTAACCTGTAAAAATGTTTCAAATGTGTCTCAGGCTTTCATTTTATTCTGTTGTCTGCAAATCGTTTTATTTTGCTTAATAAATGTCGAAGTATCGATTTTAGTCATTTCATAAACTTAAATGTTACAAGTTTTACTTTAAGTACTGTGTTATTATGCACCACTTTCATTTTGTTGGCACAATCTTACTAGGACAATAATACTTTTTTACCTGTTGATAATCTGACGATAAAACATTTCAAGAAAACCTTGCTATTTACTCTAATGCGCAAGATAATTGTTTTCGGAGAGAGAATCCCAATATGCTTCGGAGATCGAGTTCACACCATTGATATGTAGACAATGGAAAATGTTCAGTTTTTTGGCCGATGAATCTAATTGTATTACTTAATGCATCTCATGATAGGAGCGGGCGGCACGATGGCGCAGTGGTTAGCCTCGCAGCCCCAGGACCCGGGTTCGATCCCGGCCCTGGGTCACTGTCCGTGTGGAGTTTGCACATTCTCCCCATGTCAGCGTGGGTCTCACCCCCCACAACCCAAGATGTGCAGGTTAGGTGGATTGGCCACACTAAATTGCACCTTAATTGGAGAAAAAAGTAAGCTAGGAATGTCCTGATTGCAATCTAGTTTATTGCTGGTATTCTGTACTTTAGAAAAAAACTGATATATTAAATATATTTCATCTGCGTAAATTCCATTTCAAATGTAACACAAGCGGTGCCGTGATTCGTTTTGCTCCCCAAAGGTTGGAGGATCAATTAATAACTGGCTCATATTTTTAAATTATGACTTTAAAATTAGATCAAAACCATCTGATAATAAAGGGATTGCTGCACCGATACTGATAACCGCCTTTTTCGGTTTTACTGACATATAATTGCCTGGTGACTAGTTATTATCTAATCGTTGTCCAAAAATTCTGCTGGTAATGGATATTGTCATCTATGTTTATTGTGTCATGTAACAAAACCGTTCTACATTTTAATTATGTTTGGGATTTCACTCAAATAATTATTACTCTGCGTTATCTGTCAACCTTTTGAATAAAACTGTTAAGAATTTTCTTCATTTATTAATTTATCATTAATAATTTCATTGGTTTCAAGTTTAAAACAGATCCGTGACGGCAAAGATTCCACATTGCAAGCCAAATATAGTGCAATGTCTACTGTTTAATTACCACAGCACACTGTCCGAACATGACTCCACATAATTTCGGCCATGTACATTTAGCAAATGAGATTAAAAATGAAACCATAACTAACTGGCGGATCGGTATTCAGACGGGAAGAGCTAATTAAAATGCTCGCAACTGTGAAGAAAACAATGAAAATTCGTGTCTTCTGGCAATATAATTTGATATGAATTATCAAAAAAGAATTTGAGAAAGGTGTTACTACCTCATCTTTATACCAACAATATTTATTGTAGCCAGTACCAAAAGGAGATACATATATACCATGAATTGTGCTTTTAGAAAGAAGACATTAGCTAAACTTCTAGAAAAATCGCGGGTTAATTCATGGTTTTATGGAGCACTTCCTATCGCTACGCATTTATATGGCGAACTAGGCAGTTCAAGATATTGGCCTGCCTTTATAAAATCTGAACGTTTTCCCATTCATAACAGTTCAGTTTGGTTGAAGAAACATAATTTTTGCCAGCTATTAGCCGCGTTGTTAAAACTTATGTTCAATGTTAAGATGTGATTAAACATTTCATATATATAAATATTATCTTTAGTTTGTTTAAATGCAATCTCCGGGGGTCATAAAATAGGATGTGGCCTCTTTAAGGAGGTTGGCCTTGGTGCCCCATTACTTGTTAGTGAATGCTGGCTACACAGTGATTAATTGGTTTTCAGTGTAGAAACTGTCAGCGCTTTGTGCTGTCAATGAGTGGCTCCAGAGGCTGCCGGGCTCATTCAGGTGTGCACTCAACGCTTTCCGCCAGCAGTGCTCAACGCTGAAATCATTACAAGCGTTGCTTTATAAAAGGTTCATCTTAGTTGATAGAACGGATCCATTCCTGAATTCTAACCAGCAGGAGAACACGTTGCAACATGGGAAGCTTGTCATAGCTCTGAGCCCGCTGTCTACAGCAAACGGTATATTCGTTGTTCCATTGGTGCAAAAAGGTAATATCAAAGCCGAATATGTAACACTCGTGTACGTCTCCCTGTCTCACTGTATGTAGGATCACGATATCTGTCCCCATTTATGATGAATTGTCCTGCTTTTAGAAAACATGACATAAATTAGCATTCTGAAAGAGTCGCTGTTATTTATTTACGTTTTGAAAGCATTTCCTATTCTTTGCAGTCAAATTTTTGAATGTAATCTATTTAATGGACTTTCCTGCGTTTATCAGAGTTCATAGATAGCCAAAAGCCGATTGGTTCGTCCGTGTAAAATGTGCACAATGCAAAGACCACCAATAGTTCATTAACCATATGTATTGAATTAGAGCCTCCTTCGCTGTGCAACTTTATCTACCACAGAAAGGTACAAAATGTAATAAATTGTTTGAGCATTGGTAAATTTGGATTGACATACAGTACCAGGATAATTGACTTTTCTGGCGAGTGGAAATTACAAAGAAACGGGTCGATTTAAAAATACTTTTAGCATGTAGCAGTGAAAGCAGTTTGTGTTTGTTTTCAGATTGATGCTTTCCCATGACTGTTGCGTTTGATCCGGGGAATGGTTCAGCCTAAGAAAAGTCCAATGGATTCCGCTGCCGTTCCAAAGGCCACGATCGAAGACAGTTCTGGTTCCAGCCCGAGCTCGGATCCTGATTCTTTGAGCTGTCCCACTCGAAAGCACTCGGAATTGGCTTCTCGCTCGAAAGCGGTGCGTACGAGGGGCAGGCCTGCGGCAGCAAACGCAGCCCGGGAGCGGAGCCGAGTACAAACCCTGAGGCATGCCTTCTTAGAGCTACAAAAAACTCTACCCTCAGTCCCTCCGGACACCAAACTGTCCAAACTGGACGTCCTAATCCTGGCAACCACCTACATTGCACATTTGACCCGTACCCTAGAAGACAGTCTGGAGGAGGGAGAAGGTCGGAGATCTGCTGAGTTAATGCACTCCCTCAAAGTGGATGGATATCTGCACCCGGTCAAAGTAAGAACTCAGCATTGCCCTTCTGCATTGTGAAAAATATTTGAAAATTGTTTCAAAAGCCAATAATGTAATCTAATCTAGTTATCTGTTTTAATCATTAACGTTTATGAAATGTCCTCTGGGTGACTATTTCAAGCACTGATCTTTCCAGCCTTCAAAATCCAGACCATTTTCAATCACACAAAGCATAGTCCATTAAATAAACGTTAGAATTGAAAACGTGATGCATAGTTTTCTTCCATAACTTCCTGTCAAAATTAATCTTACATATAGTAGACTTTGATACGTAAAGGAATCATCCTGTCACTTTGGACAATACAATTGCTGATGATCTGAAAATGCTGAGCGCATGACGCCACCCAGCAGACAGAAAGGCATCAGCGAAACCTGTTGTTAATTTGATGTACATGTAGAAAAGAGATTATTCTCACACTGCCTTACGCTATTGAGCTTTACTCTTATGAAATAGGTTCATATTTCACTTTTCCACTTTCCAAAACCATAAAGCTAACAATCTACATCAATTATTCTATACGTCGATTACTTTCAGGGTAGTACTTCAGAGATAGTATAGGGATTATATAAAATGTGAAGTTTTCACCTAAAATGATTTGACGCTCTCAATTTAGACCTTGGACCTTTTGCAATATAATCTCAAAACTGCTCGCCTTCTGTGGAGTTATCCCAAGGTTCTGGGATCTAGGAAGTAGCAGTTGTCTGGGGAAAAAAAGTCCGTATTTTTGAAAGTTGGAGAATATTCGGACATGTTATGTGTTTTGTTTAGAAATGCTGATAACAGGTCCATGGATTTCCTTTTGAAATGCACCAAAACTAAAAATGATTTTTTTTTTAAAAGAGTTCTAGTCCGGATAGGAAAACGTTTATGAAACAATTTTGTTATGTCTTTCACGCATTTTGAAGAGCACAGGCACAGAACTTTCAAATATTCCAGTCTTGACGATCACGCATTTAGTTTTCGGCACTTAATCCGATTCAAATTGTTCCTCGATAACAAACATAGTTAACTCCAATATCAACTTAACCAAGACGAATGGTGCCTGTAACCATCTAAAATGGTAGTAATTCCAATGTAACGGGAAGTATTTTGTCGCAACCCATTACTTCAGCGACCGATGTTGATTCCTCACCCCTCATCCTTCCATGTTAATGTTTTCAGAAATTTGAATTCAGCTCTGTATAGCATAAAACATTCGGTTGCATAGTGAACCGGAGTGTGGCGACTAGGGGATTTTCACTAACTTCATTGCAGTGTTAATTAAGCCTTCTTGTGACAACAATAAAGATTATTATAATATAACATTTTGGTATTTGCAAAGAGATTACAGATTACACGGAATTATGTTTTCAAATAATTGTCGGATTTTTTTTAAAAGCTGAAAATCACTCGAATGTTGCCAGTCTGAAGGTTCATCGCTCAGGATCAACAGATATCTCAAGGAAAATAGAATGATTAACTATAAATATGAATTTTAAAATGGGAAATGATGCAGCTCCTTTAGATATAACTCAATTTCCTAAGCGCCTCGTGTGTTATATTGTTGTCGACAATAGCTGTCAATACAGTTGCTCATTTGTTTTATATTTACTGCGTTCAATTGGTGAGGATTAGATTTGTAATGTTATTGTTTACATGAGAACTGGAAACGACAATTCCAAGAACAAAATGAAAGCGTTCAGAAAAGGTGGTGTTGTTGGCGGGATGGAGGAGCTGGCTGGATTCTACCCATCGTTTTCATGTGCAGAATCAGATTTAGATAGAAATCGGTATACGCACTTGTAGCAAACATGAAAGCTATCCCAACAAATCTAAACACTTTCTTAATTCAATAGCACTCAAAATAGTACTCACCGAATTGTGATTTAACTTGTAGAACAAAAGAAACCTGTTTCGCTGCAACAAACGGGAATGGACAAATAGCCGGTTGAAATCAACTGGTTTGATTGTCACGGACATGTTGTCTGTCTATAAAATCCATAGCGCTCCCTGACATATATTAACAAACAAATTATAAATGTATTTTTGTTTCTGAATTTCAGAAGTGGCCGATGCGATCCCGGTTGTACGTTGGCGCAACAGGTCAATTTTTGAATTCGGGTCAATCAGAGAATCAAACTCAAGGAGAGACGATCAACCCCGATCATGTCTAAGTGGGCTACTTCACAAAACTCATCGCATGGTATTTATAATGATTAGAACCGAGTACAATTGCCAACTTCACCATTGCTGTTTTGATTGAATTCTTTAAAGAGCAAACTATCCATTTCAAGGTGCAGTTATCTCAAATAAATTAGTAAACCCGATGTATAGCTAAATTAAAATATTGAAATAAATATAGCGTATTTGAAATTGATCTACAAAATTGTTTAATGTTATGCATATTCAAAGTATAATCTCCAAATATTTCGCGCGATTTATGACCGAGGTGTTAGTTTAAAATGTTTGTAAATATCGATGATGATATGTACATGGACTGTGATAAAGCCATCCGCCCATTCATTTTATTTTATCAATGAAATCTGAATTGTCGACTAAGAAGTACTGGCGCTTGCAAATCTGAAAAGTGCAGAAGCTAATGTTTTCAGTTCAAGTGCTTCTCTACCCAATGGTGTCGAAAGGATGGGGGTTGGTTTCTAGTATGAAGTCTCGGCCTGGCTGATCGACTATGCACTTTCAATTTCCATAGGTTTGCACTAAATTCAAGAATCAACAAATTAGCAGCAAAATATTGTTGTGCACGGCCGGGTTCTGTGGATGTGTACATATTTTTGACCATTAGAGCTTTTAAAAAAGTGTCGCATTCTAATTCAACTTGGACATGATTGATACCTTCTTATAGCTGCGGACAGTTGAGCACAGGACGGACAACGCTTTACACTAAAGTGTTAAATGAAATTAATCAAGTTATTGTGTCCAATTTGTTAACATTTCTTAGAAACATTAAACATTATTTTGACAATTCTTTTTTTTATTTTGACCATTCTTAAGACAAGCAGGCAAGCATATATTGGTACAAAGTAAAATGCAGCAGATGCTGGAAATCTGAAAAAGAAACAGAAATTACAGGAAATACTGAGCAAGCCACGTAGCGTTTGTGGAGAGTTAATGCTTCAGGTGCAATTGAGAAAAGGTAATCGAACTGAAAGGTTACGCGTGTACTGCTGCTGCATTGAATTGCCTTTTTCATGGATACAGAGATAATCGTAATAAATACACATTTTTGGAAGATTAATCTACATTTGTATTTAATTTATACTGTACTGACCGTAAATAAAACCGGCATGTTTATTTCACCTGTTTGATTCATCATTTAACAATGCTTAGTCGAAAGCCTCAATATGTTCAGCAATTGTTGAGAATGAAAGCATGGATCAGTATCTTTATTGGTTCAATTACTCGGGAGTTTGGATAGAGAGTAACACATGTTATTTTACAATGAAGAACCACGCAGATTGTAATCTGTTAGTGTGCCGACATTTCCACATTTATGTCCACCTCTGTTTTAAAGACCGGACTTTGAACTCTTGATGAACTAAACTGTATAAAAAGGGTCGGCTGAAAACAAATCTACAACTTGATGCGCATGCAAGAAATATATATATATATATATATATATTTAAAAATATTTTAACCAGCCATACCTTCATATTAATACATTGACCAACGTACTGTAATTGCAGTAATATCGAATGACACTGCCCCATAATTGTAATGTATATTATTTGGATGCTCTTACGATTCAATGGAACATTCTGTGACTGTAGCAGATTTTGTTGAGAAGTGTTGATTCTTGTACAAACGCACTCAACCGCAAAATATAGAACACGTCACGTTAAATCTGATTTATAAAATCAATTTTTAAAATACATAGATTTGAAACTGACAGCCGTCTGAAATACCACGCATGGCTTCTGACTACCCAAGCACCACACTAATTATGAAAACGTACTTGAGGAAAAAGTGTGTTCGCTCGGCAACATAAATGTTTTCATTGCCGTTAATGTTCTTAACTTTCCGTCAAACATCATTTGGCGGGCTTTCACTTATTAATGGCATCAAAATACGTAGCACTGTTGAAACATGTAAAATGTGAAATTAGTTATGTTTAACCAGGTAGTTATATAAGCCATTTGAAATTTATTGGCCAGATTTGTTTCTAAAGTTTGTCTGGGCTAAAAAATGTAACATGCTAATCTTACGACATTTTGAATGTGATGATTAAATGTTGCTGCAATTTGCCAGGGCGTATATTTGTGCAAATCTATTAAACACAATTACAAAACTCATTCTAGCCGATGGAAGGCCAGCATGATCAAAGCTTGTAATGCAGTTGAAAGCCACTCAGTAAAATTCAAGACCCCGTTCTAAATTGCCCCCACTCTAAAATTACTACATTTTCCCATTTTTGTACCTAATGTATATAGAAATCATTGTAATGTAGAGAACAGGTAGCAATTAACTCTTCATTGTCCAAATAAAGTACAATTCCCGTCTCACAAGAGAATTTCCTGTGCCATTTCCATTCCTCAATTGGGATCATTGAGTGAAACTTGCGCTTCTGTGCATTCAATGAAGCGGAGGCCATCCAAGTTCACTTTATTCAGAACTGTTACAAACAACTGCAGCGAAAATTGAAACCAGCACCTCACACGAAGGCACAAGCATGTTCAATCAGTTCCCGGCCTCACTTTGCTCCACTGCCAACCACTCAGGTTTAACTTACGAATGCTACACCGGATCTCCGATAACAGTGATCAGACCCGATATTATTTTCTTTAAAGAAGAGCCTCAAAGCCCCATCACATTCGATTGTGCGGTTTGCTCCCCATCCACAGAATCCAAATAAATACCATCTCGAAATGACTGTTTAATTGGATGTTGGGAAAGATGATGCCTTTCTGTGCGGTGATTGCACCAGTAAGATGTTTTGGAGAATAATAATAATCTTTATTGTCACAAGTAGGCTTACATTAACACTGCAATGAAGTTACTGTGAAAAGCCCCCAATCCGGTGCATGTCCTGTTACACAGAGGGAGATTTCAGAATGTCCAAATTACCTAACAGCACGTGCGGGAATCTCCGATGGCAAGTCAGAGTGTCCGCGCCGTTGTGAACGCCATCGCTAACAGGCCGCCGGCATCATCGATTCAGTCCCCGGAAAGGTGCCAGCAGCGGGGCCACGAGAAACGTGGTTGGCATGGCGCCAGAGAGGCACCGTCAACGCGCGACGTCCGGATGACGTGGCGCCACGTCATTTTATGTGCATGATCCGCGCACAGGCCCCGACACAGAGAGATGGCTGCGACCCGCCATGCCGCTCCCAGGTTCCGGGACAATGACCTGGAGACACTGCTGGATGCAGTGGAAGAGGGAAGGGTGATGCTGTGCCCAAGACGTGGCCACCGGCACCCGACCAGCACAGTCAGGCACAGCTGGCGTGATGTGGGCATCGCTGTTAGCGCTGTGAGAGCAGTGCCGCAAGAAGCTCCACGACGTCACAAGGGCAGCCAGGGTAAGTACCCCGAGAGTTCCCCTGGGCCACACCTCACCCCTACCTCCCCTCCCCACCACGTGCCGCACACCCCCTTGCAATGCAGGAGGGGGGGGGGGGCACCACGTACTACACAACCCACACTGCCCTTTCCAGCTGCCATGGCACGGTGCCCAGTGCCCCCCCCAGTCATAATGTTGCCAACATTTGCGCGCCTTGCTGCTGACTGCCTAACTCTGATGCCTCTCCCCCCTCCCCCGCGCAGGATAAGACAGCCCACAGTCATCGTGTGTGTGCAAGAACCAGAGGGGGATCACCTGTTCTGCACCCCCTCACCGTCCATGGGCCTCGCTGGGGGAGCCGCCACCCGGGAGGTAGCACCATGCCAGATCGGAGGCACAGTAACAAATGAGACTCCACTGCCTGGCTACACTTGCTCAGCCCCTCGCCTCCCCCCTCTCACACTGCACCCCCTCACACTGCCCCCTACACCCCCTAACCCCCCTCACACTCCATCCACTCACATGACCCCTCCACCCCCTAACCCCAACTCACACTGCACCCCCTCACACTGCCTCCTCCACCCCTGAACCACCCCCCTCACACTGTCTCCTCCACCCCCTCACACCCGACTCCACGTGTCTAACGATACATGCTTTATTGTGTATTCCAGGGCCAGCCGCCAATCGTCCTGGAATGTCTCAGACAAGCCTCTGCCGTCCAGGTCCCGGTCCACAGGGACGCACGCCAGGGCGGGGAAGGAAGAGGGACAGGAGGGCCCTTGTCTGAAGCCGGGCCACAGGAGACGTACACACAGAGGACAGACGCAAACGACACTGACGAACACAGAACGGACAGTCAGGACACTGACGGCCATGAGATGGACGAAGAGAGGACGGAGAGCCAGGGCAGTGACGGACCGAGGATGTGGACTCTGGACAGAGGACAGCCAAACAGATGATGGACAGACCAGACATGGCCCCTCACATGGGCCGGGGACAACGTCCATCGGTCCAAGGATCGACCCAGGAGACCCCAGACCTGGGGTCCGATGAGGACATGGACCTTGCGTCACGGCTGTCACCCACACCCTCCACCATCGCAGATACGCTCACCTCGGTTGGGCACATTAGTGATGAGGCTTCTGGGACACTGATTGGTGCGCACCACACAGTCGAACCGGTACAGCAGGTGGTGGTAGGAGCAGCTGAGGGGCTGGATGGACGGAGGGCAGCCCAGCCCCAGCACCCAGCTGCCACCCAGACGGTTCCCGGGTTCCTGTACATACAAGACCCACCTACAGACCTGATGCGTTTGGAAACCCAGGGAGTGGACAACGGATGACAGCCGCCTTCCAGCATCTGCAGACGCAATTGGAGGAGTCCATCCACGTCCAGGACCAGGGAGTGGTGCCGGTCATGGCTGCCACCCAGGCCGACACTGCAGGGGTGGCGTCTGCGGTGGAGGAAATGGGGGCAACGGTTTTGGCCATAGGTCAGGTTCTGCAAGGCATGGGGCTTCATGTGCATGCGTCATTCATGTGGACATTGCCGCCGTGCTCCGGGGTCTGGCCGAGTCTCAGCAGGCCATGGCCCAGTCTCAGCAGGCCATGGCCCAGTCTCAGCAGGCCATGGCCCAGTCTCAGCAGGCCATGGCCCAGTCTCAGCAGGCCATGGCCCAGTCTCAGCAGGCCATGGCCCAGTGTCAGCAGGCCATGGCCCAGTCTCAGCAGGCCATGGCCCAGTCTCAGCAGGCCATGGCCCAGTCTCAGCAGGCCATCGCTGAGAGCATCGGCAGCCTTGCCCATGTGCTGGATGACGTCGCAGAATCCCAGCGGGAGGTTGCGCAGTCCCTGACAGGATGGCGCACTCCCTGAGCTCCATCGCTGCGAACGTTCAGACCCTGGTCAATGCCACAGCGGGCCTCCAGGACTGGCAGTGCCAGGTGTCGGTGGTGCCATGGCGCTTGTCTCCCCTCGCACCACTGTCCCATAGCGAGGCCCAGGGGCCACTGGGCTCTCCGAGGGAGGAGGAGGTTCTAGGGCTCGTCCCGGTGACTCATGCAAGGGAGGTCCTGGAACACTCGGCCTCCCCCCGTTCCGTCCCTGGTGCATCTGGTGGGCAGCGGGCACAACAGGGTGGCACCACGCCATCCAGCACGCCCGCCGAGCAGCCACGCCCATCCAAGCCAGGCCGCCCCAGGAAACACGTGCCGACGGGGAGCCAAGTCGCAGGGCAGAAGTCTCAGCAGTCCGCCTCCACTCCTGCTGTACCGTCTGGGGAAACACCAAGGCGTAGTGGTAGGGCCCGTAAGGCAAGGAAGTTCGACACATAGTAAGTTGGCACGGGTGCAAGGCACAGCTTAGTTATAGGGGCAAGGGCCCTTGCATGTGAATGTCACGATTAAAGGCACTGTTACACCAAACCTAGATGCCTCCGTGCTATGTCCGATGCCTGAGAGGTCGTGAAGGGGGCCGAGTGGCGCTGGGGTCGAAGTTCGGTACAACGGTGAGGCTGGATGCGTGTTCCCCCCCCCCAACCCCCCGTCGTCCTTGGAACACCGCCGCCAGCTACCCCACATGGCCATGTGACGGAGTGTCCGTGACGCATACAGGGACCACCCAGGTGGAGGGTGTAGCTGTGGCCATGAGTCAGACATTGTCTAACGATCCGGAGCTCACAGCTCATCGCAAAGCGGGTTGTCATCATTCAACATGGCACTGATCACACCCGCTTACACAAGCAATTGTGTGAGACCATCCCGTTGTGCAGCAGGTGTAAGGTGCTGTGAAAGTGGTGGTGTGGGAGCTAGAGTTCTCGGATGGTGCGGGAGGTGGGGGGTGCTGGGTGGTGCGTTTGGGCGGAACGGTGGTGCAAGTGCCTTGCTCAGCGATGCCCTCCCCCTAGTTGGTGAAACGTGCGGCGATCAACGCCTCGCATGCTCGCTCGCCAAGCGGTGGCGTCGTGCAGCATCCCGGCCATATCCAGCCCCCATGTCGCATCTGTGCCCCCGGCTCCCCATCCTCCTCCTCCTCCTCCTCATGTACAGATGCGTCACCCTCATCGGGTTCCCCCTGTGCCTCCTCCTCCAGGACATCGCCCCTCTGCTAGGCTATGTGGTGCAGGATGCAGCAGACAACAACTATGCGGCCAACCCTCTCGGAATGGTACTGGAGGGCCCCTCCAGAGCAGTCCAGGCACCTGAAGCGCATCTTCAAAGGCCAAAGCACCTCTCGACAACACCCCTGGTTGCAGCATGGGCCTCATTGAAGCGGGCCTCCATGTTGGTCTGTGGCCTCCGTATAGTCGTCATCAGCCACGACTGCAAAGGGTAACCCCTGTCGCCCAGCAACCAGCCCGTCAGTCGGGGACGGGGGGTGTCTCTCGAACATGGCGGGAATGAAGGATTGCGCCATATAAAAGGCATCATGCACACTGCTGGGGTACTGGGCGCACACATGCATGATCTTCATGCGGTGGTCGCAGACCACCTGAATGTTCATGGAGTAGGTCCCCTTTCTGTTCATGAACACATCCCTGTTCTCCGATGGTGGACGCATGGTGACATGAACCCCATCAATCACCCCCTGGACCATTGGTATCCTGGCCACGGAGGCGAATCCCGCTGCCCGGGCATCCTGGTGTGCGTGGTCCTCTGGAAACTGGATGTACCGGTCGGTGATGGTATACAGGACGTCGGTGACTGCTCGGATGCACTGGTGCACCGATGCCTGGGAGATACTGGACAGGTCCCCGCTCGGCGCCTGGAACCACCCCCTCACGTAGAAGTTGAGGGCAACCGTCACCTTGACGGCCACCGGGATAGCATGTCCTCCCCCCGTTCCACATGGTGCCAGGTGTGCCATGAGGTGGCATACATGTGCGACTGTCTCCCTACTCATCCGGAGTCTCCTCCTGCATGCCCTGTCCGACAGGTCCTCGAAGGACATGCGGTGACGGTACACTCGGGACCTCATGGGGCGCCTCCAGTGCCTTGGCACCAGCAACAGCTCCTCCTCCTCCCCCTGCGCCCCATCAAGATCGGTATCCTCGTCCTGTGCATCCCCAACAATGTGGTGGTCATCGTCCTCCGCCTCCTCCTGCACCTGCGGGCGGGCTTGCACCCTGAGTGGGTGGCACAGGCCCTCTGCAGCCTGTCCTCCTGCCCCCATCCCCCCCCAAACATGACTGCACCCTCCCCCCTCCTCCTTCCCCCCCCCCCTCACCAGCACCGGCCGTGGACGCCACAACATGCTGCCTCCGAAAACGCCGGCCGCTCACCTCCTCACTCCGCATCGTCAGCCAGCACGACTGGCTGACAAATCTATTTTGCAGGGGTGAATAGTGACGGCATGACCTGGGGTCACGCCATCAGGACTTAGGCCCATTCGCGCCGCTGAATAGCGGGGGGCCCAGAGAATCGCAAGACTTAGCACCTCGGGCGATTCTCCGGGAGATGTGGCGTCGACCTCAATGATGCCGTTCTCGTCGGTTGGGAGAATGGCGGAACGGCATTGGACCGGAGTCGCGAGAAAACCCAGCGCAAACGGCAATTCTCCCAAACGTCGTGGGGGAATCCCGCCCCACATCTTTCGGGACTTGCGGGAGGAAACCGGAGCATCTGGAGGAAACCCATGCAGGCACAGGGAGAGCGTGCATACTCCACACAGACGGTGACCCAAGCCAGGAATTGAACTTGGGACCTTGGTGCTGTGAAGCAACAGTGCTAACCACTCTGCTACCATGCCGCCCAGAATAAGATACAGGAGCAGAACTAAGCCATTCAGTCATCGAATTTGCTCCTCCATTCTATCATGGCTGATATGTTCCTCATCTGTTACCTACAATGTTACTGACCAAGAACTGGATTGTAAAATCAGCCAGAGCATCTCCTCTCTAGAACAGATGACGTAGGAGCAGGAGTGGGCAATTTAGTCTCCCCAGCCTAAACACCCTCAATGTGATCATGGCTGATCCCATCCTGGCCTCAGTTCCACCATCCTGTCCGTCTCCATAACCCTTCAACCCATTACCAATTAAAAATCTAACTCCCCCTTAAAAATACCCACTGTCCCAGCATCCACCACACTCTGGGGTAGCGAATTCCACAGATTCACAACCCTTTGGGAGTAGTTTCTCCTCAAATCTGTTTTACATTTGCTACCTCTAATTCTAAGATTATGACTGCTCTACAAGAGGAAGCATCAGCTCCACGACTACTTTATCCATACCTTTTAGCATCTTGTATACCTCAATTTGATCTCCCCTTATTTTTTTTAAGAATATAGGCCTAAACTGTTCAATCTCGCCTCATACAACAAACCCCTCATCTCCGGAATCAATCTAGTGAACCTCCTCTGAACTACCCCCAATGCCGCATCTTTCCTCAAATACGAGGACCAAAACTGTGCACAATACACCAGGTGCGGTCTCACCAATGCCTTGTTTGGTTGCAACAAGACTTCCTTATACTCAATTCCTTTTGCTATAAATGCCAACATTCCATTTGCTTTCCTTATTACCTGCTGCACCTGCATGCCAGTTGTCTGTGACTCATGCACAAGGACACTAAGATCCCTCTGCATCGGAGCACTCCAAAGTTCCCATTTAGATAATAAATTGCCTTCCCATTTTTTTGACCAAAATGCATAAATCACACTTATCTACGTTAAACTCCATCTGCCACATTTTGGCCCACTTTCCTAACCTATCTATATTCATTTGTAAGGTTCTTATTTCCTCATTGCAACTTACTGTCCCACCTATTTTTGTGTCATCTGCAAATGTGGCTATAGAATCTTCTATCCCTGTATCCAATTCATTAATATAGATTGTAAATAACTGGGGCCCAAGGACCGAACCATGTGGCAACCCACTATTTACATCTTGCCATCCAGAAAAAGATCCATTTGTCCCTACTCTCTGTCTCCTGTCCATCAGCCAGTCTTCTATCCAAGCTAATAAGTTACCCCTGATCCTATGTGATCTAACCTTGTGAATTAACCTTCTGTGCGGAATCTTATCAAATGCATTCCGGAAGTCCAGATATACTACATCTACAGGATCCCCATTATCCACTTTGCTTGTTACATCTTCAAAGAACTCTAGCAAATTAGAATGGGAGGATCGATCCAATTGACTTCTATATAAAACCGTTATCATCAAGAGTTGAAAAATATTTTGGGCTAGAACATTAATGATTAGATACAAACAAGATGATATGGTGGATACATGTTTACATTTTCTGAAACTGAGATAGTTTTTAAAAATGTGTTTTAGATTTATAAAAAGCTTATAAAATAAGTTTGATAGATTTCTCTTAAGGTTTTGTGAACTGTCACGTAGATTCCAGTGGTCATATGGTTAAAACCTTCATCTGGATCCACTATCTAAATAGAGGGACTTTAAAGTCTGAAGGGTTTAGGCATCTCTTGCTTATTCTGTCAGAAGAGATGAACTGAACTATGGTATTGGAAGGAAAATAAGCCCTTATATAATTTAAGCTTGAAATTTTTTAACGTAATGACAAATCTACTACAATTCTTCGAAGATGTAACTAGTAGAGTTGATGAGGGGGAACTGGGGGATTTGGACTTTCAGAAGGCTTTTGATGAAGTCCCACATAAGAGATTAGCATGTAAAATGAAAGTGATAGAGGGTTGTATATTGGGAAAACTGGTTGACAGACTGCAAACAAAGAGTAGGAATGAACAGATCTTTTTCCAAATGGCAGGCAGTGACTAGTGGGGTACCGGGTGGACCCTAGTTACTCACAATATATATATATATATAAATGATTTTGATGAGGCAACTAAATGTAATATCTCCAAATTTGCAAATGACACAAAGTTGGGGGGAAGGGGGAGCTGTGAGGAGGATGCAGAGAAACTTCAGCATGATTTAGAGAAGCTGACTGAGTGGAAAAGTGTATGGCAGATACAGTATAATGTAGATAAATGTGAGGTTATCCACTTTGGTATCAAAAACAGGATGGCAGATTATTATCTGAATGGCTATAAATTGAGAGAGGGGAATTTTCCAAGTTACCTGGGTGTCTTCGTACACCATTCGCTGAAGGTAAGCATGCAGGTGCAGCAGGCAGTAATGAAGACAAATAGTATGTCGACCTTCATCGCAAGAGGATTTGAGTACAGGAGTAGGGATGTTTTGCTGCAAATGTACAGGGCCTTGGTGAGACCACATCTGGAATATTGTATGCAGTTTTGGTCTCCTTATCGGAGGAAGTATGTTCT
Source organism: Scyliorhinus torazame (assembly GCF_047496885.1). Classification (NCBI taxonomy): domain Eukaryota; kingdom Metazoa; phylum Chordata; class Chondrichthyes; order Carcharhiniformes; family Scyliorhinidae; genus Scyliorhinus; species Scyliorhinus torazame. The sequence continues at coordinate 112,720,033 of NC_092717.1, forward strand.
TGTTGTAGAGGGAGTGCAGCAAAAGTTTACCAGACTGATTCCTGGGATGGCAGGGTTGACATATGAGGAGAGATTGAGTCGGTTAGGATTATACATAGAACATAGAGTGCAGAAGGAGGCCATTCAGCCCATCTAGTCTTCACCGACCCACTTAAGCCCTCACTTCCACCCTATCCCCGTAACCCAATAACCCCTCCTAACCTTTTTTGGTAACTAAGGGCAGTTTATCATGTCCAATTCACCTAACATGCACATCTTTGGACTGTGGGAGAAAACCGGAGCACCCGGAGGATACCCACACAGACACGGCGAGAACGTGCAGACTCCGCACAGACAGTGACCCAGCAGGGAATCGAACCTGGGACCCTGGTGCTGTGAAGCCACAGTGCTAATCACTTGTGCTACTGTGCTGCTCTGATACATGCCCTTATATTCACAAGTTTAGAAGAATGAGGAAGAAGCTCATAGAAACCTATAAAATTCTAACAGGGCTAGACAGGGTAGATTCAGAAAGAATGCTCTTGATGGTGGGGGGAGTCCAGAATCAGGGTGATAATCTGAGGATAGAGAGTAGACCATTTAGGACTGAGATGGTGAGCCTGTGGAATTCGCTACCACAGAAAGTAGTTGAGGCTAAAACATTGTATGTTTTCAAGGAGTTAGACATCCGAAAGGGATCAAAGGATATGGGCGGGGGAAGGCAGGAACAGGCTATTGAGTTGAATGATCATAATGAATGGCTGAGCAGCCTGGAAAGGCTGCATGGCCTCCTCCTGCTCCAATTTTCTATGTTTCTGTAACTATTAACGGTAGGCATGATTTTTTTAAAGCGCATCTACTGCATTTATGGCAAACATCAATGGAGAACACAGAAAAGACTAATTGATAGTTCCACTGCATATTCAGAGAAGACTGATACAGCGTAAGAAATAGCTAGAATTAAAAGGTTAAAAAGTCAAAGCAAAACTCATCTATATATTTGTTTTAAATGTATTTTATTACAAACATGTATCAAAACAGGTTACAGTGAACAAACACCCCGGGGATCATGCTTCCTACAATCAACTATACAGTCTGTACAGATTTTTCCTCTTTTTCACACTCTCATCCCCTGCGATGAACAGCCCCTCAAACACGGTCACAAACATCCCCCACCTTTCCTCAAACCCCCCTGAAGAGCCCCTTAACTCATACTTTATCTTCTCCAATAAGACTCCTCGATATTGATGAACATCGTTATCTCAAACTGAAAATTTCTACAACGCAAATTATAACATTTATTTGCGGAACGTCACGTATGTATAATCTTGGGGATGTGAAACACACATGAATGAGTGGACTGTACAGGATTTTTATTAAAACAAAAATAGGACAATCAAGTTACATTGCTTTGAAAGGAGAACAGACTGCCTTTTATTTTCTTTTGCTGGTTTTATATATGCCTGGAGCACATATGATGGTTGGCTTCCAGATTACCTGGACATACAACTGGCAAGATTCCTTTTTAACTCGAGGACTATGCCATAGGTTAGAACAGGTGTGGCACCAGCAAAGCTGCTGATGGGCTCATGCCTCAGAACCCGATTAGGCCTGACTTTCCCAAACCTGGGCAGGAAAGTAGAGCTGCAGCAGGACTCACAGCAACGGTATCATGACCATAGGATACTAGGATGGAATTTCCAACCAGGAACCACGGTTTATGCTCGAAATGACAGAGATGGTGCACTCTGGCTCTCAGGGGTCATAATGCAGAAAACAGGGCCCATCTCATGCAAGGTTAAAGTTTATGGGAAGACCTTACGTAAACATCTGGACCACCTAAGAAGCGAGAGCCCACCGTAGAGGATGCCTGACCAGGGACATCGATACCTCCACCTAGCCAGGAACCACTCCTTAGCCAGGGCGTGCATCCAACCGTAGCCCAACGCCTGGACCATCAGGACAAAGATGACTCTGGTTCAGCAATGGCCATTGAGGCGTCCACACAGACCGACGATGCCATGTCCTGCACCAAGATACCAACAATAGCCCTTTGGAGATTGTCTAGAAAAAGGCGGGCTACCAACCATTACACAATCTAGAACCACTGCAGGCAGAAGCACAGCCTCATGCAAAGTACTGCAGACGGCCTCCTCAGATGGTTGCAGAGAGGGAACCTTTGGAATGGGGGGTGCGGCCGGGGGGGGGGGGGGGGTGTAATAATCCCCATGAGGCCCACTTGGAAACCCGTAATTGATCTCCCTGTGGAGCTCATGGAATACGAGCTTCCCAGGTAGTGGGTGGAGGCCCACCCAGCTGGGGCTCATAAAAGCCGGCCAGAGCAGTGACCGTCATGTTGATTGTCCCACGGGTACTGTGAAATGTAAATAGTTACTGCTGTGAGTCTACTGGCGTCCTGGTTATTAAAGTGTCCATGGACTGAAGAATATAATTGTGCATGAATGCTGGATTGAGATACTATCATATTTTGCTGCATTACTCCACATTAAATAGTTTTTTCAAAATATTTTTTTATTCTCCTCCTTTTTCACATTTTCTCCCAAATTTACACCCAACAATAAACAATAATCAGCAACGAATGTAATGTCAAACCCCATATCAATAACAATGATCCCATCCTCCCATCCAACCCCAGACATTACCCCCACGTTAACATAAACAAATGACAAAAAGGAATCTGGAATCACCCCTCAGGTTAGGAGGTCAATCTGATTGGCTGGTAGCTCTGTGGTCAATGCAGCGCCAACCTCAGAAGTCCCCGAAGAAGAGGAGGTGATGGAGGCTGGAATGAAGGTGAGTCCGGGCTATCGGTGGGGCCTGTCCCGCCGGCACCCAACCAACAAAAACGGGCAAGGCCTCGCAGTGGGCCTCCCCTGCCGTGGGTAAAATGGGGGGATTGGTACGGCACACTTCAGTTAATTGGCAATTTAAGGGCCTCAGTCGGCCTGGGGGGAGGAGTGCCGCCTGCTGCCGCCATTCACCCTCCCCTGTTACATTTTTACTGGAGACAGGTCGGGGCGGGTGGGAAGATGGGGTGGGCCATGCACTGCATTTTATAAGCTCCCCTCTTTTAAATACGCTAGCAGGGGAACATAAATCCCAGCGGGATGTGGTTGAGATTAGGACTTCAAAAGTTACCGTACTGATGCCCAAACCAAAGTAAAGCTGCCCACTGTCCTCAGGTTCCTATATTCTTTTGTTTAAGGGCAATATTAGAGGCAAATACCTGCATCATGTTTAAGCATTTAAGACTTTCAATGCCAACGCAAACTGATTTATTTATTTAATTACAATAACTAATTTTGGAATGTAAGTATAAAAGGTTAATTTCACAATGCCAAGGAGTGAAATAAATGGTGTTAGTTTGAACAGACAGGTTCACAGTCTCAAATACATTCCATAGGAAACAAATGCAGAGTGCTTCTCCAGAGGTTGAGTTGGGATGTGGGATGAGACCAGAGAGGATAGATAGTTCAGCCTTAGCTGCTTCTACAAACATACAAAAATAGGTTGCAGAGGGAAGAATTTGGGGTCTCAAACCATTCTTTACAAATTGTATAAGTTACACACAGGTAGTCAAAAATCAGTCTTACTTTGTGTGTTTCTTCTCAATGATATTTTAGAGTGAGAATTTATAATTTGTAAAATGTTGTGGACTAAGGTTAGGGTGCATGTTAATTGTGAGTTCTGATTCCGGATATCATTCAAGCTTACTTGCATCACATCAAGAACCTCTGAACTATTGTGTGACTTAGGAGCACAACTGTGAGAAGGCTGTCTATATGCTTTTTGGAATGAGCAGACATGAAATTGAGCAACTAAAGGAAAATAATCGAGCAGATTTAAAAAAGGCAATTTACAAAATTTATAATCAATAGGTTATGATATACCTTCAATTCACCGAGAGGCAGAGAGAGCGAGTGAACACTAGGCTTTGTTAATCATGAACTTGCCTAGCCAGAGTCGGTTGTACAGATGAATGCCGCCCACAGGTGGCCGGTCTATATAAGGCCCCGGTAGAGCCCACCGGGGTTACAGTACCACCACTTCCAGGTCCTAGGTTACAGTATCATACATGCATTAGGTGAATACATTCACCACATTCACCCCCTGTTAAAAAAATCAAGTCCAGCGGGAGTGAGGTGGGGTCATTACATATTCAGTCTATCTGGAGGCCGGATCGTTCTCTTCGACCTCCTCAGCTCTGGCAGTGCGGCGGCACGGTTGTTGCAGATGGTGACTCCAGGGGCGTTGTGTCTGGAGCTTGAGCCTCAGTCCAGCGTGTCGGAGACGGTTGGGGTGTGGGGGTAGGCAGGGGGGTGATGGGTGGCGAGTGTCGGCGTGAGACAATACAGAAGACCCAGGAGAGCGTACGGGGCGCTGGGGGTGGTGGCGGGCAGCGGGGCAGGGGAACCAGCTGGCACCAGGTCCCGTAGGGAGATGTATCTTGCCGTCCGTCCTGGTGCACGATGTAGGCGTACTGGGGGTTGGCGTGGGGCAGCTGGACCCTCTCGACCAGGGGGTCAGTCTTATGGCTCCTCATGTGCCTCCGGAGAAGGACTGGTCCCGGAGTTGTCAGCCAAGATGGAAGCGAGAACCTGGAGATGGACTTCCTGGTGAAGATAAACAAACGATCGTGAGGGGTCTCATTCGTGGCTGTGCAGAGGAGTGATCTGATGGAGTGGAGGGCATCGGGGAGGACCTCCTGCCAGCGGGGGATCGGGAGACTTCTAGACCTGAGGACCAGAAGAACAGCCTTCCACACCGTCGTGTTCTCCCTCTCCACCTGCCCGTTTTCCTGCGGGTTATAGCTCATAGTCCTGCTCGAGGCGATGCCTTTGCTGAGCAGGTACTGACGTAGCTCATCGCTCATGAACGATGTGCCCCGGTTGCTGTGGACGTAGGCAGGGAAACCGAACAGTGTGAAGATGCTGTGCAGTGCCTTTATTACAGTGGCCGAGGTCATGTCGGGGCAGGGGACAGCGAAGGGAAAGCGGGAGTACTCATCGATGATGGTGAGGAAGTATATATTACGATTGGTGGAGGTGAGGGGCCCTTTGAAGTCGATGCTTCGGCGCTCAAAGTGCCGGGAGACCTTTACCAGGCGGGCCTTGTCTGGCCGGTAGAAGTGCGGTTTGCACTCTGCGCAGACTTGGCAGTCCCTGGTCATTGCCTTGACCTCCTCGCTGGAGAAGGGCAGATTGCGGGCCTTAATGAAGTGGGTAAGCCGGGTGACCCCCGGGTGACAGATGTCATTGTGGATAGCCCGAAGTCGGTCATCTTGCGCTCTGGCGCATGTGCCGCCGGACAGGGCATCTGGGGGCTCGTTGAGCTTCCCAGGACGATACTTGATATCGTAATTGTAGGTGGAGAGTTCGATCCTCCACCTCAAGATTTTGTTATTTTTTATTTTGCCTAATTGTGCGTTGTCGAACATGAAGGCGACCGACCGCTGGTCGGTAACGAGGATGAACCTCCTACCGGCTAGGTAGTGCCTCCAGTGCGGCACGGCTTCCACTATGGCTTGTGCTTCCTTCTCGACCGAGGGGTGTCGGATTTCGGAAGCGTGGAGGGTCCTAGAGAAGAATGCTACTGGCCAGCCCGCCTGGTTGAGTGTGGCGGCCAGTGCGACGCCTGACGCATCGCTCTCTACCTGAAAGGGGACGGACTCGTCCACCATGTGCATTGCGGCCTTAGTGATATCGGCCTTGATGCGGCTGAAGGTCGTGCGGGCCTCATCCATCAGGGGAAAACTGGTGGTTTGAATAAGTGGGCGGGCTTTGTCCGCATAGTTGGGGACCCCTGGGCGTAGTATGAGAACAGCCCTAAGCATCGTTTTAGGGCCTTGAGGCTGTGGGGAGGGGGGAGTTCTGTGAGGGGGCGCATACGGTCGGGGTTGGGCCCTAGGACTCCATTCTCCACGTCGTAACCGAGGATGGCTAGTCGGGTAGTACGGAAGACGCACTTTTCTTTGTTGTATGTGAGGTTGAGGGATTGGGCGGCCTGGAGGAATCTCTGAAGTTTGGCGTCATGGTCCTGCTGGTCATGGCCGCAGACGGTCACATTGTCCAAGTACGGGTATGTAGCCCGCAAACCGTACTGGTCCACCATTCGGTCCATCATTCTCTGAAAGACCGAGACCCCGTTAGTGACGCCGAAGGGGACTGTGAGGAAGTGGGGTCCGATGGGGGCCACGACGAGGTTGTCCACGAGGGGTTCGCCAGGCCCGCGGGGAACGCACTGAGGTTCTGGTAGGCCACCTCTAGCGAGGTAACTAGCTTTACCATGTCCTGCAGATCGGACGTCCCGTTTACCAGCAGGTGCTGCCTAATGTAGTTTGAGCGGACATCCGCCACGTAGGTGTCCCGGATATGTGAGTTCATGTGTTCCTCCGCCGTCACATCTCGATAGCTGCAGTTCCTCGCGAGTCGAATCAGGGTTTTCAGATACTCGTCCAGTGATTCTCCGGCGTGTTGGCGGCGAGTAGTGAGGAGGTGTCTAGCAAACACCTCGTTTATGGGCTTCACGAAGTGTACCTTGAGGGATGCAACCGCCGCCACGTACGTGGCCACTTTCTCGATCATTAGAGATTCGATGGCTCACCCGAGCGTGGAGGAGTCGCAGCTTGAGGGTCTTCGTGGGAGGCGTTGTGGAGGAGTCAAGGTAGGCCTCGAAGCATCGAAGCCAATGTTCGAATATCTCCTTGGTTTCGGACGCGTGGGCGTCAGGTTCGAGCCTGTTTGGCTTTAGAGCGGCTTCCACAGTGCTGTCTATGATTAATAAATTGATATACCTTCAATTCACTGAGAGGCAGAGAGAGCGAGTGAACATTAGGCTTTATTAATCATGAACTTGCCTAGCCAGAGTCGGTTGTACAGATGAATGCTGCCCACAGGCGGCCGGTCTGTATATGGCCCCGGTGAGGGCGGAGCCAGAGGTGGAGCCCACCACGGTTACAGTACAGTACCTGGAAGCAGCTCGTATCACCAATTCCAGGTCATAGGTCATAGGTTACAATATCATACATGCATTAGGTGAATCCATTCACCACAGGTTATAAAACAAATACTATGTTACAGTTCAAGCTGTGTGTCATTTGTATCTTTTACTTATTCCCAAGAAAAAGAGAAAGATAGAAAGGCAGGACTATTCCAGCATCTACTCTACAACTGAAAGTCTTCTATTAAACACTAGGCTAAGAGTCTCAGAATGCAGATACGCAACTCTCACAATTTATTTTTCAAATTTTCCTCATGTACCCAACATGCCCTGGAACAAATTTTGGAATACTGTACAACAAATCATATTGCCGAACTCAACATGATATGGTGCTTTCAGAGGAAACCTTGAAGAACAGGGTTCTTGATGTCACCAGAAGTCCTTGGCTAAGACTTCATCAATTTGAACTAATTTGAATAACGGAGATAACAAATGACAGAACAGATTTTTTAAAAAATCAGCCCATCCTTAATATTACAAAGCCAATGTGCAGAGCGGACGAGACAAACCCTTAATCCAACTCATTGCTTGCTCAAAAAAACAATTCAAATTCTTTTTAAAAAATAATTTGGAGTACCCAATAATCTTTTTCCCAATTAAGAGGCAATTTAATATGGCCAATCCACCTAACCTGCACATCTTTGGGTAGTGGGAGTGAAACCCACGCAGACACAGGGAGAATGTGCAAACTCCACAAGGGCAGTGACCCGGGGCCGGGATCAAACCTGGGTCCTCAGCGGCGTAGACAGCAGTGCTACTTAGTGCACCACCATGCCACCCTGAATTCAAATTCAAGGTGATAAGAAAAGGCATTGCATCTCATCTTGAGCTCGATCTAACACTTGACCTTAGCCAAAAGACCGAGAAACGATGACAGAACAGATTCAACTGAAGGTGTTAACCATGGCTCAATTGGTAGCATTCTTCCCTCTAGTCAGATGGTTGTAAATTCAAGTTCCATCCCAGGACTTCAAGCACAAAATTCTAGGCTGACTCTCTGATCGCAGTACTGAGAGAATGTGGCACTGTTAGAAGTATTGTGTTTCAGATGAGGCTCCAATATAAAAAAAAACATGGTACGACTTGGAAGGAGAGCAGGCGAGTTATCCCTGCTGTCCTGACGATATTTATCACTCAATTAACATTACAAAAACAGAGTGTCTGGTCATTATCACATTGCTCTGTGTAGGAATTTGGCATCCGTATTTCCTACATTACAGCAATGACTGCACTTCAAATGTACTTCATTGGCTGCAAAGTGCTTTGGGTGTGAAAGGCATTATATAAATGCAAGTCTTTTTTGTCTTTGTTTTTGGAGGACCCTCCAAAGCTTGATGTTGGGATTGAAGATGGCTACTGCTATTGCTGCCAACAGACCTAGTACCCTGTATCCTTATTCTGCCATTAAAATCTCGGATTGCTTCCAAATAGAGCTCATCAGTCTTTCAAATACTGGTATTTGGTTCAGGGACAGAAAAACCTTTCACAGTTATATTTGATAGAGGTATCAGAAGAGAGAAATTATGATGATAAAATTTGCTGAAATGTCGTGGTATATGGTTGTTTGCTATCAGGAGAGACCCTTTAAAAGGAGATCTCAACAGCTGTTCTTCCAAATAAGGATTGATATGTTAGAACTGCAATTTTTAGTTTGCCACAACAAACAGATATTTCATAAAAACCGTGGGGTTGAGAAAGTACCAAAGGAAAACTCTCCAATGGTAGTTGCATCCATGTCTATTGACTCTTGGACATCAGTGATAACATGCCCAAATAGAGATGTAAATAAGCCTCTTTTAAATCCTTTGCAGTCAACAACTTGGGGAATACATTGCCTGAATGGTAAATAGCACTGTTACCATCATGAATTTTTCTTCTATATTGAATTTGTTCTGGGCTGTGAGGTCTAGGTTGCCGGGGGGGGGGGGGGGCGGAAATCTTCCACATTTTTAGGATGGCTTGCAAGCAATGACTCCAGACTGTTCACTCCTTTAATTTTTTAACCAATCAATCTCTTGTCTTAAATGCAGAAGCATCTATAACTGATGATAACTGCACTATTGCATTCTGGCTTTAAACAACATAAATGGCCTTGGTATTTTATTTTTCAGATTTGCCAGCATCCACTTGAGGCTTGTTATAAATTTATTCATGGCATGAGAGCATCACGAGCAATGCCAACATTTATTCCCCAACCCTAATTACACTTGAGAAGGTATTAGGGCAGGAGTTCAGAATGTTAACTGAAGAACAGTGAAGAATGACAATGTAGTTCCAAGTCAGGATGGTGTGTGACTCGGAAGGGGAACTTGCAGCTGGTGATATCCTAATGTGTCTGCTGTCCTTATTCTTCTAGGTATTTGATAGACGGCACCCAAAAGCGACAATTTTTGGAAATTGCTGAAATATTGAAGTACATGGATGGGTTGGGGAAGTGCTGTGGCAAAGGGGCCTTAGTGAGTTGCTGCAGTGTATAGTACACATTACTGCCACTGTGTGGCTGCCTCTACTACTCTCTGGGAGAGAATTCCAAAGACTAACAAGAGGAGAAATTTCTCTTCATCATAAATGGAGACCCCTTATTTTTAAGTTGTGCCCCTGAGTTACAGGGTGCGATTCTCAGTACTGTGGTAACGAGCGGGAAGTGCCGCGAGCTTCCTGTCGCTCGACCCAGCGTGTAATTGGTCCACTTAACGAAGCCTCACAGGATTCTCACTGCAAAAGAAGGCTTGTCAGCTGATTTGCTGGAACCCCACTCATCAGCCCCCCGCCAACAAGATCGAGCAGTACTTGCTCAGCCAACACCAGCTAGCTTGCAATAATGGCGCTGAGGAGACCAGCCCCAAAATTCAGGGAGGCAGATCTAGGGAGGCTGCTGAACACCGTGGAGGCCAGAAGGTATGTCCTGTTACCCCGAGGGTCCCAGAAGATGAGCCTCAGGGCAGCCAATGCTGCCTGGGCCGGTGTTATGGGCCAGGGTTTAGAAAATACCAAAGTATATTATGGAGTTCACCTGACCTGACCTATAAATGTTTATTGATTTTGGTTCGATGAGCACAAGGGACTGCCTTTCAGGTATTATTCAACAGAGTTCTTAGGCAACCCTCGCGGGCGCTTCTTCTCCCTCTCACATGCACACTCTCACTTGCTTCTTCCCCCTATCACGCGCACCCTCGCGCAAGCTTCTTTCTCTCCTCTCCTTCACGCGAGCTTTTTTCCTCCTCTCACGCATACCCTTGCGCAAGCTTCTTTCCTCACCCGCACGAGCTCCCCCCCCCCCCCCCCACGCCTCTCACGTGCGTGGGCTTTCTACCCCTCTCCCGAGCTTCTTTCCCCCTCTCGCAAGCATTCTCAGGCGAGCTCCCTTTTTCCCGCTCTCGCACAAGCTTCTTTCTCCCCCCCCCACACTTCTTCCCCCTCTAGCGCGCGCCTTCGCGCAAGCTTCTTTGCGCACCCTCACACAAGATTCTTTTCCCCCTTTCGCACAAACCCTCACGAAAGCTTCTTTCCCCCTCTCGTACGCACCCACGCACAAGCTTTTTCCCCCCTCTCGCACGCACCCTCGCGTGAGCTTCTGTCCCCCTCTCGTTGTAATTGATAATATGGAGAGATGGTCATTTGAAACATGCAAGTCTGGCAATATCTGGTCTGAGAGAAACATGAGAGGATACAGGGAAAGATCCCACAAAGGGTTAACAGCAGCTGCCAGGGAAGGATTGTAAAATGCTGATATCCTTGGTCAAGCAGGCTTAGCAAACACACAGGATTTTGAATGAAGCCAAAAACAATGGCTCACACCTTCAGTGAAAGTAACTATCCTAGTAAGCAGCTGGAAAGGAAAGGATGAGGTTCAGTTGAATTTGGTGACAATTCTAGGTGTGAAATGTTGCTAATACCAGGTAAGTTAAAGAAAACTGGAGACTATCAGTCTACGAGAAACATAATTCAAAGCCAAAATCAAAGTCAAAATTATGAGCTGACGACACAATTGGAAAATAAAACTATAGAAATGACAAACCAAACCAAAAGTAACACCTCTTGAAACCAAAGCATTTTTGAATACCACAAAGGAACTTTGAACATCACAAAGGAAACAATGTAATCAGAGACCTGAGAGGTGAGGTTATGTCAAAATGAATACTTATTTGTATTAGAATGTTTAGATCAAAGATACTTTTTACAATCAAAGAAAATCAAGAGTTACTTTACAATAAAGTCATAAAAACTAAATAACTGTTAGAAAAATATATAAACCCAGAGACTAGACCAGAACCAGAACTCAGAGGGAGAGAGGCGGAGAAGCAGGGAAGGAACAAGCAGCTCAGAGTCAGATTACAGTCAGCTCGGCCATGGGAAAGGGACAGGGCAGAACAGCCGAGTTAAAATAGCTAATACATCTAAGGAAGACTAGAGTTTAAGAGTAGGCAGAGTCAGCTGAGAGACAGCCAGCAGAGCCAGCTCTCACAGCTCGGTACATGGGAAAGATAGGACACAGCAACCAAACTCATCAGCGAATACATCTAAAGAAGACCAGATTTTAAAAAGAAGATTGATTGTCAAGTTGGGCCTGAAGGTCCCTTCCACCAACCAGAAGGAACCAGAAGCAAGATCTTTTTACTTTTCTGTAAAAGAAAAAATATATATAATAATAAAATAACTTTAAAGTTTTAACCTGAAACAGTGGTTATTAGCCTTACTTAGCAACGCAGGACCCAGAATATCAATGCTATTGAGGGGTAAGTAGGTAAAATTCTTCGGTGAAGGTATGGGTTATACCGGGGGATAACTTGAAAATATAATTTGACCTGAATAGCACCCACTGAAGCCTGCATCGGAGTCGGGGAGTGAGAATCCCTGTTCACCATTTAGAATATCGACCCTTTTTTGGTATCGGGGGAATTCTAAGAATAGTGGTGAGTTTTTAACTTCACGTGTGCACCCTCGCACGAGCTTCTTTTCTTCCCCCCCTCTCATGCAAGCTTCTTTCTCTCCCCGCTCACACACACCCTCGCGCAAGCTTATTTTCTTCCCCCATCACACACTTCTTTCTCCTCCCTCCTCTCTCACACCGCCCCATCACACATGCTCGCTGCTGACACCCACCTTGTGTGCACTCTCCCTCGCTCGCTCACACACACCCTCCCATGCATGCTCTCCGTTTTACACGCACACTGTTGCTCACACACATCTCCCACATGCGCTCACTCACTCTCACACACTACCGAGGGACATACTCACATGCGCGGTCTCTCTTGCGCACACCACCCCTCATGTGCAGGTGCTCTCTCTCATGCACCATCCCCTGTGCTTGCGCGTGCTGTCCCACTCTTGCGCACACCCCTCATATGCACGCTCTCTCTCATGCACAGAATTCACCCCTTCTCAATGCTTCCTCTCACATGCACTCCCCGTCGCACGTGCCATCTCTCAGACACGGCCCCTTGCACGCACATGTTCTATCGCACACACACTGCCGCGCACAAGCTCTTACAGTGCAAGATTACTCCCATGCACAAACCCTCACGTGCGTACTCCATCATGCGTTCTCGTTCTCTCTAGCACACCCTCATGCTGCGCTCTCGCATGCACACCCCATCGCATGAGCACTCCCCTTATCATGCACACCCCATCGCGCAAGCTCTCAAAAAAAGAGAAAAAACAGAGTTCTAAGGCACTTTTAATCAACAAAAACGAGCTTTATTCTCCCAATTTAGTTAACATTTGTGTAAACACACAGCAAGAATTTTTATCAACTACAAACATAAAGACCCTACACAGCTACAGTAATCTACGTATAACCCTTAATGAATTCCCCCTTAACTGTTCCAATTCAGTAACAAGATCTAAGTAAAACCAGACACCCCTTTTCAAAGGTGTGGCTCAGCACATGGCATTCTTACTGGTAAAAGACTTGTTATTGATACTGTTGTTTCCCTTTCCAAACAGCAGGTTTGAATTCCTTCCAGAAAGCAATTATCTCTTTTAAGTTACCAAGTAGCCTGGAAACAGCTTTTAAAATGAAGCTAGAGAGACACTTCTTTCAACCTGTGCAGTTCAAACCAGTCCAAACTCAAAGCGAAAGTAAAACCCAGAGCCACAGCCCAGCTTCACCCACACAATGACATCACTGAAGCCAAAGGATAAGACAAAAACATATCTTAAAGGGACACTCTCATGACAATTAACAGTAATAAATCATCACTCTTGATTAGTGTCACTATTAACAGTAACAAACCATCCTTCTAGGATTACTGTTGGTATTAACATTATCAATCGTCACTCCGTGACAGTATTAAAAATAACAAATTGTGGTTCTCAGTATCAGTGGTAACAAACTGCATCCTCAGATTACTGTAGGTATTAATAATAACCCGCCGCTCTGAAATTACCATCAGTTTAACAGTAACAAATCACCTCTCCCTGATTACTGTCAGTATTAACAATAACCAACTGCCTCTCCTGGATTACTGTCAGTATTAGCGGTAACAACATGCTGCTTCTCCTGGATTACCATCCGTGTAGACAGAAGCTGACATCTTCTCCCAGATTACTGTCAATATTAACAATGACAAAATGCCATTCCCGGATTACTGTCAGTACTAAGGATAGCAAACTGACATTCCTGGATTGCTATCAATATTAACAATAACATGGCGGCAAGGTTCAATCCTGGCTCTGGGTCACTGTTCATGTGGAGTTTGCACATTCTCACCGTGTTTGCGTGTGTTTCGCCCCCACAACCCAAAGATGTTCAGGGTAGGTGGATTGATCATGCTAAATTGCCCCTTAATTGGAAAACATTAATTGGGTACTCTAAATTTACAACAACAAAAAAATTTACAATAACAAACCACCACTTCCAGATTACCGTCAGTATTAGCCGTAACATACTGCCGCTCTGTGATTACCGCCAGCATTCACCATAACATACCGTCGCTCCAGGATTGCTGCCAGTATTGTGGTAACATACCGCCGCTCTGAGATTACAGTGTGATTAGCAATAACATACTGCTGGTCTACGATTACCGTCAGTATTAGTGGTATCATACCGCTGGTCCAGGATTACCATCATTATTAGCCATAAAATACCGCCGGTCCAGGATTACCATCAATACTAATGGTAACAAACCACTGCTCTTGGATTACCATCAGTATTAGCAGTATAATCCGGAGTTACCATCGGCATTAAAAGTATCAAACCACTGCTCAGGGATTACTGTCAGTATTAATGGAAATAAACCGCCACTCTGGGGTTAGTATTAGTGGTATCAAACCGGCACTCTAGGGTTACTGTCAGTTTTTAAAATTTGTTCATGGGTTGTGGACATCGCTGGTTGGGCCAGCATTTGTTGCCCATCGCAAATTGCCCCTTTAACTGAGTGTCTCCACTCAGCCGTTTTCAAAAGGCAGTTAAGGGTCACCCAAATTGTTGTGACTCTGGAGTCACATGTAGGCCAGACCAGGTAAGGATGACAGATTTCCGGCCCTAAAGGAGACTAGTGAACCAGATGGGTTTTTATGATAGTTCACAATGATTTCATGGTCATCATAAAACTGTTAATTCCAGATTTTTATTGAATTCAAATTTCATCATCTGCTGTGGTGGAATTTGAACCTAGGTCCCTAGGGCATTACCCTGGTTCTCTGGATTACTAGTCACTCTGGGATTACTGTCTGTATTAGCGGTAACAAACTGCTGCTCTGGGATTACTGTTGGCATTGGCGGTAACAAAGGGCCGCTCTGGGATTACTGTAGGTTTTGATTGTAACAAACCTCTACCCTGGGATTACCGTCTGTTGTGACGGTAACAAACCACTGTTCAGGAATTACTGTTGTTTTGACGGTAACAAACTACTGGTCTGGGATTACCATTGGGTTTGATGGTAACAAACTGTCGCACTGTGATTACCATTGGTTTTGACGGTAACAACCACCGCTCTGGGGTTACCGTCTGTATTAGCGGTAACAACCACCGCTCTGGAATTACCGTCTGTATTAGCGACAACAAATCACCGCTCTGGGATTACCGTCTGTATTAGCGGTAACAACCACCGTTCTGGGATTACCATCTGTATTAGCGGTAACAACCAATGTTCTGGGATTACCGACTGTATTTGTGGTAACAACCAACCTGGATTACCGACTGTATTAGCGATAACCACCGCTCTGAGATTACCGTCTGTATTAGCGGTAACAACCACAGCTCTGGAATTACTATCTGTACTAGCAGTAACATACCACCGCTCTGGGATTACCGTCTGTATTAGCGGTAACAACCACCTGGGATTACCGTCTGTACTGGCGGTAACAACCACCGCTCTAGGATTACCGTCTGTATTAGCGGTAACAACCACCTAGGATTACCGTCTGTATTAGCGGTAACAACAACCGCTCTGGGATTACCGTCTGTATTAGCGACAACAAACCACCGCTCTGGGATTACCATCTGTATTAGCGGTAACAACCACTGCTCTGGGATTACCGTCTGTATTAGCAGTAACAACCACCGTTCTGGGATTACCATCTGTATTAGCGGTAACAACCACCGCTCTGGTATTACCGTCTGTATTAGCGGTAACAACCACCTGGGATTACCGTCTGTATTAGCGGTAACAACCACCGCTCTGGGATTACCGTCTGTATTAGCGGGAACAACCACCTGGGATTACCGCCTGTATTAGCGGTAACAACCACCGCTCTGGGATTACCGTCTGTATTAGCGGTAACAACCACCTGGGAAAACCCTCTGTATTAGCAGTAACAACCACCGCTCTGGGGTTACCGTCTGTATTAGCGGTAACAACCATCGTGGTGGGATTACCGTCTGTATTAGCGGTAACAACCACCTGGGATTGTCGTCTGTATTAGCGGTAACAACCACCGCTCTGGGGTTACCATCTGTATTAGCGGTAACAACCACCTGGGATTACCGTCTGTATTAGCAGTAACAACCACCGCTCTGGGGTTACCATCTGTATTAGCGGTAACAACCACCCTGGATTACCGACTGTATTAGCGATAACCACCGCTCTGGGATTACCGTCTGCATTAGCGGTAACAACCACAGCTCTGGAATTACTATCTGTACTAGCAGAAACAACAACCGCTCTGGGATTACCGTCTGTATTAGCGGTAACAACCACCGCTCTGGGATTACCGTCTGTATTAGCGGTAACAACCACCTGGGATTACCGTCTGTACTGGCGGTAACAACCACCGCTCTAGGATTACCGTCTGTATTAGCAGTAACAACCACCTGGGATAACCCTCTGTATTAGCGGTAACAACCACCTGGGATAACCCTCTGTATTAGCGGTAACAACCAACTGGAATTACCGTCTGTATTAGCGGTAACAACCACCTGGTATTACCGTCTGTATTAGCGGTAACAACCACCTGGGATAACCCTCTGTATTAGCGGTAACAACCACCTGGGATTACCATCTGTATTAGCGACAACAAACCACTGCTCTGGGATCACCCTCTGTATTAGCGGTAACAACCACCCTGGATTACCAACTGTATTAGCGATAACAAACCAACGCTCTGGGATAACCGTCTGTATTAGCGACAACAAACCACCGCTCTGGGATGACCATCTGTATTAGCGGTAACAACCACTGCTCTGGGATGACCATCTGTATTAGCGGTAACAACCACTGCGCTGAGATTGTGGGCAGCACGGTAGCATTGTGGATAGCACAATTGCTTCACAGCTCCAGGGTCCCAGGTTCGATTCCCGGCTTGGATCACTGTCTGTGTGGAGTCTGCACATCCTCCCCGTGTGTGCGTGGGTTTCCTCCGGGTGCTCTGGTTTCCTCCCACAGTCCAAAGATGTGCGGGTTAGGTGGATTGGCCATGATAAATTGCCCTTAGTGTCCAAAATTGCCCTTAGTGGGGTTACTGGGTTATGGGGATAGGATGGAGGTGTTGACCTTGGGTAGGGTGCTCTTTCCAAGAGCCGGTGCAGACTCGATGGGCCGAATGGCCTCCTTCTGCATGGTAAATTCTATGATCTATGAAACAACCACCTGGGATTATCGTCTGTATTAGCGGTAACAACCATCGCTCTGGGATTATCGTCTGTATTAGCAGTAACAACCATCGCTCTGGGATTACTGTCTGTATTTGCGGTAACAACCACCGCTCTGGGATTACCGTCTGTATTAGCGGTAACAACCACCTGGGATTACCGTCTGTATTAGCGGTAACAACCACCGCTCTGGGATTACCATCTGTATTAGCGGTAACAACCACTGCTCTGGGATTACCGTCTGTATTAGCGGTAACAGCCACTGCTCTGGGATTACCGTCTGTATTAGCGGTAACAACCACCGCTCTGGGATTACCATCTGTATTAGCGGTAACAACCACCGATCTGGGATTACCGTCTGTATTAGCGGTAACAACCACTGCTCTGGGATTGCCATCTGTATTAGCGGTAACATCCACCTGGGATTACCGTCTGTATTAGCGGTAACATCCACCTGGGATTACCGTCTGTATTAGCGGTAACAACCACCACTCTGGGATTACCGTCTGTATTAGCGGTAACATCCACCTGGGATTACCGTCTCTATTAGCGGTAACAACCACCACTCTGGGATTACCATCTGTATTAGCGGTAACAGCCACTGCTCTGGGATTACCGTCTGTATTAGCGGTAACAACCACCGTTCTGGGATTACCCTCTGTATTAGCGGTAACAACCACCCTGGATTACCGACTGTATTAGCGATAACAAACCACCGCTCTGGGATTGCCATCTGTATTAGCGGTAACAACCACCGCTCTGGGATTACCGTCTGTACTAGCGGTAACAACCACTGCTCTGGGATTACCGTCTGTATTAGCGGTAACAACCACCGCTCTGGGATTACCGTCTGTATTAGCGACAACAAACCACCGCTCTGGGAATACCATCTGTATTAGCGGTAACAACCACTGCTCTAGGATTACCGTCTGTATTAGCGGTAACAACCACCTGGGATTATTGCCTGTATTAGCGGTAACAACCACCTGGGATTATCGTCTTTATTAGCGGTAACAACCACCGCTCTGGGATTACCGTCTGTATTAGCGGTAACAACCACCTGGGATTACCGTCTGTATTAGCGGTAACAACCACCGCTCTGGGATTACTGTCTGTATTAGCGGTAACAACCACCGGGATAACCCTCTGTATTAGCAGTAACAACCACCGCTCTGGGATTACCGTCTGTATTAGCGGTAACCACCACCGCTCTGGGATTACCGTCTGTATTAGCGGTAACAACCACCTGGGATTACAGTCTGTATTAGCGGTAAGAACCACCTGGGATTACCGTCTGTATTAGCGGTAACAACCACCTGGGATTACCGTCTGTATTAGCGGTAACAACCACCTGGGATTACCGTCTGTATTAGCGACAACAACCACCTGGGATTACCGTCTGTATTAGCGGTAACAACCACCTGGGATTACCGTCTGTATTAGCGGTAAGAACCACCTGGGATTACCGTCTGTATTAGCGGTAACAACCACCTGGGATTACCGTCTGTATTAGCGGTAAGAACCACATGGGATTACCGTCTGTATTAGCGGTGACAACCATCTGGGATTACCGTCTGTATTAGCGGTAACAACCACCTGGGATTACCGTCTGTATTAGCGGTAACAACCACCTGGGATTACCGTCTGTATTAGCGACAACAACCACCTGGGATTACCGTCTGTATTAGCGGTAACAACCACCTGGGGTTACCGTCTGTATTAGCGGTAACAACCACCTGTAATTACCGTCTGTATTAGCGGTAACAACCACCAGGGATTGCTGTCTGCATTAGTGGTAACAAACCACCGCTCTGGGATTACCGTCTGTATTAGCGGTAACAACCACAGCTCTGGCATTACTATCTGTATTAGCAGTAACAACCACCGATCTGGGATTACCGTCTGTATTAGCGGTAACAACCACAGCTCTGGCATTACTATCTGTATTAGCAGTAACAACCACCGCTCTGGGATTACCGTCTGTATTAGCGGTAACAACCACAGCTCTGGCATTACTATCTGTATTGGCGGTAACAACCACCTGGGATTACCATCTCTATTAGCGGTAACAACCACCGCTCTGGGATTACCATCTGTATTGGCGGTAACAACCACCGCTCTGGGATTACCATCTGTATTGGCGGTAACAACCACCTGGGATTACCGTCTCTATTAGCGGTAACAACCACCTGGGATTACCGTCTGTATTAGCGGTAACAACCACTGCTCTGGGATTACCGTCTGTGTTAGGGGTAACAACCACCACTCTGGGATTATCGTCTGTATTAACGGTAACAACCACCGCTCTGGGGTTACCGTCTGTATTAGCGGTAACAACCACCGCTCTGGGATTACCGTCTGTATTAGCGGTAACAACCACCGCTCTGGGATTATTGTCTGTATTAGCGGTAACAACCACCACTCTGGGATTGCCGTCTGTATTAGCGGTAACAAACCACCGCTCTGGGATTACCGTCTGTATTAGCGGTAACAACCACCGCTCTGGGATTACCGTCTGTATTAGCGGTAACAACCATCGCTGTGGGATTACCGTCTGTATTAGCGGTAACAACCACCTGGGATTGCCGTCTGTATTAGCGGTAACAACCACCGCCCTGGGATTGCCGTCTGTATTGGCGGTAACAACCATCGCTCTGGGATTACCGTCTTTATTAGCGGCAACAACCACCGCTCTGGGATTGCCGTCTGTATTGGCGGTAACAACCATCGCTCTGGGATTACCGTCTGTATTAGCGGTAACAACCACCGCTCTGGGATTGCCATCTGTATTAGCGGTAACAACCACCGCTCTGGGATTACCGTCTGTATTAGCGGTAACAACCACCGCTCTCGGATTACCGTCTGTATTAGCGGTAACAATCACCGCTCTGGGATTACCGTCTGTATTAGCGGTAACAACCACCGCTCTGGGATTATTGTCTGTATTAGCGGTAACAACCACCTGGGATAACCCACTGTATTAGCGGTAACAACCACCGCTCTGGGATTACCGTCTGTATTAGCGGTAACAACCACCGCTCTGGGATTACCGTCTGTATTAGCGGTAACAACCATCGCTGTGGGATTACCGTCTGTATTAGCGGTAACAACCACCTGGGATTACCGTCTGTATTAGCGGTAACAACCACCTGGGATTACCGTCTGTATTAGCGGTAACAACCACCGCTCTGGGATTGCCATCTGTATTGGCGGTAACAACCATCGCTATGGGATTACCGTCTGTATTAGCGGTAACAACCACCGCTCTGGGATTACCATCTGTATTAGCGGTAACAACCATCGCTCTGGGAGTACCGTCTGTATTAGCGGTAAGAAAAACCTGGGATTACCGTCTGTATTAGCGGTAACAACCACCTGGGATTACTGTCTGTATTAGCGGTAACAAACCACCGCTCTGGTATTATCGTCTGTATTAGCGGTAACACCCACCTGGGATTACCGTCTGTATTAGCGGTAAGAACCACCTCTCTGGGATTGCCGACAGTATTTGCGGTAACAAACCACTGCTCTGGGATTACCGTCTGTATTAGCGGTAACATCCACCGCTCTGGGATTATTGTCCGTATTAGAGGTAACAACCACCACTCTGGGATTGCCGTCTGTATTAGCGGTAACAAACCACCGCTCTGGGATTACCGTTTGTATTAGCGGTAACAACCACCGCTCTGGGATTATTGTCTGTATTAGCGGTAACAATCACCTGGGATAACCCACTGTATTAGCGGTAACAACCACCGCTCTGGGATTATTGTCTGTATTAGTGGTAACAACCACCGCTCTGGGATTACCGTCTGTATTAGCGGTAAAAACCATCGCTCTGGGATTACCGTCTGTATTAGCGGTAACAACCACCTGGGATTTCCGTCTGTATTAGCGGGAACAACCACCTGGGATTACCGTCTGTATTAGCGGTAACAACCACCGCTCTCGGATTACCGTCTGTATTAGCGGTAACAATCACCGCTCTGGGATTACCGTCTGTATTAGCGGTAACAACCACCGCTCTGGGATTATTGTCTGTATTAGCGGTAACAACCACCTGGGATAACCCACTGTATTAGCGGTAACAACCACCGCTCTGGGATTACCGTCTGTATTAGCGGTAACAACCAACGCTCTGGGATTACCGTCTGTATTAGCGGTAACAACCATCGCTGTGGGATTACCGTCTGTATTAGCGGTAACAACCACCTGGGATTACCGTCTGTATTAGCGGTAACAACCACCTGGGATTACCGTCTGTATTAGCGGTAACAACCACCGCTCTGGGATTGCTGTCTGTATTGGCGGTAACAACCATCGCTCTGGGAGTACCATCTGTATTAGCGGTAAGAAACACCTGGGATTACCGTCTGTATTCGCGGTAACAACCACCTGGGATTACCGTCTGTATTAGCGGTAACAACCACCGCTCTGGGATTGCCAACAGTATTTGCGGTAACAAAGCACTGCTCTGGGATTACCGTCTGTATTAGCGGTAACAACCACCGCTCTGGGATTATTGTCTGTATTA
The DNA here is from genome assembly GCF_047496885.1 of Scyliorhinus torazame. Classification (NCBI taxonomy): domain Eukaryota; kingdom Metazoa; phylum Chordata; class Chondrichthyes; order Carcharhiniformes; family Scyliorhinidae; genus Scyliorhinus; species Scyliorhinus torazame. The sequence goes on from NC_092717.1 coordinate 112,741,600, forward strand.
GCGGTAACAACCAGCACTCTGGGATTGCCGTCTGTATTAGCGGTAACAAACCACCGCTCTGGGATTACCGTCTGTATTAGCGGTAACAACCACCGCTCTCGGATTACCGTCTGTATTAGCGGTAACAATCACCGCTCTGGGATTACCGTCTGTATTAGTGGTAACAACCACCGCTCTGGGATTACCGTCTGTATTAGCGGTAACAACCATCGCTCTGGGATTACCGTCTGTATTAGCGGTAACAACCACCTGGGATTTCCGTCTGTATTAGCGGGAACAACCACCTGGTATTCCCGTCTGTATTAGCGGTAACAACCACCGCTCTCGGATTACCGTCTGTATTAGCGGTAACAATCACCGCTCTGGGATTACCGTCTGTATTAGCGGTAACAACCACCGCTCTGGGATTATTGTCTGTATTAGCGGTAACAACCACCTGGGATAACCCACTGTATTAGCGGTAACAACCACCGCTCTGGGATTACCGTCTGTATTAGCGGTAACAACCAACGCTCTGGGATTACCGTCTGTATTAGCGGTAACAACCATCGCTGTGGGATTACCGTCTGTATTAGCGGTAACAACCACCTGGGATTACCGTCTGTATTAGCGGTAACAACCACCTGGGATTACCGTCTGTATTAGCGGTAACAACCACCGCTCTGGGATTGCTGTCTGTATTGGCGGTAACAACCATCGCTCTGGGATTACCGTCTGTATTAGCGGTAACAACCACCGCTCTGGGATTACCATCTGTATTAGCGGTAACAACCATCGCTCTGGGAGTACCATCTGTATTAGCGGTAAGAAACACCTGGGATTACCGTCTGTATTCGCGGTAACAACCACCTGGGATTACCGTCTGTATTAGCGGTAACAACCACCGCTCTGGGATTGCCAACAGTATTTGCAGTAACAAAGCACTGCTCTGGGATTACCGTCTGTATTAGCGGTAACAACCACCGCTCTGGGATTATTGTCTGTATTAGCGGTAACAACCAGCACTCTGGGATTGCCGTCTGTATTAGCGGTAACAAACCACCGCTCTGGGATTACCGTCTGTATTAGCGGTAACAACCACCGCTCTCGGATTACCGTCTGTATTAGCGGTAACAATCACCGCTCTGGGATTACCGTCTGTATTAGCGGTAACAACCAGCGCTCTGGGATTATTGTCTGTATTAGCGGTAACAACCACCTGGGATACCCCACTGTATTAGCGGTAACAACCACCGTTCTGGGATTACCAACTGTATTAGCGGTAACAACCACCTCTCTGGGATTACCGTCTGTATTAGCGGTAACAACCATCGCTTTGGGATTACCGTCTGTATTAGCGGTAACAACCACCTGGGATTACCGTCTGTATTAGCGGTAACAACCACCTGGGATTACCGTCTGTATTAGCGGTAACAACCACCGCTCTGGGATTGCCGTCTGTATTGGCGGTAACAACCATCGCTCTGGGATTACCGTCTGTATTAGCGGTAACAACCACCGCTCTGGGATTGCCGTCTGTATTGGCGGTAACAACCATCGCTCTGGGATTACCGTCTGTATTAGCGGTAACAACCACCGCTCTGGGAATGCCGTCTGTATTAACGGTAACAACCACCGCTCTGGGATTGCCATCTGTATTAGCGGTAACAACCACCGATCTGGGATTGCCGTCTGTATTGGCGGAAACAACCATCGCTCTGGGATTACCGTCTGTATTAGCGGTAACAACCACCGCTCTGGGATTGCCATCTGTATTAGCGGTAACAACCACCGCTCTGGGATTACCGTCTGTATTAGCGGTAACAACCACCACTCTCGGATTACCGTCTGTATTAGCGGTAACAATCACCGCTCTGGGATTACCGTCTGTATTAGCGGTAACAACCACCGCTCTGGGATTATTGTCTGTATTAGCGGTAACAATCACCTGGGATAACCCACTGTATTAGCGGTAACAACCACCACTCTGGGATTACCGTCTGTATTAGCGGTAACAACCACCGCTCTGGGATTACCGTCTGTATTAGCGGTAACAACCATCGCTGTGGGATTACCGTCTGTATTAGCGGTAACAACCACCTGGGATTACCGTCTGTATTAGCGGTAACAACCACCTGGGATTACCGTCTGTATTAGCGGTAACAACCACCGCTCTGGGATTGCCATCTGTATTGGCGGTAACAACCATCGCTCTGGGATTACCGTCTGTATTAGCGGTAACAACCACCGCTCTGGGATTACCATCTGTATTAGCGGTAACAACCATCGCTCTGGGAGTACCGTCTGTATTAGCGGTAAGAAAAACCTGGGATTACCGTCTGTATTCGCGGTAACAACCACCTGGGATTACCGTCTGTATTAGCGGTAACAACCACCGCTCTGGGATTGCCAACAGTATTTGCGGTAACAAAGCACTGCTCTGGGATTACCGTCTGTATTAGCGGTAACAACCACCGCTCTGGGATTATTGTCTGTATTAGCGGTAACAACCAGCACTCTGGGATTGCCGTCTGTATTAGCGGTAACAAACCACTGCTCTGGGATTACCGTCTGTATTAGCGGTAACAACCATCGCTTTGGGATTACCGTCTGTATTAGCGGTAACAACCACCTGGGATTACCGTCTGTATTAGCGGTAACAACCACCTGGGATTACCGTCTGTATTAGCGGTAACAACCACCGCTCTGGGATTGCCGTCTGTATTGGCGGTAACAACCATCGCTCTGGGATTACCGTCTGTATTAGCGGTAACAACCACCGCTCTGGGATTGCCATCTGTATTGGCGGTAACAACCATCGCTCTGGGATTACCGTCTGTATTAGCGGTAACAACCACCGCTCTGGGAATGCCGTCTGTATTAACGGTAACAACCACAGCTCTGGGATTACCGTCTGTATTGGCGGTAACAATCACCGCTCTGGGACAACCGTCTGTATTAGCGGTAACAACCACCGCTCTGGGATTGCCATCTGTATTAGCGGTAACAACCACCGCTCTGGGATTGCCGTCTGTATTGGCGGTAACAACCATTGCTCTGGGATTACCGTCTGTATTAGCGGTAACAACCACCGCTCTGGGATTGCCATCTGTATTAGCGGTAACAACCACTGCTCTGGGATTACCGTCTGTATTAGCGGTAACAACCACCGCTCTCGGATTACCGTCTGTATTAGCGGTAACAATCACCGCTCTGGGATAACCCACTGTATTAGCGGTAACAACCACCGCTCTGGGATTACCGTCTGTATTAGCGGTAACAACCACCGCTCTGGGATTACCGTCTGTATTAGCGGTAACAACCATCGCTGTGGGATTACCGTCTGTATTAGCGGTAACAACCACCTGGGATTACCGTCTGTATTAGCGGTAACAACCACCTGGGATTACCGTCTGTATTAGCGGTAACAACCACCGCTCTGGGATTGCCATCTGTATTGGCGGTAACAACCATCGCTCTGGGATTACCGTCTGTATTAGCGGTAACAACCACCGCTCTGGGATTACCATCTGTATTAGCGGTAACAACCATCGCTCTGTGAGTACCGTCTGTATTAGCGGTAAGAAAAACCTGGGATTACCGTCTGAATTAGCGGTAACAACCACCTGGGATTACTCTCTGTATTAGCTGTAACAAACCACCGCTCTGGTATTATCGTCTGTATTAGCGGTAACACCCACCTGGGATTACCGTCTGTATTAGCGGTAAGAACCACCTCTCTGGGATTGCCGACAGTATTTGCGGTAACAAACCACTGCTCTGGGATTACCGTCTGTATTAGCGGTAACATCCACCGCTCTGGGATTATTGTCTGTATTAGCGGTAACAACCACCACTCTGGGATTGCCGTCTGTATTAGCGGTAACAATCAACCGCTCTGGGATTACCGTTTGTATTAGCGGTAACAACCACCGCTCTGGGATTATTGACTGTATTAGCGGTAAGAATCACCTGGGATAACCCACTGTATTAGCGGTAACAACCACCGCTCTGGGATTATTGTCTGTATTAGTGGTAACAACCACCGCTCTGGGATTACCGTCTGTATTAGCGGTAACAACCATCGCTCTGGGATTACCGTCTGTATTAGCGGTAACAACCACCTGGGATTTCCGTCTGTATTAGCGGGAACAACCACCTGGGATTACCGTCTGTATTAGCGGTAACAACCACCGCTCTCGGATTACCGTCTGTATTAGCGGTAACAATCACCGCTCTGGGATTACCGTCTGTATTAGCGGTAACAACCACCGCTCTGGGATTATTGTCTGTATTAGCGGTAACAACCACCTGGGATAACCCACTGTATTAGCGGTAACAACCACCGCTCTGGGATTACCGTCTGTATTAGCGGTAACAACCAACGCTCTGGGATTACCGTCTGTATTAGCGGTAACAACCATCGCTGTGGGATTACCGTCTGTATTAGCGGTAACAACCACCTGGGATTACCGTCTGTATTAGCGGTAACAACCACCTGGGATTACCGTCTGTATTAGCGGTAACAACCACCGCTCTGGGATTGCTGTCTGTATTGGCGGTAACAACCATCGCTCTGGGATTACCGTCTGTATTAGCGGTAACAACCACCGCTCTGGGATTACCATCTGTATTAGCGGTAACAACCATCGCTCCGGGAGTACCATCTGTATTAGCGGTAAGAAACACCTGGGATTACCGTCTGTATTCGCGGTAACAACCACCTGGGATTACCGTCTGTATTAGCGGTAACAACCACCGCTCTGGGATTGCCAACAGTATTTGCGGTAACAAAGCACTGCTCTGGGATTACCGTCTGTATTAGCGGTAACAACCACCTGGGATTACCGTCTGTATTAGCGGTAACAACCACCTGGGATTACCGTCTGTATTAGCGGTAACAACCCCCGCTCTGGGATTGCCGTCTGTATTGGCGGTAACAACCATCGCTCTGGGATTACCGTCTGTATTAGCGGTAACAACCACCGCTCTGGGATTACCATCTGTATTAGCGGTAACAACCATCGCTCTGGGAGTACCGTCTGTATTAGCGGTAAGAAACACCTGGGATTACCGTCTGTATGAGCGGTAACAACCACCTGCGATTACTGTCTGTATTAGCGGTAACAAACCACCGCTCTGGTATTACCGTCTGTATTAGCGATAACACCCACCTGGGATTACCGTCTGTATTAGCGGTAACAACCACCGCTCTGGGATTGCCGACAGTATTAGCGGTAACAAACCACTGCTCTGGGATTACCGTCTGTATTAGCGGTAACAACCACCGCTCTGGGATTATTGTCTGTATTAGCGGTAACAACCACCACTCTGGGATTGCCGTCTGTATTAGCGGTAACAAACCACCGCTCTGGGATTACCGTCTGTATTAGCGGTAACAACCACCGCTCTCGGATTACCGTCTGTATTAGCGGTAACAATCACCGCTCTGGGATTACCGTCTGTATTAGTGGTAACAACCAGCGCTCTGGGATTATTGTCTGTATTAGCGGTAACAACCACCTGGGATAACCCACTGTATTAGCGGTAACAACCACCGTTCTGGGATTACCGACTGCATTAGCGGTAACAACCACCGCTCTGGGATTACCGTCTGTATTAGCGGTAACAACCACCTGGGATTACCGTCTGTATTAGCGGTAACAACCACCTGGGATTACCGTCTGTATTAGCGGTAACAACCACCGCTCTGGGATTGCCGTCTGTATTGGCGGTAACAACCATCGCTCTGGGATTACCGTCTGTATTAGCGGTAACAACCACCGCTCTGGGATTGCCGTCTGTATTAGCGGTAACAACCACCGCTCTGGGATTACCGTCTGTATTAGCGGTAACAATCACCGCTCTGGGACAACCGTCTGTATTAGCGGTAACAACCACCGCTCTGGGATTACCGTCTGTATTAGCGGTAACAACCACCGCTCTGGGATTATTGTCTGTATTAGCGGTAACAACCACCTGGGACAACCCACTGTATTAGCGGTAACAACCACCGCTCTGGGATTATTGTCTGTATTAGCGGTAACAACCACCACTCTGGGATTGCCGTCTGTATTAGCGGTAACAAACCACCGCTCTGGGATTACCGTCTGTATTAGCGGTAAGAACCACCGCTCTCGGATTATTGTCTGTATTAGCGGTAACAATCACCTGGGATAACCCACTGTATTAGCGGTAACAACCCCCGCTCTGGGATTACCGTCTGTATTAGCGGTAACAACCACCGCTCTGGGATTACCGTCTGTATTAGCGGTAACAACCATCGCTGTGGGATTGCCGTCTGTATTAGCGGTAACAACCACCTGGGATTACCGTCTGTATTAGCGGTAACAACCACCGCTCTGGGATTGCCGTCTGTATTGGCGGTAACAACCATCGCTCTGGGATTACCGTCTGTATTAGCGGTAACAACCACCGCTCTGGGATTACCGTCTGTATTAGCGATAACACCCACCTGGGATTACCGTCTGTATTAGCGGTAACAACCACCTGGGATTATTGTCTGTATTAGTGGTAAGAACCACCTGGGATTACCGTCTGTATTAGCGGTAACAACCACCGCTCTGGGATTATTGTCTGTATTAGCGGTAACAACCACCACTCTGGGATTGCCGTCTGTATTAGCGGTAACAAACCACCGCTCTGGGATTACCGTCTGTATTAGCGGTAACAACCACCGCTCTCGGATTACCATCTGTATTAGCGGTAACAATCACCGCTCTGGGATTACCGTCTGTATTAGCGGTAACAACCACCGCTCTGGGATTACCGTCTGTATTAGCGGTAACAACCAGCGCTCTGGGATTACCATCTGTATTAGCAGTAACAACCATCGCTCTTGGATTGCCGTCTGTATTGGCGGTAACAACCACCGCTCTGGGATTACCGTCTGTATTAGCGGTAACAACCATCGCTGTGGGATTACCGTCTGCATTTGCGGTAACAACCACCTGGGATTACCGTCTGTATTAGCGGTAACAACCACCTGGGATTACCGTCTGTATTAGCGGTAACAACCACCGCTCTGGGATTGCCGTCTGTATTGGCGGTAACAACCATCGCTCTGGGATTACCGTCTGTATTAGCGGTAACAACCACCGCTCTGGGATTGCCGTCTGTATTGGCAGTAACAACCATCGCTCTGGGATTACCGTCTGTATTAGCGGTAACAACCACCGCTCTGGGATTGCCGTCTATATTAGCGGTAACAACCACCACTCTGGGATTACCGTCTGTAATAGCGGTAACAATCACCGCTCTGGGACAACCGTCTGTATTAGCGGTAACAAGCACCGCTCTCGGATTATTGTCTGTATTAGCGGTAACAATCACCTGGGATAACCCACTGTATTAGCGGTAACAACCCCCGCTCTGGGATTACCGTCTGTATTAGCGGTAACAACCACCGCTCTGGGATTACCGTCTGTATTAGCGGTAACAACCATCGCTGTGGGATTGCCGTCTGTATTAGCGGTAACAACCACCTGGGATTACCGTCTGTATTAGCGATAACAACCACCGCTCTGGGATTGCCGTCTGTATTGGCGGTAACAACCATCGCTCTGGGATTACCGTCTGTATTAGCGGTAACAACCACCGCTCTGGGATTACCGTCTGTATTAGCGATAACACCCACCTGGGATTACCGTCTGTATTAGCGGTAACAACCACCTGGGATTATTGTCTGTATTAGTGGTAAGAACCACCTGGGATTACCGTCTGTATTAGCGGTAACAACCACCGCTCTGGGATTATTGTCTGTATTAGCGGTAACAACCACCACTCTGGGATTGCCGTCTGTATTAGCGGTAACAAACCACCGCTCTGGGATTACCGTCTGTATTAGCGGTAACAACCACCGCTCTCGGATTACCATCTGTATTAGCGGTAACAATCACCGCTCTGGGATTACCGTCTGTATTAGCGGTAACAACCACCGCTCTGGGATTACCGTCTGTATTAGCGGTAACAACCAGCGCTCTGGGATTACCATCTGTATTAGCAGTAACAACCATCGCTCTTGGATTGCCGTCTGTATTGGCGGTAACAACCACCGCTCTGGGATTACCGTCTGTATTAGCGGCAACAACCATCGCTGTGGGATTACCGTCTGCATTTGCGGTAACAACCACCTGGGATTACCGTCTGTATTAGCGGTAACAACCACCTGGGATTACCGTCTGTATTAGCGGTAACAACCACCGCTCTGGGATTGCCGTCTGTATTGGCGGTAACAACCATCGCTCTGGGATTACCGTCTGTATTAGCGGTAACAACCACCGCTCTGGGATTGCCGTCTGTATTGGCGGTAACAACCATCGCTCTGGGATTACCGTCTGTATTAGCGGTAACAACCACCGCTCTGGGATTGCCGTCTATATTAGCGGTAACAACCACCACTCTGGGATTACCGTCTGTAATAGCGGTAACAATCACCGCTCTGGGACAACCGTCTGTATTAGCGGTAACAAGCACCGCTCTGGGATTATTGTCTGTATTAGTGGTAACAACCACCTGGGATAACCCACTGTATTAGCGGTAACAACCACCACTCTGGGATTGCCGTCTGTATTAGCGGTAACAAACCAGCGCTCTGGGATTACCGTCTGTATTAGCGGTAACAACCACCGCTCTCGGATTACCGTCTGTATTAGCGGTAACAATCACCGCTCTGGGATTACCGTCTGTATTAGCGGTAACAACCACCGCTCTGGGATTATTGTCTGTATTAGCGGTAACAACCACCTGGGATAACCCACTGTATTAGCGGTAACAACCACCGCTCTGGGATTACCGTCTGTATTAGCGGTAACAACCATCGCTGTGGGATTACCGTCTGTATTAGCGGTAACAACCACCTGGGATTACCGTCTGTATTAGGTGTAACAACCACCTGGGATTACCGTCTGTATTAGCGGTAACAACCACCGCTCTGGGATTGCCGTCTGTATTGGCGGTAACAACCATCGCTCTGGGATTACCGTCTGTATTAGAGGTAATAACCACCGCTCTGGGATTGCCGTCTGTATTGGCAGTAACAACCATCGCTCTGGGATTACCGTCTGTATTAGCGGTAACAACCACCGCTCTGGGAATGCCGTCTGTATTAGCGGTGACAACCACCGCTCTGGTGTTACCGTCTGTATTAGCGGTAACAATCACCGCTCTGGGACAATCGTCTGTATTAGCGGTAACAACCACCGCTCTGGGATTATTGTCTGTATTAGCGGTAACAACCACCTGGGATAACCCACTGTATTAGCGGTAACAACCATCACTCTGGGATTGCCGTCTGTATTGGCGGTAACAACCATCGCTCTGGGATTACCGTCTGTATTAGCAGCAACAACCACCTGGGATTACCGTCTCTATTAGCGGTAACAACATCGCTCTGGGATTACCGTCTGTATTAGCGGTAACAACCACCGCTCTGGGATTACCGTCTGTATTAGCGGTAACAACCACCTGGGATTACCGTCTGTCTTAGCGGTAACAACCACCGCTCTGGGATTGCCGTCTGTAATGGTGGTAACAACCATCGCTCTGGGATTACCGTCTGTATTAGCGGTAACAAGCACCCCTCTGGGATTGCCGTCTGTATTGGCGGTAACAATCATCGCTCTGGGATTACTGTCTGTATTAGCGGTAACAACCACCGCTCTGGGATTGCCGTCTGCATTAGCGGTAACAACCATCACTCTGGGATTGCCGTCTGTATTGGCGGTAACAACCATCGCTCTGGGATTACCGTCTGTATTAGCAGCAACAACCACCTGGGATTACCGTCTCTATTAGCGGTAACAACATCGCTCTGGGATTACCGTCTGTATTAGCGGTAACAACCACCGCTCTGGGATTACCGTCTGTATTAGCGGTAACAACCACCTGGGATTACCGTCTGTCTTAGCGGTAACAACCACCGCTCTGGGATTGCCGTCTGTAATGGTGGTAACAACCATCGCTCTGGGATTACCGTCTGTATTAGCGGTAACAAGCACCCCTCTGGGATTGCCGTCTGTATTGGCGGTAACAATCATCGCTCTGGGATTACTGTCTGTATTAGCGGTAACAACCACCGCTCTGGGATTGCCGTCTGCATTAGCGGTAACAACCATCACTCTGGGATTGCCGTCTGTATTGGCGGTAACAACCATCGCTCTGGGATTACCGTCTGTATTAGCAGCAACAACCACCTGGGATTACCGTCTCTATTAGCGGTAACAACATCGCTCTGGGATTGCCGTCTGTATTAGCGGCAACAACCATCGCTCTGGGATTGCCACCTGTATTGGCGGTAACAACCATCGCTCTGGGATTACCGTCTGTATTAGCAGTAACAACCACCTGGGATTACCGTCTGTATTAGCGGTAACAACCATCGCTCTGGGATTACAGTCTGTATTAGCGGTAACAACCACTGCTCTGGGATTGCCGTCTGTATTCGCGGTAACAACCACCGCTCTGGGATTACCGTCTGTATTAGCGTTAACAACCACCGCTCTGGGATTACGGTCTGTATTGGCGGTAACAACCATCGTTCTGGGATTACCGTCTGTATTAGCGGTAACAACCATGGCTCTGGGATTACCGTCTGTATTAGCGGTAACAACCACCGCTCTGGGATTGCTTTCTGTATTAACGGCAACAACCACCGCTCTGGGATTACCATCTGTATTAGCGGTAACAACCAGCGCTCTGGGATTACCATCTGTATTAGCGGTAACAACCATCGCTCTTGGATTGCCGTCCGTATTGGTGGTAACAACCACCGCTCTGGAATTACCGTCTGTATTAGCGGTAACAACCATCGCTCTGGGATTACCGTCTGTACTGGCGGTAATAACCATCGCTCTGGGATTACCGTCTGCATTAGCGGTAACAACCACCGCTCTGGGATTACCGTCAGTGTTAGCGGTAACAACCATCGCTCTGGGAATGCCGTCTGTATTAGCGGTAACAACCACCGCTCTGGTATTACCGTCTGTATTAGCGGTAACAATCACCGCTCTGGGACAACCGTCTGTATTAGCGGTAACAACCACCGCTCTGGGATTATTGTCTGTATTAGCGGTAACAAACACCTGGGATAACCCACTGTATTAGCGGTAACAACCACGGCTCTGGGATTACCGTCTGTATTCGCGGTAACAACCACCGCTCTGGGATTACCGTCTGTATTAGCTTTAACAACCACCTGGGATTACCGTCTGTTTTAGCGGTAACAACCACCGCTCTGGGATTGCTGTCTGTATTGGTGGTAACAACCATCGCTCTGGGATGACTGTCTGTTTTAGCGGTAACAAGCACCGCTCTGGGATTGCCGTCTGTATTGGCGGTAACAATCATCGCTCTGGGATTACCGTCTGTATTAGCGGTAACAACCACCGCTCTGGTATTGCCGTCTGCATTAGCGGTAACAACCATCGCTCTGGGATTGCCGTCTGTATTGGCGGCAACAACCATCGCTCTGGGATTACCGTCTGTATTAGCAGTAACAACCACCTGGGATTACCGTCTGTATTAGCGGTAACAACATCGCTCTGGGATTGCCGTCTGTATTAGCGGCAACAACCATCGCTCTGGGATTGCCGCCTGTATTGGCGGTAACAACCATCGCTCTGGGATTACCGTCTGTATTAGCAGTAACAACCACCTGGGATTACCGTCTCTATTAGCGTAACAACCATCGCTCTGGGATTACAGTCTGTATTAGCGGTAACAACCACCACTCTGGGATTGCCGTCTGTATTCGCGGTAACAACCACCGCTCTGGGATTACCGTCTGTATTAGCGGCAACAACCACCGCTCTGGGATTACGGTCTGTATTGGCGGTAACAACCATCGTTCTGGGATTACCGTCTGTATTAGCGGTAACAACCATCGCTCTGGGATGACCGTCTGCGTTAGCGGTAACAACCACCGCTCTGGGATTGCTGCCTGTATTAACGGTAACAACCACCGCTCTGGGATTACCGTCTGTATTAGAGGTAACAACCAGCGCTCTGGGATTACCATCTGTATTAGCGGTAACAACCATCGCTCTTGGATTGCCGTCTGTATTGGCGGTAACAACCACCGCTCTGGAATTACCGTCTGTATTAGCGGTAACAACCATCGCTCTGGGATTACCGTCAGTGTTAGCGTTAACAACCATCGCTCTGGGATTACCGTCTGTATTGGCGGTAACAACCACCGCTCTGGGATTACCGTCTGTATTGGCGGTAACATCCACCGCTCTGGGATTACCGTCTGTATTAGCGGTAACAACCACCGCTCTGGGATTATTGTCTGTATTAACGGTAACAACCACCTGGGATTACCCACTGTATTAGCGTTAACAACCATCGCTCTGGGATTACCGTCTGTATTAGCGGTAACAACCACCGCTCTGGGATTACAGTCTGTATTAGCGGTAACAACCACCTGGGATTACCGTCTGTATTGGCGGTAACAACCACCGCTCCGGAATTGCCGTCTGTATTGGCGGTAACAACCACCGCTCTAGGATTACCGTCTGTATTAGCGGTAACAACCACCGCTCTGGGATTATTGTCTGCATTAGCGGTAACAACCACCTGGGATAACCCACTGTATTAGCGTTAACAACTATCGCTCTGGGATTACCGTCTGTATTAGCGGTAACAAGCATCGCTCTGGGATTACCGTCTGTATTAGCAGCAACAACCACCTGGGATTACCGTCTGTATTAGCGGTAACAACATCGCTGTGGGATTGCCGTCTGTATTAGCGGCAACAACCATCGCTCTGGGATTGCCGCCTGTATTGGCGGTAAGAACCATCGCTCTGAGATTACCATCTGTATTAGCAGTAACAACCAGCTGGGATTACCGTCTGTATTAGCGGTAACAACCATCGCTCTGGGATTGCCGTCTGTATTGGCGGTAACAACCATCGCTCTGGGATTACCGTCTGTGTTAGCAGCAACAACCACCTGGGATTACCGTCCGTATTAGCGGTAACAACCATCGCTCTGGGATTACCGTCTGAATTAGCGGTAGCAACCACCGCTCTGGGATTGCCGTCTGTATTGGCGGTAATAACCACCGCTCTAGGATTACCGTCTGTATTAGCGGTAACAACCACTGCTCTTTGGTTATTTTCTGTATTAGCGGTAACAACCACCTGGGATAACCCACTGTATTCGCGGGAACAACCACTGCTCTGGGATTACCGTCTGTATTAGCGGTAACAACCACCGCTCTGGGATTACCGTCTGTATTAGCGGTAACAACCATTGCTCTGGGATTACCGTCTGTATTAGCGGTAACAACCACCTGGGATTACCGTCTGTATTAGCGGTAACAACCACCTGGGATTACCGTCTGTATTAGCGGTAACAACCACTGCTCTGGAATTGCCGTCTGTATTGGCGGTAACAACCATCGCTCTGGGATTACCGTCTGTATTAGCGGTAACAATCACCGCTCTGGGACAACCGTCTGTATTAGCGGTAACAACCACCGCTCTGGGATTACCGTTTGTATTAGCGGTAACAACCACCGCTCTGGGATTATTCTCTGTATCAGCGGTAACAACCACCTGGGACAACCCACTGTATTAGCGGTAACAACCACCGCTCTGGGATTATTGTCTGTATTAGCGGTAACAACCACCACTCTGGGATTGCCGTCTGTATTAGCGGTAACAAACCACCGCTCTGGGATTACCGTCTGTATTAGCGGTAACAACCACCGCTCTCGGATTATTGTCTGTATTAGCGGTAACAACCACCTGGGATAACCCACTGTATTAGCGGTAACAACCCCCGCTCTGGGATTACCGTCTGTATTGGCGGTAACAACCACCGCTCTGGGATTACCGTCTGTATTAGCGGTAACAACCATCGCTGTGGGATTGCCGTCTGTATTAGCGGTAACAACCACCTGGGATTACCGTCTGTATTAGCGGTAACAACCACCGCTCTGGGATTGCCGTCTGTATTGGCGGTAACAACCATCGCTCTGGGATTACCGTCTGTATTAGCGGTAACAACCACCGCTCTGGGATTACCGTCTGTATTAGCGATAACACCCACCTGGGATTACCGTCTGTATTAGCGGTAACAACCACCGCTCTGGGATTATTGTCTGTATTAGTGGTAACAACCACCACTCTGGGATTGCCGTCTGTATTAGCGGTAACAAACCGCCGCTCTGGGATTACCGTCTGTATTAGCGGTAACAACCACCGCTCTCGGATTACCATCTGTATTAGCGGTAACAATCACCGCTCTGGGATTACCGTCTGTATTAGCGGTAACAACCACCGCTCTGGGATTACCGTCTGTATTAGCGGTAACAACCAGCGCTCTGGGATTACCATCTGTATTAGCGGTAACAACCATCGCTCTTGGATTGCCGTCTGTATTGGCGGTAACAACCACCGCTCTGGGATTACCGTCTGTATTAGCGGTAACAACCATCGCTGTGGGATTACCGTCTGTATTAGCGGTAACAACCACCTGGGATTACCGTCTGTATTAGCGGTAACAACCACCTGGGATTACCGTCTGTATTAGCGGTAACAACCACCGCTCTGGGATTGCCGTCTGTATTGGCGGTAACAACCATCGCTCTGGGATTACCGTCTGTATTAGCGGTAACAACCACCGCTCTGGGATTGCCGTCTGTATTGGCGGTAACAACCATCGCTCTGGGATTACCGTCTGTATTAGCGGTAACAACCACCGCTCTGGGATTGCCGTCTGTATTAGCGATAACAACCACCACTCTCGGATTACCGTCTGTATTAGCGGTAACAATCACCGCTCTGGGACAACCGTCTGTATTAGCGGTAACAAGCACCGCTCTGGGATTATTGTCTGTATTAGTGGTAACAACCACCTGGGATAACCCACTGTATTAGCGGTAACAACCACCACTCTAGGATTGCCGTCTGTATTAGCGGTAACAAACCAGCGCTCTGGGATTACCGTCTGTATTAGCGGTAACAACCACCGCTGTCGGATTACCGTCTGTATTAGCGGTAACAATCACCGCTCTGGGATTACCGTCTGTATTAGCGGTAACAACCACCGCTCTGGGATTATTGTCTGTATTAGCGGTAACAACCACCTGGGATAACCCACTGTATTAGCGGTAACAACCACCGCTCTGGGATTACCGTCTGTATTAGCGGTAACAACCATCGCTGTGGGATTACCGTCTGTATTAGCGGTAACAACCACCTGGGATTACCGTCTGTATTAGGTGTAACAACCACCTGGGATTACCGTCTGTATTAGCGGCAACAACCACCGCTCTGGGATTGCCGTCTGTATTGGCGGTAACAACCATCGCTCTGGGATTACCATCTGTATTAGTGGTAACAACCACCGCTCTGGGATTGCCGTCTGTATTGGCAGTAACAACCATCGCTCTGGGATTACCGTCTGTATTAGCGGTAGCAACCACCGCTCTGGGAATGCCGTCTGTATTAGCGGTAACAACCACCGCTCTGGTGTTACCGTCTGTATGAGCGGTAACAATCACCGCTCTGGGACAATCGTCTGTATTAGCGGTAACAACCACCGCTCTGGGATTATTGTCTGTATTAGCGGTAACAACCACCTGGGATAACCCACTGTATTAGCGGTAACAACCACGGCTCTGGGATTACCGTCTGTATTAGCGGTAACAACCACCGCTCTGGGATTACCGTCTGTATTAGCGGTAACAACCACCTGGGATTACCGTCTGTCTTAGCGGTAACAACCACCGCTCTGGGATTGCCGTCTGTATTGGTGGTAACAACCATCGCTCTGGGATTACCGTCTGTATTAGCGGTAACAAGCACCCCTCTGGGATTGCCGTCTGTATTGGCGGTAACAATCATCGCTCTGGGATTACTGTCTGTATTAGCGGTAACAACCACCGCTCTGGGATTGCCGTCTGCATTAGCGGTAACAACCATCACTCTGGGATTGCCGTCTGTATTGGCGGTAACAACCATCGCTCTGGGATTACCGTCTGTATTAGCAGCAACAACCACCTGGGATTACCGTCTGTATTAGCGGTAACAACATCGCTCTGGGATTGCCGTCTGTATTAGCGGCAACAACCATCGCTCTGGGATTGCCACCTGTATTGGCGGTAACAACCATCGCTCTGGGATTACCGTCTGTATTAGCAGTAACAACCACCTGGGATTACCGTCTGTATTAGCGGTAACAACCATCGCTCTGGGATTACAGTCTGTTTTAGCGGTAACAACCACCGCTCTGGGATTGCCGTCTGTATTCGCGGTAACAACCACCGCTCTGGGATTACCGTCTGTATTAGCGTTAACAACCACCGCTCTGGGATTACGGTCTGTATTGGCGGTAACAACCATCGTTCTGGGATTACCGTCTGTATTAGCGGTAACAACCATGGCTCTGGGATTACCGTCTGTATTAGCGGTAACAACCACCACTCTGGGATTGCTTTCTGTATTAACGGTAACAACCACCGCTCTGGGATTACCATCTGTATTAGCGGTAACAACCAGCGCTCTGGGATTACCATCTGTATTAGCGGTAACAACCATCGCTCTTGGATTGCCGTCCGTATTGGTGGTAACAACCACCGCTCTGGAATTACCGTCTGTATTAGCGGTAACAACCATCGTTCTGGGATTACCGTCTGTACTGGCGGTAATAACCATCGCTCTGGGATTACCGTCTGCATTAGCGGTAACAACCACCGCTCTGGGATTACCGTCAGTGTTAGCGGTAACAACCATCGCTCTGGGATTACCGTCTGTATTGGCGGTAACAACCACCGCTCTGGGATTATTGTCTGTATTAGCGGTAACAACCACCTGGGATAACCCACTGTATTAGCGGTAACAACCACCGCTCTGGGATTACCGTCTGTATTAGCGGTAACAACCACCGTTCTGGGATTACCGTCTGTATTAGCGGTAACAACCATCGCTGTGGGATTACCGTCTGTATTAGCGGTAACAACCACCTGGGATTACCGTCTGTATTAGCGGTAACAACCACCGCTCTGGGATTGCCGTCTGTATTGGCGGTAACAACCATCGCTCTGGGATTACCGTCTGTATTAGCGGTAACAACCATCGCTCTGGGAGTACCATCTGTATTAGCGGTAACAACCACCGCTCTGGGAATGCCGTCTGTATTAGCGGTAACAACCACAGCTCTGGTATTACCGTCTGTATTAGCGGTAACAATCACCGCTCTGGGACAACCGTCTGTATTAGCGGTAACAACCACCGCTCTGGGATTATTGTCTGTATTAGCGGTAACAAACACCTGGGATAACCCACTGTATTAGCGGTAACAACCACGGCTCTGGGATTACCGTCTGTATTAGCGGTAACAACCACCGCTCTGGGATTACCATCTGTATTAGCTTTAACAACCACCTGCGATTACCGTCTGTTTTAGCGGTAACAACCACCGCTCTGGGATTGCTGTCTGTATTGGTGGTAACAACCATCGCTCTGGGATGACTGTCTGTTTTAGCGGTAACAAGCACCGCTCTGGGATTGCCGTCTGTATTGGCGGTAACAATCATCGCTCTGGGATTACCGTCTGTATTAGCGGTAACAACCACCGCTCTGGGATTGCCGTCTGCATTAGCGGTAACAACCATCGCTCTGGGATTGCCGTCTGTATTGGCGGTAACAACCATCGCTCTGGGATTACCGTCTGTATTAGCAGTAACAACCACCTGGGATTACCGTCTGTATTAGCGGTAACAACATCGTC
This sequence comes from Scyliorhinus torazame, assembly GCF_047496885.1. Taxonomy (NCBI): domain Eukaryota; kingdom Metazoa; phylum Chordata; class Chondrichthyes; order Carcharhiniformes; family Scyliorhinidae; genus Scyliorhinus; species Scyliorhinus torazame. The sequence goes on from NC_092717.1 coordinate 112,759,341, forward strand.
CTGGGATTGCCGTCTGTATTAGCGGCAACAACCATCGCTCTGGGATTGCCGCCTGTATTGGCGGTAACAACCATCGCTCTGGGATTACCGTCTGTATTAGCAGTAACAACCACCTCGGATTACCGTCTCTATTAGCGTAACAACCATCGCTCTGGGATTACAGTCTGTATTAGCGGTAACAACCACCACTCTGGGATTGCCGTCTGTATTCGCGGTAACAACCACCGCTCTGGGATTACCGTCTGTATTAGCGGTAACAACCACCGCTCTGGGATTACGGTCTGTATTGGCGGTAACAACCATCGTTCTGGGATTACCGTCTGTATTAGCGGTAACAACCATCGCTCATGATGACCGTCTGCGTTAGCGGTAACAACCACCGCTCTGGGATTGCTGCCTGTATTAACGGTAACAACCACCGCTCTGGGATTACCGTCTGTATTAGCGGTAACAACCAGCGCTCTGGGATTACCATCTGTATTAGCGGTAACAACCATCGCTCTTGGATTGCCGTCTGTATTGGCGGTAACAACCACCGCTCTGGAATTACCGTCTGTATTAGCGGTAACAACCATCGCTCTGGGATTACCGTCTGTATTGGCGGTAATAACCATCACTCTGGGATTACCGTCTGCATTAGCGGTAACAACCACCGCTCTGGGATTACCGTCAGTGTTAGCGTTAACAACCATCGCTCTGGGATTACCGTCTGTATTGGCGGTAACAACCACCGCTCTGGGATTACCGTCTGTATTGGCGGTAACATCCACCGCTCTGGGATTACCGTCTGTATTAGCGGTAACAACCACCGCTCTGGGATTATTGTCTGTATTAACGGTAACAACCACCTGGGATAACCCACTGTATTAGCGGTAACAACCACGGCTCTGGGATTACCGTCTGTATTCGCGGTAACAACCACCGCTCTGGGATTACCGTCTGTATTAGCTTTAACAACCACCTGGGATTACCGTCTGTTTTAGCGGTAACAACCACCGCTCTGGGATTGCTGTCTGTATTGGTGGTAACAACCATCGCTCTGGGATGACTGTCTGTTTTAGCGGTAACAAGCACCGCTCTGGGATTGCCGTCTGTATTGGCGGTAACAATCATCGCTCTGGGATTACCGTCTGTATTAGCGGTAACAACCACCGCTCTGGGATTGCCGTCTGCATTAGCGGTAACAACCATCGCTCTGGGATTGCCGTCTGTATTGGCGGCAACAACCATCGCTCTGGGATTACCGTCTGTATTAGCAGTAACAACCACCTGGGATTACCGTCTGTATTAGCGGTAACAACATCGCTCTGGGATTGCCGTCTGTATTAGCGGCAACAACCATCGCTCTGGGATTGCCGCCTGTATTGGCGGTAACAACCATCGCTCTGGGATTACCGTCTATATTAGCAGTAACAACCACCTGGGATTACCGTCTCTATTAGCGTAACAACCATCGCTCTGGGATTACAGTCTGTATTAGCGGTAACAACCACCACTCTGGGATTGCCGTCTGTATTCGCGGTAACAACCACCGCTCTGGGATTACCGTCTGTATTAGCGGCAACAACCACCGCTCTGGGATTACGGTCTGTATTGGCGGTAACAACCATCGTTCTGGGATTACCGTCTGTATTAGCGGTAACAACCATCGCTCTGGGATGACCGTCTGCGTTAGCGGTAACAACCACCGCTCTGGGATTGCTGCCTGTATTAACGGTAACAACCACCGCTCTGGGATTACCGTCTGTATTAGAGGTAACAACCAGCGCTCTGGGATTACCATCTGTATTAGCGGTAACAACCATCGCTCTTGGATTGCCGTCTGTATTGGCGGTAACAACCACCGCTCTGGAATTACCGTCTGTATTAGCAGTAACAACCATCGCTCTGGGATTACCGTCTGTATTGGCGGTAATAACCATCGCTCTGGGATTACCGTCTGCATTAGCGGTAACAACCACCGCTCTGGGATTACCGTCAGTGTTAGCGTTAACAACCATCGCTCTGGGATTACCGTCTGTATTGGCGGTAACAACCACCGCTCTGGGATTACCGTCTGTATTGGCGGTAACATCCACCGCTCTGGGATTACCGTCTGTATTAGCGGTAACAACCACCGCTCTGGGATTATTGTCTGTATTAACGGTAACAACCAACTGGGATTACCCACTGTATTAGCGTTAACAACCATCGCTCTGGGATTACCGTCTGTATTAGCGGTAACAACCACCGCTCTGGGATTACAGTCTGTATTAGCGGTAACAACCACCTGGGATTACCGTCTGTATTGGCGGTAACAACCACCGCTCCAGAATTGCCGTCTGTATTGGCGGTAACAACCACCGCTCTAGGATTACCGTCTGTATTAGCGGTAACAACCACCGCTCTGGGATTATTGTCTGCATTAGCGGTAACAACCACCTGGGATAACCCACTGTATTAGCGTTAACAACTATCGCTCTGGGATTACCGTCTGTATTAGCGGTAACAAGCATCGCTCTGGGATTACCGTCTGTATTAGCAGCAACAACCACCTGGGATTACCGTCTGTATTAGCGGTAACAACATCGCTGTGGGATTGCCGTCTGTATTAGCGGCAACAACCATCGCTCTGGGATTGCCGCCTGTATTGGCGGTAAGAACCATCGCTCTGAGATTACCATCTGTATTAGCAGTAACAACCACCTGGGATTACCGTCTGTATTAGCGGTAACAACCATCGCTCTGGGATTGCCGTCTGTATTAGCGGTAACAACCATCGCTCTGGGATTGCCGTCTGTATTGGCGGTAACAACCATCGCTCTGGGATTACCGTCTGTGTTAGCAGCAACAACCACCTGGGATTACCGTCCGTATTAGCGGTAACAACCATCGCTCTGGGATTACCGTCTGAATTAGCGGTAGCAACCACCGCTCTGGGATTGCCGTCTGTATTGGCGGTAATAACCACCGCTCTAGGATTACCGTCTGTATTAGCGGTAACAACCACTGCTCTTTGGTTATTTTCTGTATTAGCGGTAACAACCACCTGGGATAACCCACTGTATTCGCGGGAACAACCACTGCTCTGGGATTACCGTCTGTATTAGCGGTAACAACCACCGCTCTGGGATTACCGTCTGTATTAGCGGTAACAACCATTGCTCTGGGATTACCGTCTGTATTAGCGGTAACAACCACCTGGGATTACCGTCTGTATTAGCGGTAACAACCACCTGGGATTACCGTCTGTATTAGCGGTAACAACCACCGCTCTGGAATTGCCGTCTGTATTGGCGGTAACAACCATCGCTCTGGGATTACCGTCTGTATTAGCGGTAACAATCACCGCTCTGGGACAACCGTCTGTATTAGCGGTAACAACCACCGCTCTGGGATTACCGTCTGTATTAGCGGTAACAACCACCGCTCTGGGATTATTCTCTGTATTAGCGGTAACAACCACCTGGGACAACCCACTGTATTAGCGGTAACAACCACCGCTCTGGGATTATTGTCCGTATTAGCGGTAACAACCACCACTCTGGGATTGCCGTCTGTATTAGCGGTAACAAACCACCGCTCTGGGATTACCGTCTGTATTAGCGGTAACAACCACCGCTCTCGGATTATTGTCTGTATTAGCGGTAACAACCACCTGGGATAACCCACTGTATTAGCGGTAACAACCCCCGCTCTGGGATTACCGTCTGTATTAGCGGTAACAACCACCGCTCTGGGATTACCGTCTGTATTAGCGGTAACAACCATCGCTGTGGGATTGCCGTCTGTATTAGCGGTAACAACCACCTGGGATTACCGTCTGTATTAGCGGTAACAACCACCGCTCTGGGATTGCCGTCTGTATTGGCGGTAACAACCATCGCTCTGGGATTACCGTCTGTATTAGCGGTAACAACCACCGCTCTGGGATTACCGTCTGTATTAGCGATAACACCCACCTGGGATTACCGTCTGTATTAGCGGTAACAACCACCGCTCTGGGATTATTGTCTGTATTAGTGGTAACAACCACCACTCTGGGATTGCCGTCTGTATTAGCGGTAACAAACCGCCGCTCTGGGATTACCGTCTGTATTAGCGGTAACAACCACCGCTCTCGGATTACCATCTGTATTAGCGGTAACAATCACCGCTCTGGGATTACCGTCTGTATTAGCGGTAACAACCACCGCTCTGGGATTACCGTCTGTATTAGCGGTAACAACCAGCGCTCTGGGATTACCATCTGTATTAGCGGTAACAACCATCGCTCTTGGATTGCCGTCTGTATTGGCGGTAACAACCACCGCTCTGGGATTACCGTCTGTATTAGCGGTAACAACCATCGCTGTGGGATTACCGTCTGTATTAGCGGTAACAACCACCTGGGATTACCGTCTGTATTAGCGGTAACAACCACCTGGGATTACCGTCTGTATTAGCGGTAACAACCACCGCTCTGGGATTGCCGTCTGTATTGGCGGTAACAACCATCGCTCTGGGATTACCGTCTGTATTAGCGGTAACAACCACCGCTCTGGGATTGCCGTCTGTATTGGCGGTAACAACCATCGCTCTGGGATTACCGTGTGTATTAGCGGTAACAACCACCGCTCTGGGATTGCCGTCTGTATTAGCGATAACAACCACCACTCTCGGATTACCGTCTGTATTAGCGGTAACAATCACCGCTCTGGGACAACCGTCTGTATTAGCGGTAACAAGCACCGCTCTGGGATTATTGTCTGTATTAGTGGTAACAACCACCTGGGATAACCCACTGTATTAGCGGTAACAACCACCACTCTAGGATTGCCGTCTGTATTAGCGGTAACAAACCAGCGCTCTGGGATTACCGTCTGTATTAGCGGTAACAACCACCGCTGTCGGATTACCGTCTGTATTAGCGGTAACAATCACCGCTCTGGGATTACCGTCTGTATTAGCAGTAACAACCACCGCTCTGGGATTATTGTCTGTATTAGCGGTAACAACCACCTGGGATAACCCACTGTATTAGCGGTAACAACCACCGCTCTGGGATTACCGTCTGTATTAGCGGTAACAACCATCGCTGTGGGATTACCGTCTGTATTAGCGGTAACAACCACCTGGGATTACCGTCTGTATTAGGTGTAACAACCACCTGGGATTACCGTCTGTATTAGCGGCAACAACCACCGCTCTGGGATTGCCGTCTGTATTGGCGGTAACAACCATCGCTCTGGGATTACCATCTGTATTAGTGGTAACAACCACCGCTCTGGGATTGCCGTCTGTATTGGCAGTAACAACCATCGCTCTGGGATTACCGTCTGTATTAGCGGTAGCAACCACCGCTCTGGGAATGCCGTCTGTATTAGCGGTAACAACCACCGCTCTGGTATTACCGTCTGTATGAGCGGTAACAATCACCGCTCTGGGACAATCGTCTGTATTAGCGGTAACAACCACCGCTCTGGGATTATTGTCTGTATTAGCGGTAACAACCACCTGGGATAACCCACTGTATTAGCGGTAACAACCACGGCTCTGGGATTACCGTCTGTATTAGCGGTAACAACCACCGCTCTGGGATTACCGTCTGTATTAGCGGTAACAACCACCTGGGATTACCGTCTGTCTTAGCGGTAACAACCACCGCTCTGGGATTGCCGTCTGTATTGGTGGTAACAACCATCGCTCTGGGATTACCGTCTGTATTAGCGGTAACAAGCACCCCTCTGGGATTGCCGTCTGTATTGGCGGTAACAATCATCGCTCTGGGATTACCGTCTGTATTAGCGGTAACAACCACCGCTCTGGGATTGCCGTCTGCATTAGCGGTAACAACCATCACTCTGGGATTGCCGTCTGTATTGGCGGTAACAACCATCGCTCTGGGATTACCGTCTGTATTAGCAGCAACAACCACCTGGGATTACCGTCTGTATTAGCGGTAACAACATCGCTCTGGGATTGCCGTCTGTATTAGCGGCAACAACCATCGCTCTGGGATTGCCACCTGTATTGGCGGTAACAACCATCGCTCTGGGATTACCGTCTGTATTAGCAGTAACAACCACCTGGGATTACCGTCTGTATTAGCGGTAACAACCATCGCTCTGGGATTACAGTCTGTTTTAGCGGTAACAACCACCGCTCTGGGATTGCCGTCTGTATTCGCGGTAACAACCACCGCTCTGGGATTACCGTCTGTATTAGCGTTAACAACCACCGCTCTGGGATTACGGTCTGTATTGGCGGTAACAACCATCGTTCTGGGATTACCGTCCGTATTGGTGGTAACAACCACCGCTCTGGAATTACCGTCTGTATTAGCGGTAACAACCATCGTTCTGGGATTACCGTCTGTACTGGCGGTAATAACCATCGCTCTGGGATTACCGTCTGCATTAGCGGTAACAACCACCGCTCTGGGATTACCGTCAGTGTTAGCGGTAACAACCATCGCTCTGGGATTACCGTCTGTATTGGCGGTAACAACCACCGCTCTGGGATTATTGTCTGTATTAGCGGTAACAACCACCTGGGATAACCCACTGTATTAGCGGTAACAACCACCGCTCTGGGATTACCGTCTGTATTAGCGGTAACAACCACCGTTCTGGGATTACCGTCTGTATTAGCGGTAACAACCATCGCTGTGGGATTACCGTCTGTATTAGCGGTAACAACCACCTGGGATTACCGTCTGTATTAGCGGTAACAACCACCGCTCTGGGATTGCCGTCTGTATTGGCGGTAACAACCATCGCTCTGGGATTACCGTCTGTATTAGCGGTAACAACCATCGCTCTGGGAGTACCATCTGTATTAGCGGTAACAACCACCGCTCTGGGAATGCCGTCTGTATTAGCGGTAACAACCACAGCTCTGGTATTACCGTCTGTATTAGCGGTAACAATCACCGCTCTGGGACAACCGTCTGTATTAGCGGTAACAACCACCGCTCTGGGATTATTGTCTGTATTAGCGGTAACAAACACCTGGGATAACCCACTGTATTAGCGGTAACAACCACGGCTCTGGGATTACCGTCTGTATTAGCGGTAACAACCACCGCTCTGGGATTACCATCTGTATTAGCTTTAACAACCACCTGGGATTACCGTCTGTTTTAGCGGTAACAACCACCGCTCTGGGATTGCTGTCTGTATTGGTGGTAACAACCATCGCTCTGGGATGACTGTCTGTTTTAGCGGTAACAAGCACCGCTCTGGGATTGCCGTCTGTATTGGCGGTAACAATCATCGCTCTGGGATTACCGTCTGTATTAGCGGTAACAACCACCGCTCTGGGATTGCCGTCTGCATTAGCGGTAACAACCATCGCTCTGGGATTGCCGTCTGTATTGGCGGTAACAACCATCGCTCTGGGATTACCGTCTGTATTAGCAGTAACAACCACCTGGGATTACCGTCTGTATTAGCGGTAACAACATCGTCCTGGGATTGCCGTCTGTATTAGCGGCAACAACCATCGCTCTGGGATTGCCGCCTGTATTGGCGGTAACAACCATCGCTCTGGGATTACCGTCTGTATTAGCAGTAACAACCACCTGGGATTACCGTCTCTATTAGCGTAACAACCATCGCTCTGGGATTACAGTCTGTATTAGCGGTAACAACCACCACTCTGGGATTGCCGTCTGTATTCGCGGTAACAACCACCGCTCTGGGATTACCGTCTGTATTAGCGGTAACAACCACCGCTCTGGGATTACGGTCTGTATTGGCGGTAACAACTATCGTTCTGGGATTACCGTCTGTATTAGCGGTAACAACCATCGCTCTGGGATGACCGTCTGCGTTAGCGGTAACAACCACCGCTCTGGGATTGCTGCCTGTATTAACGGTAACAACCACCGCTCTGGGATTACCGTCTGTATTAGCGGTAACAACCAGCGCTCTGGGATTACCATCTGTATTAGCGGTAACAACCATCGCTCTTGGATTGCCGTCTGTATTGGCGGTAACAACCACCGCTCTGGAATTACCGTCTGTATTAGCGGTAACAACCATCGCTCTGGGATTACCGTCTGTATTGGCGGTAATAACCATCACTCTGGGATTACCGTCTGCATTAGCGGTAACAACCACCGCTCTGGGATTACCGTCAGTGTTAGCGTTAACAACCATCGCTCTGGGATTACCGTCTGTATTGGCGGTAACAACCACCGCTCTGGGATTACCGTCTGTATTGGCGGTAACATCCACCGCTCTGGGATTACCGTCTGTATTAGCGGTAACAACCACCGCTCTGGGATTATTGTCTGTATTAACGGTAACAACCACCTGGGATTACCCACTGTATTAGCGTTAACAACCATCGCTCTGGGATTACCGTCTGTATTAGCGGTAACAACCACCGCTCTGGGATTACAGTCTGTATTAGCGGTAACAACCACCTGGGATTACCGTCTGTATTGGCGGTAACAACCACCGCTCCGGAATTGCCGTCTGTATTGGCGGTAACAACCATCGCTCTAGGATTACCGTCTGTATTAGCGGTAACAACCACCGCTCTGGGATTATTGTCTGCATTAGCGGTAACACCCACCTGGGATAACCCACTGTATTAGCGTTAACAACCATCGCTCTGGGATTACCGTCTGTATTAGCGGTAACAAGCATCGCTCTGGGATTACCGTCTGTATTAGCAGCAACAACCACCTGGGATTACCGTCTGTATTAGCGGTAACAACATCGCTCTGGGATTGCCGTCTGTATTAGCGGCAACAACCATCGCTCTGGGATTGCCGCCTGTATTGGCGGTAAGAACCATCGCTCTGAGATTACCATCTGTATTAGCAGTAACAACCACCTGGGATTACCGTCTGTATTAGCGGTAACAAACATCGCTCTGGGATTGCCGTCTGTATTAGCGGTAACAACCATCGCTCTGGGATTGCCGTCTGTATTGGCGGTAACAACCATCGCTCTGGGATTACCGTCTGTGTTAGCAGCAACAACCACCTGGGATTACCGTCTGTATTAGCGGTAACAACCATCGCTCTGGGATTACCGTCTGAATTAGCGGTAGCAACCACCGCTCTGGGATTGCCGTCTGTATTGGCGGTAATAACCACCGCTCTAGGATTACCGTCTGTATTAGCGGTAACAACCACTGCTCTTTGGTTATTTTCTGTATTAGCGGTAACAACCACCTGGGATAACCCACTGTATTCGCGGGAACAACCACTGCTCTGGGATTACCGTCTGTATTAGCGGTAATAACCACCGCTCTGGGATTACCGTCTGTATTAGCGGTAACAACCATTGCTCTGGGATTACCGACTGTATTAGCGGTAACAACCACCTGGGATTACCGTCTGTATTAGCGGTAACAACCACCGCTCTGGGATTGCAGTCTGTATTGGCGGTAACAACCATCGCTCTGTGATTACCGTCTGAATTAGCGGTAACAACCACCGCTCTGGGATTGCCGTCTGTATTGGCGGTAACAACCATCGCTCTGGGATTACCGTCTGTATTAGGGGTAACAACCACCGCTCTGGGATTGCCGTCTGTATTAGCGGAAACAACCATCGCTCTGGGATTGCCGTCTGTATTAGCGGTAACAACCACCTGGGATTACCGTCTGTATTGGCGGTAACAACCACCGCTCCGGAATTGCCGTCTGTATTGGCGGTAACAACCACCGCTCTAGGATTACCGTCTGTATTAGCGGTAACAACCACCGCTCTGGGATTATTGTCTGCATTAGCGGTAACAACCACCTGGGATAACCCACTGTATTAGCGTTAACAACCATCGCTCTGGGATTACCGTCTGTATTAGCGGTAACAAGCATCGCTCTGGGATTACCGTCTGTATTAGCAGCAACAACCACCTGGGATTACCGTCTGTATTAGCGGTAACAACATCGCTCTGGGATTGCCGTCTGTATTAGCGGCAACAACCATCGCTCTGGGATTACCATCTGTATTAGCAGTAACAACCACCTGGGATTACCGTCTGTATTAGCGGTAACAACCATCGCTCTGGGATTGCCGTCTGTATTAGCGGTAACAACCATCGCTCTGGGATTGCCGTCTGTATTGGCGGTAACAACTATCGCTCTGGGATTACCGTCTGTGTTAGCAGCAACAACCACCTGGGATTACCGTCTGTATTAGCGGTAACAACCATCGCTCTGGGATTACCGTCTGAATTAGCGGTAGCAACCACCGCTCTGGGATTGCCGTCTGTATTGGCGGTAATAACCACCGCTCTAGGATTACCGTCTGTATTAGCGGTAACAACCACTGCTCTTTGGTTATTTTCTGTATTAGCGGTAACAACCATCGCTCTGGGATTACCGTCTGAATTAGCGGTAGCAACCACCGCTCTGGGATTGCCGTCTGTATTGGCGGTAATAACCACCGCTCTAGGATTACCGTCTGTATTAGCGGTAACAACCACTGCTCTTTGGTTATTTTCTGTATTAGCGGTAACAACCACCTGGGATAACCCACTGTATTCGCGGGAACAACCACTGCTCTGGGATTACCGTCTGTATTAGCGGTAATAACCACCGCTCTGGGATTACCGTCTGTATTAGCGGTAACAACCATTGCTCTGGGATTACCGTCTGTATTAGCGGTAACAACCACCTGGGATTACCGTCTGTATTAGCGGTAACAACCACCGCTCTGGGATTGCAGTCTGTATTGGCGGTAACAACCATCGCTCTGTGATTACCGTCTGAATTAGCGGTAACAACCACCGCTCTGGGATTGCCGTCTGTATTGGCGGTAACAACCATCGCTCTGGGATTACCGTCTGTATTAGGGGTAACAACCACCGCTCTGGGATTGCCGTCTGTATTAGCGGAAACAACCATCGCTCTGGGATTGCCGTCTGTATTGGCAGTAAGAACCATCGCTCTGAGATTACCATCTGTATTAGCAGTAACAACCACCTGGGATTACCGTCTGTATTAGCGGTAACAACCATCGCTCTGGGATTGCCGTCTGTATTAGCGGTAACAACCATCGCTCTGGGATTGCCGTCTGTATTGGCGGTAACAACCATCGCTCTGGGATTACCGTCTGTATTAGCGGTAACAACCACCGCTCTGGGATTACCGTCTGTATTAGCTTTAACAACCACCTGGGATTACCGTCTGTTTTAGCGGTAACAACCACCGCTCTGGGATTACCATCTGTATTAGCGGTAACAACCATCGCTCTTGGATTGCCGTCTGTATTGGCGGTAACAACCACCGCTCTGGAATTACCGTCTGTATTAGCGGTAACAACCATCGCTCTGGGATTACCGTCTGTATTGGCGGTAATAACCATCGCTCTGGGATTACCGTCTGCATTAGCGGTAACAACCACCGCTCTGGGATTACCGTCAGTGTTAGCGTTAACAACCATCGCTCTGGGATTACCGTCTGTATCGGCGGTAACAACCACCGCTCTGGGATTACCGTCTGTATTGGCGGTAACATCCACCGCTCTGGGATTACCGTCTGTATTAGCGGTAACAACCACCGCTCTGGGATTATTGTCTGTATTAACGGTAACAACCACCTGGGATTACCCACTGTATTAGCGTTAACAACCATCGCTCTGGGATTACCGTCTGTATTAGCGGTAACAACCACCGCTCTGGGATTACAGTCTGTATTAGCGGTAACAACCACCTGGGATTACCGTCTGTATTGGCGGTAACAACCACCGCTCCGGAATTGCCGTCTGTATTGGCGGTAACAACCACCGCTCTAGGATTACCGTCTGTATTAGCGGTAACAACCACCGCTCTGGGATTATTGTCTGCATTAGCGGTAACAACCACCTGGGATAACCCACTGTATTAGCGTTAACAACCATCGCTCTGGGATTACCGTCTGTATTAGCGGTAACAAGCATCGCTCTGGGATTACCGTCTGTATTAGCAGCAACAACCACCTGGGATTACCGTCTGTATTAGCGGTAACAACATCGCTCTGGGATTGCCGTCTGTATTAGCGGCAACAACCATCGCTCTGGGATTGCCGCCTGTATTGGCGGTAAGAACCATCGCTCTGAGATTACCATCTGTATTAGCAGTAACAACCACCTGGGATTACCGTCTGTATTAGCGGTAACAACCATCGCTCTGGGATTGCCGTCTGTATTAGCGGTAACAACCATCGCTCTGGGATTGCCGTCTGTATTGGCGGTAACAACCATCGCTCTGGGATTACCGTCTGTGTTAGCAGCAACAACCACCTGGGATCACCGTCTGTATTAGCGGTAACAACCATCGCTCTGGGATTACCGTCTGAATTAGCGGTAGCAACCACCGCTCTGGGATTGCCGTCTGTATTGGCGGTAATAACCACCGCTCTAGGATTACCGTCTGTATTAGCGGTAACAACCACTGCTCTTTGGTTATTTTCTGTATTAGCGGTAACAACCACCTGGGATAACCCACTGTATTCGCGGGAACAACCACTGCTCTGGGATTACAATCTGTATTAGCGGTAACAACCACCGCTCTGGGATTACCGTCTGTATTAGCGGTAACAACCATTGCTCTGGGATTACCGTCTGTATTAGCGGTAACAACCACCTGGGATTACCGTCTGTATTAGCGGTAACAACCACCGCTCTGGGATTGCAGTCTGTATTGGCGGTAACAACCATCGCTCTGTGATTACCGTCTGAATTAGCGGTAACAACCACCGCTCTGGGATTGCCGTCTGTATTGGCGGTAACAACCATCGCTCTGGGATTACCGTGTGTATTAGGGGTAACAACCACCGCTCTGGGATTGCCGTCTGTATTAGCGGAAACAACCATCGCTCTGGGATTGCCGTCTGTATTGGCAGTAAGAACCATCGCTCTGAGATTACCATCTGTATTAGCAGTAACAACCACCTGGGATTACCGTCTGTATTAGCGGTAACAACCATCGCTCTGGGATTGCCGTCTGTATTAGCGGTAACAACCATCGCTCTGGGATTGCCGTCTGTATTGGCGGTAACAACCATCCCTCTGGGATTACCGTCTGTGTTAGCAGCAACAACCACCTGGGATTACCGTCTGTATTAGCGGTAACAACAATCGCTCTGGGATTACCGTCTGTATTAGCGGTAACAACCACCGTTCTGGGATTACCCTCTGTATTAGCGGTAACAACCACCTGGAATTACCGTCTGTATTAGCGACAACAACCACCTGGGATTACCGTCTGTATTAGCGGTAACAAACCACCTGGGATTACCGTCTGTATTAGCGGTAACAACCACCTGGGATTACCGTCTGTATTAGCGGTAACATCCACCTGGGATTACCGTCTGTATTAGCGACAAAAAACACCTGGGATTACCGACTGTATTAGCGGTAACAAACCTCCTGGGATTACCGTCTGTATTAGTGGTAAGAACCACCTGGGATTACCGTCTGTATTAGCGGTAACAACCACCGCTCTGGGATTATTGTCTGTATTAGCGGTAACAACCACCACTCTGGGATTGCCGTCTGTATTAGCGGTAACAAACCACCGCTCTGGGATTACCGTCTGTATTAGTGGTAACAACCACCGCTCTCGGATTACCATCTGTATTAGCGGTAACAATCACCGCTCTGGGATTACCATCTGTATTAGCGGTAACAACCACCGCTCTGGGATTATTGTCTGTATTAGCGGTAACAACCACCTGGGATAACCCACTATATTAGCGGTAACAACTACTGCTCTGGGATTACCGTCTGTATTAGCGGTAACAACCACCGCTCTGGGATTACCGTCTGTATTAGCGGTAACAACCATCGCTGTGGGATTACCGTCTGTATTAGCGGTAACAACCAGCTGGGATTACCGTCTGTATTAGCGGTAACAACCACCTGGGATTACCGTCTGTATTAGCGGTAACAACCACCGCTCTGGGATTGCCGTCTGTATTGGCGGTAACAACCATCGCTCTGGGATTACCGTCTGTATTAGCGGTAACAACCACCGCTCTGGGATTGCCGTCTGTATTGGCGGTAAGAACCATCGCTCTGGGATTACCGTCTGTATTAGCGGTAACAACCACCGCTCTGGGATTGCCGTCTGTATTAGCGGGAACAACCACCGCTCTGGGATTACCGTCTGTATTAGCGGTAACAATCACCGCTCTGGGACAACCGTCTTTATTAGCGGTAACAACCACCGCTCTGGGATTATTGTCTGTATTAGTGGTAACAACCACCTGGGATAACCCACTGTATTAGCGGTAACAACCACCGCTCTGGGATTATTGTCAGTATTAGCGGTAACAACCACCACTCTGGGATTGCCGTCTGTATTAGCGGTAACAAACCAGCGCTCTGGGATTACCGTCTGTATTAGCGGTAACAACCACCGCTCTCGGATTACCGTCTGTATTAGCGGTAACAATCACCGCTCTGGGATTACCGTCTGTATTAGCGGTAACAACCACCGCTCTGGGATTATTGTCTGTATTAGCGGTAACAACCACCTGGGATAACCCACTGTATTAGCGGTAACAACCACCGGTCTGGGATTACCGTCTGTATTAGCGGTAACAACCACCGCTCTGGGATTGCCGTCTGTATTGGCAGTAACAACCATCGCTCTGGGATTACCGTCTGTATTAGCGGTAACAACCACCTGGGATTACCGTCTGTATTAGCGGTAACAACCACCGCTCTGGGATTGCAGTCTGTATTGGCGGTAACAACCATCGCTCTGTGATTACCGTCTGAATTAGCGGTAACAACCACCGCTCTGGGATTGCCGTCTGTATTGGCGGTAACAACCATCGCTCTGGGATTACCGTCTGTATTAGGGGTAACAACCACCGCTCTGGGATTGCCGTCTGTATTAGCGGAAACAACCATCGCTCTGGGATTGCCGTCTGTATTGGCAGTAAGAACCATCGCTCTGAGATTACCATCTGTATTAGCAGTAACAACCACCTGGGATTACCGTCTGTATTAGCGGTAACAACCATCGCTCTGGGATTGCCGTCTGTATTAGCGGTAACAACCATCGCTCTGGGATTGCCGTCTGTATTGGCGGTAACAACCATCGCTCTGGGATTACCGTCTGTGTTAGCAGCAACAACCACCTGGGATTACCGTCTGTATTAGCGGTAACAACCATCGCTCTGGGATTACCGTCTGTATTAGCGGTAACAACCACCGTTCTGGGATTACCCTCTGTATTAGCGGTAACAACCACCTGGGATTACCGTCTGTATTAGCGACAACAACCACCTGGGATTACCGTCTGTATTAGCGGTAACAAACCACCTGGGATTACCGTCTGTATTAGCGGTAACAACCACCTGGGATTACCGTCTGTATTAGCGGTAACATCCACCTGGGATTACCGTCTGTATTAGCGACAAAAACCACCTGGGATTACCGACTGTATTAGCGGTAACAAACCTCCTGGGATTACCGTCTGTATTAGTGGTAAGAACCACCTGGGATTACCGTCTGTATTAGCGGTAACAACCACCGCTCTGGGATTATTGTCTGTATTAGCGGTAACAACCACCACTCTGGGATTGCCGTCTGTATTAGCGGTAACAAACCACCGCTCTGGGATTACCGTCTGTATTAGTGGTAACAACCACCGCTCTCGGATTACCATCTGTATTAGCGGTAACAATCACCGCTCTGGGATTACCATCTGTATTAGCGGTAACAACCACCGCTCTGGGATTATTGTCTGTATTAGCGGTAACAACCACCTGGGATAACCCACTGTATTAGCGGTAACAACTACTGCTCTGGGATTACCGTCTGTATTAGCGGTAACAACCACCGCTCTGGGATTACCGTCTGTATTAGCGGTAACAACCATCGCTGTGGGATTACCGTCTGTATTAGCGGTAACAACCAGCTGGGATTACCGTCTGTATTAGCGGTAACAACCACCTGGGATTACCGTCTGTATTAGCGGTAACAACCACCGCTCTGGGATTGCCGTCTGTATTGGCGGTAACAACCATCGCTCTGGGATTACCGTCTGTATTAGCGGTAACAACCACCGCTCTGGGATTGCCGTCTGTATTGGCGGTAAGAACCATCGCTCTGGGATTACCGTCTGTATTAGCGGTAACAACCACCGCTCTGGGATTGCCGTCTGTATTAGCGGTAACAACCACCGCTCTGGGATTACCGTCTGTATTAGCGGTAACAATCACCGCTCTGGGACAACCGTCTTTATTAGCGGTAACAACCACCGCTCTGGGATTATTGTCTGTATTAGTGGTAACAACCACCTGGGATAACCCACTGTATTAGCGGAAACAACCATCGCTCTGGGATTGCCGTCTGTATTGGCAGTAAGAACCATCGCTCTGAGATTACCATCTGTATTAGCAGTAACAACCACCTGGGATTACCGTCTGTATTAGCGGTAACAACCATCGCTCTGGGATTGCCGTCTGTATTAGCGGTAACAACCATCGCTCTGGGATTGCCGTCTGTATTGGCGGTAACAACCATCGCTCTGGGATTACCGTCTGTGTTAGCAGCAACAACCACCTGGGATTACCGTCTGTATTAGCGGTAACAACCATCGCTCTGGGATTACCGTCTGTATTAGCGGTAACAACCACCGTTCTGGGATTACCCTCTGTATTAGCGGTAACAACCACCTGGGATTACCGTCTGTATTAGCGACAACAACCACCTGGGATTACCGTCTGTATTAGCGGTAACAAACCACCTGGGATTACCGTCTGTATTAGCGGTAACAACCACCTGGGATTACCGTCTGTATTAGCGGTAACATCCACCTGGGATTACCGTCTGTATTAGCGACAAAAACCACTTGGGATTACCGACTGTATTAGCGGTAACAAACCTCCTGGGATTACCGTCTGTATTAGTGGTAAGAACCACCTGGGATTACCGTCTGTATTAGCGGTAACAACCACCGCTCTGGGATTATTGTCTGTATTAGCGGTAACAACCACCACTCTGGGATTGCCGTCTGTATTAGCGGTAACAAACCACCGCTCTGGGATTACCGTCTGTATTAGTGGTAACAACCACCGCTCTCGGATTACCATCTGTATTAGCGGTAACAATCACCGCTCTGGGATTACCATCTGTATTAGCGGTAACAACCACCGCTCTGGGATTATTGTCTGTATTAGCGGTAACAACCACCTGGGATAACCCACTGTATTAGCGGTAACAACTACTGCTCTGGGATTACCGTCTGTATTAGCGGTAACAACCACCGCTCTGGGATTACCGTCTGTATTAGCGGTAACAACCATCGCTGTGGGATTACCGTCTGTATTAGCGGTAACAACCAGCTGGGATTACCGTCTGTATTAGCGGTAACAACCACCTGGGATTACCGTCTGTATTAGCGGTAACAACCACCGCTCTGGGATTGCCGTCTGTATTGGCGGTAACAACCATCGCTCTGGGATTACCGTCTGTATTAGCGGTAACAACCACCGCTCTGGGATTGCCGTCTGTATTGGCGGTAAGAACCATCGCTCTGGGATTACCGTCTGTATTAGCGGTAACAACCACCGCTCTGGGATTGCCGTCTGTATTAGCGGTAACAACCACCGCTCTGGGATTACCGTCTGTATTAGCGGTAACAATCACCGCTCTGGGACAACCGTCTTTATTAGCGGTAACAACCACCGCTCTGGGATTATTGTCTGTATTAGTGGTAACAACCACCTGGGATAACCCACTGTATTAGCGGTAACAACCACCGCTCTGGGATTATTGTCAGTATTAGCGGTAACAACCACCACTCTGGGATTGCCGTCTGTATTAGCGGTAACAAACCAGCGCTCTGGGATTACCGTCTGTATTAGCGGTAACAACCACCGCTCTCGGATTACCGTCTGTATTAGCGGTAACAATCACCGCTCTGGGATTACCGTCTGTATTAGCGGTAACAACCACCGCTCTGGGATTGCCGTCTGTATTGGCAGTAACAACCATCGCTCTGGGATTGCCGTCTGTATTGGCAGTAACAACCACCACTCTGGGATTGCCGTCTGTATTAGCGGTAACAAACCAGCGCTCTGGGATTACCGTCTGTATTAGCGGTAACAACCACCTGGGATAACCCACTGTATTAGCGGTAACAATCACCGCTCTGGGATTACCGTCTCTATTAGCGGTAACAACCACCGCTCTGGGATTGCCGTCTGTATTGGCAGTAACAACCATCGCTCTGGGATTACCGTCTGTATTAGCGGTAACAACCACCGCTCTGGGAATGCCGTCTGTATTAGCGGTAACAACCACTAATCTGGTATTACCGTCTGTATTAGCGGTAACAATCACCGCTCTGGGACAACCGTCTGTATTAGCGGTAACAACCACGGCTCTGGGATTACCGTCTGTATTAGCGGTAACAACCACCGCTCTGGGATTACCGTCTGTATTAGCGGTAACAACCATTGCTCTGGGATTACCGTCTGTATTAGCGGTAACAACCACCTGGGATTACCGTCTGTTTTAGCGGTAACAACTACCGCTCTGGGATTGCCGTCTGTATTGGTGGTAACAACCATCGCTCTGGGATTACCGTCTGTATTTGCGGTAACAAGCACCGCTCTGGGATTGCCATCTGTATTGGCGGTAACAATCATCGCTCTGGGATTACCGTCTGTATTAGCGGTAACAACCACCGCTCTGGGATTGCCGTCTGCATTAGCGGTAACAACCATCGCTCTGGGATTGCCGTCTGTATTGGCGGTAACAACCATCGCTCTGGGATTACCGTCTGTATTAGCAGTAACAACCACCTGGGATTACCGTCTGTATTAGCGGTAACAACATCGCTCTGGGATTGCCGTCTGTATTAGCGGCAACAACCATCGCTCTGGGATTGCCGCCTGTATTGGCGGTAACAACCATCGCTCTGGGATTACAGTCTGTATTAGCGGTAACAACCACCGCTCTGGGATTGCCGTCTGTATTCGCGGTAACAACCACCACTCTGGGATTACCGTCTGTATTAGCGGTAACAACCACCGCTCTGGGATTACGGTCTGTATTGGCGGTAACAACCATCGTTCTGGGATTACCGTCTGTATTAGCGGTAACAACCACCGCTCTGGGATTACCGTCTGTATTAGCGGTAACAACCACCGCTCTGGGATTGCTTTCTGTATTAACGGTAACAACCACCGCTCTGGGATTACCGTCTGTATTAGCGGTAACAACCAGCGCTCTGGGATTACCATCTGTATTAGCGGTAACAACCAGCGCTCTGGGATTACCATCTGTATTAGCGGTAACAACCATCGCTCTGGGATTACCGTCTGTATTAGCGGTAACAACCACCTGGGATTACTGTCTGTATTGGCGATAACAACCATCGCTCTGGGAGTACCGTCTGTATTGGCGGTAACAACCACCGCTCTGGGATTACCGTCTGTATTAGTGGTAACAACCACCTGGGATTACCGTCTGTATTAGCGGTAACAACCACTCTGGGATTACCGTCTGTATTGGCGGTAACAACCACCGCTCTGGGATTGCCGTCTGTATTAGCGGTAACAACCACCGCTCTGGGATTACCGTCTGTATTAGCGGTAACAACCACCTGGGATTACTGTCTGTATTGGCGGTAACAACCATCGCTCTGGGATTACCGTCTGTATTAGCGGTAACAACCACCGCTCTGGGATTACCGTCTGTATTAGCGGGAACAACCACCTGGGATTACTGTCTGTATTGGCGGTAACAACCATCGCTCTGGGATTACCGTCTTTATTGGCGGTAACAATCACTGCTCTGGGATTACCGTCTGTATTAGCGGTAACAACCACCTGGGATTACTGTCTGTATTGGCGGTAACAACCATCGCTCTGGGATTATCGTCTGTATTGGCGGTAACAACCACCGCTCTGGGATTACCGTCTGTATTGGCGGTAACAACCACCTGGGATTACCGTCTGTATTAGCGGTAACAACCACCTGGGATTACCGTCTGTATTAGCGGTAACAACCACCTGGGATTACCGTCTGTATTAGCGGTAACAACCACCGCTCTGGGATTACCGTCTGTATTAGCGGTAACAACCACTGCTCTGGGATTACCGTCTGTATTAGCGGTAACAACCACCGCTCTGGGATTACCGTCTGTATTGGCGGTAACAACCACCTGGGATTACCGTCTGTATTAGCGGTAACGACCACCGCTCTGGGATTACCGTCTGTATTGGCGGTAACAACCACCTGGGATTACCGTCTGTATTGGCTGTAACAACCATCGCTCTGGGATTGCCGTCTGTATTGGTGGTAACAACCATCGCTCTGGGATTACCGTCTGTATTAGCGGTAACAAGCACCGCTCTGGCATTGCCATCTGTATTGGCGGTAACAATCATCGCTCTGGGATTACCGTCTGTATTAGCGGTAACAACCACCGCTCTGGGATTGCCGTCTGCATTAGCGGTAACAACCATCGCTCTGGGATTGCCGTCTGTATTGGCGGTAACAACCATCGCTCTGGGATTACCGTCTGTATTAGCAGTAACAACCACCTGGGATTACCGTCTGTATTAGCGGTAACAACATCGCTCTGGGATTGCCGTCTGTATTAGCGGCAACAACCATCGCTCTGGGATTGCCGTCTGTATTGGCGGTAACAACCATCGCTCTGGGATTACCGTCTGTATTAGTAGTAACAACCACCTGGGATTACCGTCTGTATTAGCGGTAACAACCATCGCTCTGGGATTACAGTCTGTATTAGCGGTAACAACCACCGCTCTGGGATTGCCGTCTGTATTCGCGGTAACAACCACCGCTCTGGGATTACCGTCTGTATTAGCGGTAACAACCACCGCTCTGGGATTACGGTCTGTATTGGCGGTAACAACCATCGTTCTGGGATTACCGTCTGTATTAGCGGTAACAACCATCGCTCTGGGATTACCGTCTGTATTAGCGGTAACAACCACCGCTCTGAACAAAGAACAAAGAAATGTACAGCACAGGAACAGGCCCTTCGGCCCTCCAAGCCCGTGCCGACCATACTGCCCGACTAAGCTACAATCTTCTACCCTTCCTGGGTCCGTATCCTTCTATTCCCATCCTATTCATATATTTGTCAAGATTTGGGATTGCTTTCTGTATTAACGGTAACAACCACCGCTCTGGGATTACCGTCTGTATTAGCGGTAACAACCAGCGCTCTGGGATTACCATCTGTATTAGCGGTAACAACCATCGCTCTGGGATTACCGTCTGTATTGGCGGTATTAACCATCGCTCTGGGATTACCGTCTGTATTAGTGGTAACAACCACCTGGGATTACTGTCTGTATTGGCGGTAACAACCATCGCTCTGGGATTACCGTCTGTATTGGCGGTAACAACCACCGCTCTGGGATTACCGTCTGTATTAGCGGTAACAACCACCTGGGATTACCGTCTGTATTAGCGGTAACAACCACTCTGGGATTACCGTCTGTATTGGCGGTAACAACCACCGCTCTGGGATTGCCGTCTGTATTAGCGGTAACAACCACCGCTCTGGGATTACCGTCTGTATTAGCGGTAACAACCACCGCTCTGGGATTACCGTCTGTATTAGCGGTAACAACCACCGCTCTGGGATTGCCGTCTGTATTGGCGGTAACAACCACCGCTCTGGGATTGCCGTCTGTATTCGCGGTAACAACCACCGCTCTGGGATTACCGTCTGTATTAGCGGTAACAACCACCGCTCTGGGATTGCCGTCTGTATTAGCGGCAACAACCATCGCTCTGGGATTGCCGTCTGTATTGGCGGTAACAACCATCGCTCTGGGATTACCGTCTGTATTAGTAGTAACAACCACCTGGGATTACCGTCTGTATTAGCGGTAACAACCATCGCTCTGGGATTACAGTCTGTATTAGCGGTAACAACCACCGCTCTGGGATTGCCGTCTGTATTCGCGGTAACAACCACCGCTCTGGGATTACCGTCTGTATTAGCGGTAACAACCACCGCTCTGGGATTACGGTCTGTATTGGCGGTAACAACCATCGTTCTGGGATTACCGTCTGTATTAGCGGTAACAACCATCGCTCTGGGATTACCGTCTGTATTAGCGGTAACAACCACCGCTCTGAACAAAGAACAAAGAAATGTACAGCACAGGAACAGGCCCTTCGGCCCTCCAAGCCCGTGCCGACCATACTGCCCGACTAAGCTACAATCTTCTACCCTTCCTGGGTCCGTATCCTTCTATTCCCATCCTATTCATATATTTGTCAAGATTTGGGATTGCTTTCTGTATTAACGGTAACAACCACCGCTCTGGGATTACCGTCTGTATTAGCGGTAACAACCAGCGCTCTGGGATTACCATCTGTATTAGCGGTAACAACCATCGCTCTGGGATTACCGTCTGTATTGGCGGTATTAACCATCGCTCTGGGATTACCGTCTGTATTAGTGGTAACAACCACCTGGGATTACTGTCTGTATTGGCGGTAACAACCATCGCTCTGGGATTACCGTCTGTATTGGCGGTAACAACCACCGCTCTGGGATTACCGTCTGTATTAGCGGTAACAACCACCTGGGATTACCGTCTGTATTAGCGGTAACAACCACTCTGGGATTACCGTCTGTATTGGCGGTAACAACCACCGCTCTGGGATTGCCGTCTGTATTAGCGGTAACAACCACCGCTCTGGGATTACCGTCTGTATTAGCGGTAACAACCACCGCTCTGGGATTACCGTCTGTATTAGCGGTAACAACCACCGCTCTGGGATTGCCGTCTGTATTGGCGGTAACAACCACCGCTCTGGGATTGCCGTCTGTATTCGCGGTAACAACCACCGCTCTGGGATTACCGTCTGTATTAGCGGTAACAACCACCGCTCTGGGATTACCGTCTGTATTGGCGGTAACAACCACCTGGGATTACCGTCTTTATTGGCGGTAACAACCACCTGGGATTACTGTCTGTATTGGCGGTAACAACCATCGCTCTGGGATTACCGTCTTTATTGGCGGTAACAACCACCGCTCTGGGATTACCGTCTGTATTAGCGGTAACAAACCACCGCTCTGGGATTATCGCCGGTATTATTGGTGACAAACCGCCGCTCCTGATTATTGAGGCCCAGTTTACCACGTGATCGCGCCGCGCATTCCCGTCGGCGGCACATGCGCGCGCCCGGCCACCGTTCAACGGTCGGAGGTTGTGACCCTGGGCGCGGAGATGACGATTGCGGGAATCGTGTCTCTTCGGACGCAGCGGCCTAGTCGGCTCCGACTCCGCGATCAACGCTGCCCCCGGATGAAGACACAAAGTGCATCCCGTCCACGGGTCACGGAACCGCGGTAAGAGCGCTGGATCGAGGGAGAGGAGGGCCGGGATCAAGCCTGGATCGAGGGAGGAGGGCCGGGATAAAGCCTGGATCGTGGGCGAGGAGGGCCGGGATAAAGCCTGGATCGTGGGCGAGGAGGGCCGGGGTAAAGTCTGGATCGTGGGCGAGGAGGGCCGGGATAAAGCCTGGATCGTGGGCGAGGAGGGCCGGGGTAAAGCCTGGATCGTGGGCGAGGAGGGCCGGGGTAAAGCCTGGATCGTGGGCGAGGAGGGCCGGGATAAAGCCTGGATCGTGGGCGAGGAGGGCCGGGGTAAAGCCTGGATCGTGGGCGAGGAGGGCCGGGATAAAGCCTGGATCGTGGTTCAGGAGGGAAACAGGCACCGTGGAACGGGGTGAATCGCTTAAGTTCCACTTATTCGGTATGATAAGGAGGGAGGAATCGCTTTCTGCAACTCCAACATCTTTGTAAAAGAGAAACGTTTATTCCACGATATTTAGTATCACTTCGCCTTATGCGTGTGGCCCGGTTTAAATCGTAAACGCAGTGAAAATATAGTCCAGTCATTGTCTAATGACTCTGTAAACTGATCTGGCAAGAAATATTACCAGATTAATGGCCCTTTCTTTTTAGTGAAATGTGAAAAGCGATTTCCCACACACCGTGTGTTTCTGATTGATTAATATTAATATGCTCTATCCTGTGAATAATACAAAGCACATGGAAACGATTAAGTAAACACTCGTTTATTAACGAATGGCATCCTGAACTTAAATTTACAACATTGAATAGTTCTGCATGTTAACCAAGTAACTTGAAGATCAAAGACTTCAATCTGAATATCATCCTTCTGTTTTATTCCTGCCCAATCATTGGTAACAAAATCAGGATTTGCTAGACTTAGTGTCTGACAGGATCCCAGAAATATCAAGCTTCTGTCTATTTGTTAGTTTTCTGACATTTTCTATTTTGGTGACTTTGGTGCATTATTACTGCTCCTGGGGATTTTGTTTTATTAAAAATTCTGTATGTAACATGTGCATCTTATTGTCACTTTTTCAGCAAAGTTATTGTATCAACATTTAAAATGGACATTTTCCATTGTCAGCATTAATGATGAGGAAATTCTGAAATCCCTGTCCGCATTCTGTGTTTTAGTCTTTGTTCAAGATTGTGTCCTCTCATTGTGTTAGAATTTGCAAGCTTATTTTCTTTTCCCTAACAATTGAAAGAAACTAGAGGTTGAATTGTCAAAGCTTTATGTTAAACTAGATTATCATTGTATGAAGTCTTACAACACCAGGTTAAAGTCCAACAGGTTTGTTTCGATGTCACTAGCTTTCGGAGCGCTGCTCCTTCCTCAGGCGAATGAAGAGGTCTGTTCCAGAAACACATATATAGATAAATTCAAAGATGCCAAACAATGCTAGGAATGCGACCATTAGCAGGTGATTAAATCCTTACAGATCTTTGGATTGTAAGGATTTAATCACCTGCTAATGGTCGCATTCCTAGCATTGTTTGGCATCTTTGAATTTGTCTGTATATGTGTTTCTGGAACAGACCTCTTCATTCACCTGAGGAAGGAGCAGCGCTCCGAAAGCTAGTGACATCGAAACAAACCTGTTGGACTTTAACCTGGTGTTGTAAGACTTCGTACTGTGCTCACCCCAGTCCAACGCCGGCATCTCCACATCATAGATTATCATTAAAACAGGATGTAACTCAGTTATCAATTCAACTGCCAGGAAGACAAAACCGGTCAGGTCATCTGCCAGGAAGACAAAACCGGCCAGGTCATCAACCTGAGAAGTTAACTCTTTCTCTCCACAGATGCTGTGTAACCTATTGCGTATTTCCAACATTTTGTGTTTTTATTTCAGGTTTCCAGCTTCAGCATTTTACTTTTGTACCTCTTAACTGTGGTATGTTTCACAGGAGACCACACGGGATGCCATACAATCTCCTGTTTAGCAATGGTGCAGTGGGAAATTTTGATTTGCAGCAGCTCTAAGAAAATCTGTTGCCATATCATTTCTAAATCTACTATTACATTGTTTTCCTATGTATTAATCATTTTAGTCCCCAAACTGTACTTTTTAAGTGAAAGATATTAGTTCCAGCAGGCATTTCATTTTGACCTATGTGGTATTTTGAAATGTTAGTCTTTAGCGTAGCTAGAATTTCATTTTGTAACAGTTTAATTACTTAATTAAATCCTATTAAAAATATGAATTACGGAAGACTACGGATAGATGGCATGTGGAGGTATCACCGCTTTTCTTGATTTATATTTATAACCAAAACCTGGGCGCACAGGGCATAATTTCAAAATTTGAAGATGATGCAAGACTTGGAAGTATTGTGAACTGTGTGGACAGTGACAGACTTCAAGATCATGCAGATAGGCTAGTGTAATGGTGTTACTAATTTAATGAATGAGGCTGTTTTTATGATATGATGTTATGTCCCAACAGTGTCGCCAATACTGTGGGTGTTTCTATTTCTCTTACTGAACCACAAGGCTTTCCCGTATATTGATCAAATGACCACGCAACCAGTTAGTTAGTTCAAAAGATGGTTTATTTACATACACAAGGGTTACTTTGACATGCAAACACAATATCTACCCGAGTTAAACTACATCTATCAGCTACAATAACCTATACTTAACTTCAGGGCGACCGGCACTGTGCAAATGGATAAGGCCTTTATCTAGATCTCAGGTGGCTGGTTTGAAGAAGTGGCTCTGTCTCTGCTGGGGTCATCCGTCAGGTAGCGATCGTTGGTCTTCAACTTGGCTGTCTGGTTGTTATGCTGCAGTTGGGCTGGCACAGGCCGGATCCAAAAGAGGCTGGCACAGGCCGCGTCCAAAAGAGGCTGGCACAGGCCGGGTCCAAAAGAGACCGAACACATGGCTGTGTCTCTTTTTATCCCTCTGGGATTTTGTGTTCTTTGGGGCGGTCCTTAATTTTGGATCCAATAGTTCGACAGAGCTCTGATCATTGCCTTCGATTTTGGCCAGTAAAGGAGCGGGTGACTTGGTGGCTGGGCATGTCCTTAGCGGTCATTGACCTTGGCTGTTGGGCTCTCTTAATAAAGGGGGGTGGTGCCGATCACTCTGTGCCTGTATCGGTTTCTTGAGTGCAGTCCTATTCTGGGGAAATAGGCCATTAGAATGCAAACGAGCGGGGGGGGGGGTTTCGATCAGGTCTAGCTATCTGGGTTGCAAATTCACACAAGCTCTGTATCTGTCTGAGTCCTGGGTTGGCCACAATTCCCATGGTCCTTTGCAGGTGGCCATCTCAGATGGCTACAATGGGTAGACAAAATTTAATGTAGAGATGTGTGAAGTGATAAATTGATTAGAGGAACGTGG
Source organism: Scyliorhinus torazame (assembly GCF_047496885.1). Taxonomy (NCBI): domain Eukaryota; kingdom Metazoa; phylum Chordata; class Chondrichthyes; order Carcharhiniformes; family Scyliorhinidae; genus Scyliorhinus; species Scyliorhinus torazame. The sequence continues at coordinate 112,785,984 of NC_092717.1, forward strand.
AGAGGTGACAAAAAATAAAGGGTAAATCCTAAAGGAATTGCAGTAACAGAGGGACTAAGGTGGAAATGTGCATACACCATTGAAAATGGCAGGACAGGTTGAGAAAGCAGTTAATAAATTGTGCTGAATCCTGTGTTTTATAGATAGCGGCACAGAGTACAAAAGCAAGTTATGAACCTTTGTAAAATACTGATTCAGCCTCAGCAGGAAGACTAATGGTTTGGAAATGCTGCAGAAAAGAGGTACAAGATTGGTTCTGAAGATGAGAGACTTCAGTTATGTGGATCGATTGGCTGTTCTTGGAGAAGCGCAGGTTGAGATGGGATTTCGTAGGCATGTTCAGAATCAAGAGGGGGCTGGAGAGCGTAAATGGGGAAAAACTGTTCCCGTTAGCAGAAGGTCGAGAACCCAAGGTGATTAACAAAAGAACCAGAACTGACATGAAAAAAAACCTCTTTATGCAACAAGTGGTTTGGATCAGGAATGCACTGCCAGAGCGGCACTCTATGGCGGAGACAGATTCAGTTATAGTTTTCAAAGGGGAACTGGATAATTATCTGAAGATAAATTTATTTTACTGGGTTACAGGTCAAAAGAGGGAGGAGTGGGACTAGCTGAGTCACTGTAACAGAACTGACAAAGACAATGTGCTGTAATTCTGGTACAGGGTATAGCCGTTGCTTTGATTTTAAAATTCTCATCCTTTGTTTTCAAATCTCTTTGTGGCTTCTCCTCCCTATCTCTGTAATCTCCACCAGTCTAACCCTAACCCATTTGAGATATCTTCACTTTTTTTATTTCTGACCTCTTGAGTATTGCTAACTTTACTCACGCCAGCATTTGTGGCCATGCCATCAACTGCCAAAAACCAAAGGTGTAGAATTTCATCTGTAAATCTCTCAGCCAGTGAGGCCAGTTGGCTTGCAATGTGATGAGCATTTGGGAGGGAGGGGTTGATGAGAAGTCCACAGAAGTTGTATTGCTGCTACTTGGCTTCAGAGTGTGGTGTGTCCATCACAGTTGGCCTGTTGGTTTATATGGACTGTGTACTCACTGATAACATTATAGTATAAGCTATATTTTGTAACTTGTGTTATCCATAAAAACCTGTGTACATCTGTGAAGATATAGCTGGGGTATTATTGTCTATTTTTTTCATGTGAAAAAATGTTTTATTCTTTTGTTAAAGGTTAATTGGAAGTCATGTGATTCTGTTCATCCACATCTTTGAAATTCCCCACCCTATTCTCTCCCCGGCAGCCGAGATGGGTGGGGTAAGGCCTTTAAGTGGCCATTAAGAAATCCCTTAAGGACCTTAATAGACTCATGGGTGGGTTCCCCGCTTCAAGGCCCTCCCCTCCCAAAGGTGAAATTGCGTCTGGTTTCTGGTGGTGAGGGTCCCGGGGGGGGGGGGGGGGGTGAAAGAAGATCCCATCCATTATGCCTCCTCCCCCGCATCAAAACCTGGGGGGGGGGGGACATCATAAAATTTTGCCCCAAGTTTGATCTGAACATGGTTCTGTACAAATTTAACACAACTTTTCTGCTATTCAATTTTGTCCCTCTAGAAATGAACCCCAGTGCTTTGTTTGCTTTTTTTGTGGCCTTATTAACCTGTGTAAATGCTTTTAGTAGAAATTCAAAGTACAAAGGCTTTCCTCTTGATGTGAAATGTGATGAAGCTTTCCATTCATCACACCGACAATACTCTTAAAAATAACTAGTGTTCAGTTGCCTAGTTTATCTTTTTGCAAAAATATTAAAATTGTCTCTGGAATGTCTTGTGTATCATATAGCAAAATTGAGTTATAATTTTTAACATGTCCATAAATGATAAATTAGGCTACAAAAAGACATGCGGCATTTCTTAGTCTAGCTAGTGAAGTTGTCATCATAAATCATGTTAGCAGCTGTATGTTCTAATTTAGATGATAAATTGGCCCTTGCCACAGGGGCATCGTGGTTCGAGCTGTCCAGTGGACCTGACCATGCCCTTGTTCTCTAAAGAAGCAGAAGAGTGGTCAGAGATTTAATTCTGTTTCAGTTGTCTCTGTGGTATCGTAATTTTAGTGTGGGTCAAAGTTTTGAAATGAACTTGCAGTAAAAATGCCACTCTGGTTGTATTGGGACCAGTGTTACTACGATGTGGAGCCATGACCTTTGTACTTTGGACATTAATCTTTCAACAGATTTGCATATGTCATCGGACTGGTTAGGTTTTTTATTATATGGATATGTAGGGCATCAGTTTAAATAAACCCCCTTTAGTTCATAATGACTTTATTGTGTTTGATCATTGGTAAATTGATAAACATCCTTATATTTAAACTGTATCTATATTACAATGAATTAGTTTGTAGAAGCAGGATTTTCTCCAAACCATACCGTTTACTTGTTTGAACTTGTGTTTCTGATGAGGTAATATACCAGATTTATCTTGACCCTATCTTTCGCTATTTTATACTACTGTCATGGGTCATATTCTTTATTTCAAGGCTGAAAATCCATGAAAATCCAGTCTTCCTTATAACTTAGATGTTTTACACATGGATCAGCTTGATTTTTTAAGCACTGCTGCTTCCCAGTGCTAGAATGTGGCTCTTATTTCATGATGAACTGTGTACATTCAATGTACACTCTGACCAGAGCACTGTATATATGCATTCTGCTGTTTTAGCTATTAACGTTCTATTAGTTTTATTTCTTCGTCTCTATTGATTGAATATATTAAGCATTTTGTCTATTCACAGAGTTCTTTCAACAGCACTTATGGAATATTTTTGTCACCCAGTTTTTCCTTTAGTATGTTGAATTCTTGATACGTTTCTGTATTAGACTTCATTTTGTATTTTTGTGCCCACAAACATAATTTTGTCAAACCGATCTTGTAATCTCTGAGCTAACTCCTTTGATTGCTTAAAAACTTGAGTAGTTGCAACTTCACACAAGAAAGCCCGTGCTCTTTTTTGACACTGAATGTTGCTGTAATGTTCAGGGAAGATTCATTCAACTTATATTTGAGATGACGGTTATCTTGTGAGAAAAGGTTTGATCCGTATCTATTGGAGTTTAGAAGAATAAGAGGTGACCTTATTGAAACATGAGGGGCGAAATTCTCCCCCAACGGCGGGATGTCTGCCGACTGGCGCCAAAGACGGCGCCAATCAGACGGGCATCGCGCCGGCCCAAAGGTGCGGAATGCTGCAATGCTCCGCATCTTTGGCGGCCTAGCCCCACCATTGAGGGGCTAGGCCGACGCCGGAGGGATTTCCGCCCCGCCAGCTGGCGGAAATGGCGTTTGTTGCCCCGCCAGCTGGAGCGGAAATTCGGCGCATGCGCGGGAGCGTCAGCGGCCGCTGTCAGTTTCCCGGCGCATGCGCGGGAGCGCCAGCGGCCGCTGTCAGTTTCCCGCGCATGCGCAGTGGGGAGAGTCTCTTCCGCCTCCGCCATGGTGGAGGCCGTGGCGGAGGCGGAAGGGAAAGAGTGCCCCCACGGCACAGGCCCGCCCGCGGATCGGTGGGCCCCGATCGCGGGCCAGGCCACCGAGGGGGCACCCCCCGGGGTCAGATCGCCCCGCGCCCCCCCCCAGGACCCCGGAGCCCGCCCACGCCGCCTGGTCCCGCCGGTAAATACCAGGTTTGATTTACGCCGGCGGGACAGGCAATTTCTGGGCGGGACTTCGGCCCATCCGGGCCGTAGAATTGAACGGGGGGTCCCGCCAACCGGCGCGGCCCGATTCCCGCCCCCACCCAATCTCTGGTACCGGAGACTTCGGCGGGGGCGGGATTCACGGCGGCCTACGGCCATTCTCCGACCCGGCGGGGGGTCAGAGAATGACGCCCGAGATCCTGAGCGGAGTTGACAGGGTGGATGCGAGAGGATGATTCCCCTTATGAGAAAGATTGGAAATGGGGGACACAGTTTAAAAATAAGGGATTTCTGTTTAAGAAGGTGATGAGAACCTTCTTCTCTGAGGGTTGTTAATCTTTGAAATTTTCTTTCCCAGAGAGCAGTGGAGGAAGGTCATTGAATGAATTTAAGGCTGAGTTAGATCCTTGATTGACATGGGAGTCAAAAGGTATAAGAAGATAACAGGAAAGTAGAATTGAGGCCCTAATCAGATCAACCATGGTGGAGCACGCTCAAGTGGTTGAATGGTCTACTACTCCTATTTTGCATGTACAGATGTATTTTCATTTAAAAAAATGTTTCTTAACTACTGCCTTATACAAGCTTGGGACTATAAATTGACCATCAATACACATTGTCCATTGTAGCTATTTGTTTAACATTTTATTAGCATTGTACAATGTATCCCCTTTCACAATTAGTAATGAAGGTGAACAATTATCAGTGTTGAATAGGAACAGCAAATAAACCATGAAAATAAAGCAAAAAATGCAGAATAGGTTCCTCAGCTTCTGAAAGGAGACCAATTTGTTGTTTTGAATGTACACCTTTGTTTGAACTTGGAAGATTAAAATCATGACTTAATTAACTTGTATGTTATTATTAACTATTACAGATGGCAAATATTTTCATCAGACCTCTGATTCACGCAATTTAAAAATTACTCCTGTTGGAAACACAAGATGTTTGGATTGACCCTTTATCTACCATAATGCTCTTTTGGTGAATCTGAAGAAGGTAAAATTATATATTTGTTTCTTATGATTCATAAAACCTGCAAGAGAAAGTCTACAAAGGATTCCATTGAGTAGCTTTGAAAAAAACTTGTTTAAAGGTTTTTAAGTGTATGTCATTAAAATATTTCTGTGTTTGAGTTGGATTTGAATTTTACTGGAACAATGATGAATATCAATGCCGTTTACCCATCTGATATTATAATGATGATATCATTTATAAATTCTGAGTTTCCAGCAGCAAAATATCCAGAACCTCAAAATACATATTTTCAAACAAAGAACTGTGACCATTGAGGTAACGTTTTAAAAATTAATTTACAGTATGTGAGTGTCACTGGTTAGGGCAGCATTTATTGCCATCCCTAGTTGCCCTTCAGAAGGTGGTGTTGAGCTGTCTTCTTGAACCACTGCAGTCCATGTGGTATGTTATTCGGGGGGGGTGGGGGGGGGGGGGGGGGAGTTCCAGTATTTTGACCCAGCGACAGTGAGGGAATGCCGATTTGTTTCCAAGTCAGGGTGGTGAGTGACTTCGTGGGGAACCTCCAGATGGTGGGTTCCCAGGTATCTGCTGTTCTTGTCCTCCTAGACGGTAGCGGTCATGGTTTGAAAGGTGCTGTCTACGGAACCTTGGCGAGTTCCTGCAATGCATCTTTTAGATGGTTCACATGGCTGCCACTGTTCACAGATGGTGGAGGGTTTGAATGTTTGTAGAAGGAGGTGCAATCAAGCGGGCTACTGGGTCCTGGATGGTGTCGAGCTACTTGTGTGATGTTGGAGCTGCACTCATTCCGGCAAGTGGAGAGTATTCCATTACACTCCTGACTTGTAACTTGTAGATGGTGGACAGGCTTCAAGGGGGTCAGGGGGTGAGTTACTCGCCGTAGGTTGCTTTGATCTGCTCTGGTAGCCACAGTATTAATATGGCTAGTCCAGTTCAGTTTCTGATCAATGGTAGTCCCCAGCACGTTGATTGTGGGGCATTCAGCGATGGTAATGCCATTGAACGTCATGGGGCGAAGGGTAGATCCTCTCGTTGGAGATACAAACAAAGAACAAAGAAATGTACAGCACAGGAACAGGCCCTTCGGCCCTCCAAGCCCGTGCCGACCATGCTGCCCGACTAAACTACAATCTTCTACACTTCCTGGGTCCGTATCCTTCTATTCCCATCCTATTCATATATTTGTCAAGATGCCCCTTAAATGTCCCTATCGTCCCTGCTTCCACTACCTCCGGTAGCGAGTTCCAGGCACCCACTACCCTCTGCATAAAAAATTGCCTCGTACATCTACTCTAAACCTTGCCCCTCTCACCTTAAACCTATGCCCCCTAGTAATTGACCCCTCTACCCTGGGGAAAAGCCTCTGACTATCCACTCTGTCTGTGCCCCTCATAATTTTGTATACCTCTATCAGGTCTCCCCTCAACCTCCTTCGCTCCAGGGAGAACAAACCGAGTTTAACAAACCGAGATGATCATTTCCCCGCATTTGCGTGGCATGAATGTAACTTGCCACTTGTCAGGCCGGGCATGGATATTGTCCAGGTCTTGCTGCATTTGGACATGGACTGCTTCATTATCTGAGGAGCTGCGAATGGTGCTGAACATTGTGCAGTCATCTGCGAACATCCCCACATCTGACCTTATGATAGAAGAGAGGTCATTGATGAAACAGCTGAATATGGTTTGGCCGAGGCCACTACCCTGAGGAACTCCTGCAGTGATGTCCTGGAGCTGAGATCGTGGTATGTGTTCATTGGATCTATTCAAGTGTTGTCTTTGGACACACCAACACTTGACACTGACAGCCAGGCACCAGGATGCATATTTGAACTGCAATTTTCAGTGTTTCTCCCACCAAGAAGGGGGTGCATGTTACTTTGGCCCTGGACCAGTTTAAACTACAAGTTTAACCATGTATATGGAATGTCAGCTGTCGGGTTTTAAATTATTTTTTTCTTATGATGTACTGGGTAGTCTGGTTGAATATTGCTCCCCCCATAAAAGCATAACTAAATGACCATGTTATCTCTAAAATTTGCTAATCATAGAATTTACAGTGCAGAAGGAGGCCATTTGGCCCATCGAGTCTGCACCGGCTCTTGGAAAGAGCACCCTACCCAAGGTCAACACCTCTACCCTACCCCCATAACCCAGTAACCCCACCCAACACTAAGGGCAATTTTGGACACTAAGGGGAATTTATCATGGCCAATCCACCTAACCTGCACATCTTTGGACTGCGGGAGGAAACCGGAGCACCCAGAGGAAACCCACGCACACACGGGGAGGATGTGCAGACTCCGCACAGACAGTGACCCAAGCCGGAATCGAACCTGAAACCCTGGAGCTGTGAAGAAATTGTGCTATCCACAATGCTACCGTGCTGCCCAAGCATTTAAAAGCTTACTGTTTCAGTCGCGAGTTCGAGATTTGATAATGAGAGTGAAAGAATGCCATCTTTAATTTTCATCACTTTCCAATTACCGCAGCAGTACATAAAAATATCTGAATGAAAAATAGTTCATTTCTCTAACCGCAGAGTGTGCATAGCTGTATAAAGGCAGGTATTTCCTACAGAGCCCATAATGGGACTCTTAATTCCCGGGTCATGGATTGGAACAGATGTTTTCTACAATATATTATTCAAAACAGATTTTTATTGATTTTTACCAACTCTTTAAAAGATTATAAATTGAAGGCCTGAAGCGGAGTTGAGATCCCTCTTTGCCAGCACCACCTCCAAGATTGGTCTGGATTTGTTCCAAGGTTTGTTATTAATTTCTTTTTATTTTGAAACGTAATTCCACTGCACTATTATTTTTTTCAAATGTTGCCAGACTTTTAATTATATTTTTCTAGAATTTGGGAACAAATTCCCATATCCAACGAGGCAGGACATGGCTGACTGTGATACCAGAGACTACATCTTCATATCTGCGAGAAGTGCTCCCTCAGTGTTTAACACCAATAGGTGCAGACTTTAGGAAATGGCAGTATTAATCAAAAGTATGACACAAGGTTTGATGAAGATAAAACCTTTAACATACTTTTACAATTCAACTCAGGAAGATTATTTCAACGTCAGCCACGTTGCAATGCACTACCTAGTTTAAATAGTCCCTAAACTCACAGAATCCCGACAGTGCAGAAGGAGGTCATTCGGCCCAACGGGTCTGCACCGCCCTTTGGCAAGCACACTACCTAGGCCCTATCACCCATCATATTCCTGCAATCCCACCCTAAAAGGCAAGTTAGCATGGCCAATCCACCTACACTGCACATCTTTGGACGGTGGCAGGAAACTGGAGCACCCAATGGGAAACCCACGCAGACACTGGGAGAACGTGTAGACTCCGTACAGACAGTGACCCATGTCGGGAATCGGACCCGGGTCCCTGGCGCTGTGAAGCAATGGTACTAACCACTGTGCTACCGTGCTGCCCTTAAATTCCAATTCAGGGTAATATAGCATGGCCAATCCACCTACACTGCACATCTTTGAACGGTGGCAGGAAACTGGAGCACCCAGGGGAAACCCACGCAGACACTGGGAGAACGTGTAGACTCCATACAGTCAGTGACCCAAGTCGGGATTCGAACCCAGGTCCCTGGTGCTGTGAAGCAATAGTGCTAACCGCTGTACTACCGTGTCACCCTGAAATTCCAATTTGGGGTAATATAGCATGGCCAATCCAGCTACACTGCACATCTTTGGACGGTGGGAGGAAACCGGAGCACCTGGGGGAAACCCACGCAGACACTGGGAGAATGTGGAAACTCCACACAGACAGTTAACTGAGGGCGGAATCAAGCCGAGGAAAAAGATTTTTTAAATTTTCAGCTGCCTGTTGTAATTGACATATGTTGGATGCATCATTAGTTTATAAGATGTTTGCATATTTATTATTATTTTTGAATAATATAATGATTCCAGGTGATGACCATGCCTACATATTCTGATAGGTGTGTGAAGGAAGGCTCGGTCTTCAAATGATTCTTCAGTGATTTCGACAAAGGTAAATGTGATTAACGATTTGTTCAAATATCTTTGCAACTTTATACATTTATAACTGGAACAATGAAGATTACCTTTGTCGTTTACCCATCTGATATAAAAGTCATGTGGATATCTACTTGTTCTGAGTTTCCAGCAGGATAAAAATGTATTTATTTGTACTAAAATTTCAAACGTTTTGGTCAAATGAGTTGATGTTCTGGAGCATGTTATTTTCAAATTAATATGTTATTAGCATTTAGGTTACTGTCTAAAACGAATATTTAATTCAATGTGACTGTACCCACTCATCTGTAAAAGCGATAAATTTATTGTATCATGTAGAGTTTACAGTGTAGAAGGCGGCCATTCGGCCCATCGAGTCTACACCGGCCTCTGAAAGAGCACCCTACCTCTGTCCACACCTCCACCCTATCCCAGCAACCCCACCTAACCGTTGGTCACTACAGGGCAATTTTGGCGTGACCAATCCACCTAATGCGCACATCTTTGGACGGCGGAGGGAAACCGGAGCACCCGGGGGAAGCCCACGCAGGCACTGGGAGAATGTGCAAACTTTATATAGACAGTTACTCGAGGTCGGAATCAAACCTGGGCTCCTGGCGCTGTGATGCGGCAGTGCTAACTACTGTGCCAACCTGTTTGAGATGTCTCAAAGTGCTTTTGACATTAATTACTGAGTGTGTAGCTTTGATCTGTCAGCCAGTTAATGGATGGCATCGTCAACAGTGTTCTCAAGTGTTACTTAAGACAGCAATGACCTCCTTCCTGATGCACAGTTTGGGTTCTATCAGGGCAACGTGGCTCCTTTCCATGGTCCAAATATGGACAAAACAGCTGAATTAAACAGGGAGGTGAGAGTGACTGTCAAGGCAGCATTTAATTAAGTGTGACACCAAGGACCCCTAGCAAAACAGAAGCTAATGGGAATAGGGGAAAATTCTTCACTGTTTGGAGGCATACTTGGCACAAAGAAAGATGGTTGTGGTTGTTGGATGCCAATCATCACAGCCCCAGGATATTAGTGTTGCAGTTCCTCAAGAGTAGTGTCCTATACCCAACCACTTTCAGCTCCTTCATCCGTGATCTTCCTTCATAACATCGGAAGTGGGGATGTCCGCTACTGATTGCACAGTGTTCAGTACCATTCATAACATCTCAATACTGAAGCAGTCCTTGTCCATGTGCAGCAAGACCTGGACAGATTCAGGCTTGGGCTGAGAAGTGGCAAGTAACATTTGTGCCACACATGTGCCAGGCAATAATCATCTCCAGCACGAGAGAATCTAGCCATTTCCTCTTGGCCCGGCATTACCATTGCTGAATCCCCCACTACCAATGTCCAAGAAGGTTACTATGGACCAGAAACCCCATTGGACCACCTATATAAATACTGTGGCTCCAAGAGCAGATAAGTAGCCCACCCCCTGACTCCTGAACGCCAGTTTACCACCTGTAAGCCACAAGTCAATAGTGTAATGTAGTAGTCTGCACTTGCCTGGTTGAGTGCACTCCCAACAACACTCAAGAAGTTAATTGAGGACAAAGTAGCCCGCTTGATTGGCACTCCATTTCCCACCCTAAATATTCACTCCCTACATCAGCGATTGTGTGCCATCTGGACAATGCATACAACAGCTTGCCAAAGCCCTTTCAATAGCACCTGTAACCTCTTGCACCTAGGGCAAAGGCAGCAGATGCAGAGGAACACTACTACCTGCAAGTTCTCTTCCAAGTAATGCCATCCTGACTTGAAACTACGTTACCAGTTCAAAAACCTGGTACATCCTTCCAGAACTGCATGGTCGGTGTACTTGTATCCATTGGACTGTGGCACTTCAAGATGGCAGCTCACCCTCTCTTTCTCGAGGGTAAGGCAATACATTCTGGCCTTACCAGCGACCATGCATCGAATCAAAGATCTTTTAAAAATGATTGCTGAAACGTAGGGAACCCTAGGAAAAAGATGAATGTTTTTTTCAGCTGCCTCTTGTAATTCATAGAATCATAGAATTTACAGTGCAGAAGGAGGCCATTCGGCCCATCGAATCTGTACCGGTCCTTGGAAAGAGGACCCTACCCAAGCCCATGTCTCCACCCTATCACCGTAACCCAGTAACCCCACTTAATCTTTTTGGACACTAAGGGCAATTTAGCATGGCCAATCCACCTAACCCGCACATCTCATTGACATATGTTGGATGCATTAATAGTTTACAAGATGTTTGCATATTCATTATTATTTTTGAATAATGATTCCAGGTGATGACCGTGCCTACATATTCTAATAGCTGTGTGAAGGAAGCCTTGGTCTTAGAATGATTCTGCCGTGATTCCGACAAAGGTAAATGAGATTCATGATTTGTACAAATATCTTTGCGACTTAATACATTTATAGCTGGAAAAATGAAGATTACCTTGACCGTTTACCCATCTGATATAAAAATCATGTGGATATCTACTTGTTCTGAGTTTCCAGCAGGATAAAAATGTATTTATTTGTACTAAAATTTCAAATGTTTTGACCAAATGAGTTGATGTTCTGGAGCATGTTATTTTCAAATTAATATGTTATTAGCATTTATGTTACTGTCTAAAATTGTTATTCAATTCAATGGAAAAGTACCCACTCATCTGTGAAAGCGATCGTTGAATTTATTGAATCATATCGAAATTACAGTGCACTCGGCCCATCGTGTCTATACCGGCCTCTGAAGGAGCAACCTACCTAAGTCCACATCTCCACCCTATCCCCGTAACCCAGCAACCCCACCTTACCTTTGGACACTACAGGGCTGGTTTAGCACAGGGCTAAATCGCTGGCTTTGAAAGCAGGCCAGCAGCACGGTTCAATTCCCGTACCAGCCTCCCGAACAGGCGCCGGAATGTGGCGACTAGGGGCTTTTCACAGTAACTTCATTTGAAGCCTACTTGTGACAATAAGCGATTTTCATTTCATTTTCATTTTAGCGTGACCAATCCACCTAACCCGCACATCTTTGGACGGTGGGAGGAAACCGGAGCACTCCGAGGAAACCCACGCAGACACGGGGAGAACGTGCAGACTCTGCACAGACAGTGACCCATGTCGGGAATCGGACCCGGGTCCCTGGCGCTGTGAAGCAATGGTACTAACCATTGTGCTACCGTGCTGCCCTTAAATTCCAATTCAGGGTAATATAGCATGGCCAATCCACCTACACTGCACATCTTTGAACGGTGGCAGGAAACTGGAGCACCCAGGGGAAACCCACGCAGACACTGGGAGAACGTGTAGACTCCGTACAGTCAGTGACCCAAGTCGGGATTCGAACCCAGGTCCCTGGTGCTGTGAAGCAATAGTGCTAACCGCTGTACTACCGTGTCACCCTGAAATTCCAATTTGGGGTAATATAGCATGGCCAATCCAGCTACACTGCACATCTTTGGACGGTGGGAGGAAACCGGAGCACCTGGGGGAAACCCACGCAGACACTGGGAGAATGTGGAAACTCCACACAGACAGTTAACTGAGGGTGGAATCAAGCCGAGGAAAAAGATTTTTTAAATTTTCAGCTGCCTGTTGTAATTGACATATGTTGGATGCATCATTAGTTTATAAGATGTTTGCATATTTATTATTATTTTTGAATAATATAATGATTCCAGGTGATGACCATGCCTACATATTCTGATAGGTGTGTGAAGGAAGGCTCGGTCTTCGATTGATTCTTCAGTGATTTCGACAAAGGTAAATGTGATTAATGATTTGTTCAAATATCTTTGCAACTTTATACATTTATAACTGGAACAATGAAGATTACCTTTGTCGTTTACCCATCTGATATAAAAGTCATGTGGATATCTACTTGTTCTGAGTTTCCAGCAGGATAAAAATGTTTTTATTTGTACTAAAATTTCAAACGTTTTGGTCAAATGAGTTGATGTTCTGGAGCATGTTATTTTCAAATTAATATGTTATTAGCATTTAGGTTACTGTCTAAAATGAATATTTAATTCAATGTGACTGTACCCACTCATCTGTAAAAGCGATAAATTTATTGTATCATGTAGAGTTTACAGTGTAGAAGGCGGCCATTCGGCCCATCGAGTCTACACCGGCCTCTGAAAGAGCACCCTACCTCTGTCCACACCTCCACCCTATCCCAGCAACCCCACCTAACCGTTGGTCACTACAGGGCAATTTTGGCGTGACCAATCCACCTAATGCGCACATCTTTGGACGGCGGAGGGAAACCGGAGCACTCCGAGGAAACCCACGCAGACACGGGGAGAACGTGCAGACTCTGCACAGACAGTGACCCATGTCAGGAATCGGACCCGGGTCCCTGGCGCTGTGAAGCAATGGTACTAACCACTGTGCTACCGTGCTGCCCTTAAATTCCAATTCAGGGTAATATAGCATGGCCAATCCAGCTACACTGCACATCTTTGGACGGTGGGAGGAAACCGGAGCACCTGGGGGAAACCCACGCAGACACTGGGAGAATGTGGAAACTCCACACAGACAGTTAACTGAGGAAAAAGATTTTTAAAATTTTCAGCTGCCTGTTGTAATTGACATATGTTGGATGCATCATTAGTTTGTAAGATGTTTGCATATTTATTATTATTTTTGAATAATATAATGATTCCAGGTGATGACCATGCCTACATATTCTGATAGGTGTGTGAAGGAAGGCTCGGTCTTCAAATGATTCTTCAGTGATTTCGACAAAGGTAAATGTGATTAACGATTTGTTCAAATATCTTTGCAACTTTATACATTTATAACTGGAACAATGAAGATTACCTTTGTCGTTTACCCATCTGATATAAAAGTCATGTGGATATCTACTTGTTCTGAGTTTCCAGCAGGATAAAAATGTATTTATTTGTACTAAAATTTCAAACGTTTTGGTCAAATGAGTTGATGTTCTGGAGCATGTTATTTTCAAATTAATATGTTATTAGCATTTAGGTTACTGTCTAAAACGAATATTTAATTCAATGTGACTGTACCCACTCATCTGTAAAAGCGATAAATTTATTGTATCATGTAGAGTTTACAGTGTAGAAGGCGGCCATTCGGCCCATCGAGTCTACACCGGCCTCTGAAAGAGCACCCTACCTCTGTCCACACCTCCACCCTATCCCAGCAACCCCACCTAACCGTTGGTCACTACAGGGCAATTTTGGCGTGACCAATCCACCTAATGCGCACATCTTTGGACGGCGGAGGGAAACCGGAGCACCCGGGGGAAGCCCACGCAGGCACTGGGAGAATGTGCAAACTTTATATAGACAGTTACTCGAGGTCGGAATCAAACCTGGGCTCCTGGCGCTGTGATGCGGCAGTGCTAACTACTGTGCCAACCTGTTTGAGATGTCTCAAAGTGCTTTTGACATTAATTACTGAGTGTGTAGCTTTGATCTGTCAGCCAGTTAATGGACGGCATCGTCAACAGTGTTCTCAAGTGTTACTTAAGACAGCAATAACCTCCTTCCTGATGCACAGTTTGGGTTCTATCAGGGCAACGTGGCTCCTTTCCATGGTCCAAATATGGACAAAACAGCTGAATTAAACAGGGAGGTGAGAGTGACTGTCAAGGCAGCATTTAATTAAGTGTGACACCAAGGACCCCTAGCAAAACAGAAGCTAATGGGAATAGGGGAAAATTCTTCACTGTTTGGAGGCATACTTGGCACAAAGAAAGATGGTTGTGGTTGTTGGATGCCAATCATCACAGCCCCAGGATATTAGTGTTGCAGTTCCTCAAGAGTAGTGTCCTATACCCAACCACTTTCAGCTCCTTCATCCGTGATCTTCCTTCATAACATCGGAAGTGGGGATGTCCGCTACTGATTGCACAGTGTTCAGTACCATTCATAACATCTCAATACTGAAGCAGTCCTTGTCCATGTGCAGCAAGACCTGGACAGATTCAGGCTTGGGCTGAGAAGTGGCAAGTAACATTTGTGCCACACATGTGCCAGGCAATAATCATCTCCAGCACGAGAGAATCTAGCCATTTCCTCTTGACCCGGCATTACCATTGCTGAATCCCCCACTACCAATGTCCAAGAAGGTTACTATGGACCAGAAACCCCATTGGACCACCTATATAAATACTGTGGCTCCAAGAGCAGATAAGTAGCCCACCCCCTGACTCCTGAACGCCAGTTTACCACCTGTAAGCCACAAGTCAATAGTGTAATGTAGTAGTCTGCACTTGCCTGGTTGAGTGCACTCCCAACAACACTCAAGAAGTTAATTGAGGACAAAGTAGCCCGCTTGATTGGCACTCCATTTCCCACCCTAAATATTCACTCCCTACATCAGCGATTGTGTGCCATCTGGACAATGCATACAACAGCTTGCCAAAGCCCTTTCAATAGCACCTGTAACCTCTTGCACCTAGGGCAAAGGCAGCAGATGCAGAGGAACACTACTACCTGCAAGTTCTCTTCCAAGTAATGCCATCCTGACTTGAAACTACGTTACCAGTTCAAAAACCTGGTACATCCTTCCAGAACTGCATGGTCGGTGTACTTGTATCCATTGGACTGTGGCACTTCAAGATGGCAGCTCACCCTCTCTTTCTCAAGGGTAAGGCAATACATTCTGGCCTTACCAGCGACCATGCATCGAATCAAAGATCTTTTAAAAATGATTGCTGAAACGTAGGGAACCCTAGGAAAAAGATGAATGTTTTTTTCAGCTGCCTCTTGTAATTCATAGAATCATAGAATTTACAGTGCAGAAGGAGGCCATTCGGCCCATCGAATCTGTACCGGTCCTTGGAAAGAGGACCCTACCCAAGCCCATGTCTCCACCCTATCACCGTAACCCAGTAACCCCACTTAATCTTTTTGGACACTAAGGGCAATTTAGCATGGCCAATCCACCTAACCCGCACATCTCATTGACATATGTTGGATGCATTAATAGTTTACAAGATGTTTGCATATTCATTATTATTTTTGAATAATGTAATGATTCCAGGTGATGACCGTGCCTACATATTCTAATAGCTGTGTGAAGGAAGCCTTGGTCTTAGAATGATTCTGCCGTGATTCCGACAAAGGTAAATGAGATTCATGATTTGTACAAATATCTTTGCGACTTAATACATTTATAGCTGGAAAAATGAAGATTACCTTGACCGTTTACCCATCTGATATAAAAATCATGTGGATATCTACTTGTTCTGAGTTTCCAGCAGGATAAAAATGTATTTATTTGTACTAAAATTTCAAATGTTTTGACCAAATGAGTTGATGTTCTGGAGCATGTTATTTTCAAATTAATATGTTATTAGCATTTATGTTACTGTCTAAAATTGTTATTCAATTCAATGGAAAAGTACCCACTCATCTGTGAAAGCGATCGTTGAATTTATTGAATCATATCGAATTTACAGTGCACTCGGCCCATCGTGTCTATACCGGCCTCTGAAGGAGCAACCTACCTAAGTCCACATCTCCACCCTATCCCCGTAACCCAGCAACCCCACCTTACCTTTGGACACTACAGGGCTGGTTTAGCACAGGGCTAAATCGCTGGCTTTGAAAGCAGGCCAGCAGCACGGTTCAATTCCCGTACCAGCCTCCCGAACAGGCGCCGGAATGTGGCGACTAGGGTCTTTTCACAGTAACTTCATTTGAAGCCTACTTGTGACAATAAGCGATTTTCATTTCATTTTCATTTTAGCGTGACCAATCCACCTAACCCGCACATCTTTGGACGGTGGGAGGAAACCGGAGCACTCCGAGGAAACCCACGCAGACACGGGGAGAACGTGCAGACTCTGCACAGACAGTGACCCATGTCGGGAATCGGACCCGGGTCCCTGGCGCTGTGAAGCAATGGTACTAACCACTGTGCTACCGTGCTGCCCTTAAATTCCAATTCAGGGTAATATAGCATGGCCAATCCACCTACACTGCACATCTTTGAACGGTGGCAGGAAACTGGAGCACCCAGGGGAAACCCACGCAGACACTGGGAGAACGTGTAGACTCCGTACAGTCAGTGACCCAAGTCGGGATTCGAACCCAGGTCCCTGGTGCTGTGAAGCAATAGTGCTAACCGCTGTACTACCGTGTCACCCTGAAATTCCAATTTGGGGTAATATAGCATGGCCAATCCAGCTACACTGCACATCTTTGGACGGTGGGAGGAAACCGGAGCACCTGGGGGAAACCCACGCAGACACTGGGAGAATGTGGAAACTCCACACAGACAGTTAACTGAGGGCGGAATCAAGCCGAGGAAAAAGATTTTTTAAATTTTCAGCTGCCTGTTGTAATTGACATATGTTGGATGCATCATTAGTTTATAAGATGTTTGCATATTTATTATTATTTTTGAATAATATAATGATTCCAGGTGATGACCATGCCTACATATTCTGATAGGTGTGTGAAGGAAGGCTCGGTCTTCGATTGATTCTTCAGTGATTTCGACAAAGGTAAATGTGATTAATGATTTGTTCAAATATCTTTGCAACTTTATACATTTATAACTGGAACAATGAAGATTACCTTTGTCGTTTACCCATCTGATATAAAAGTCATGTGGATATCTACTTGTTCTGAGTTTCCAGCAGGATAAAAATGTATTTATTTGTACTAAAATTTCAAACGTTTTGGTCAAATGAGTTGATGTTCTGGAGCATGTTATTTTCAAATTAATATGTTATTAGCATTTAGGTTACTGTCTAAAATGAATATTTAATTCAATGTGACTGTACCCACTCATCTGTAAAAGCGATAAATTTATTGTATCATGTAGAGTTTACAGTGTAGAAGGCGGCCATTCGGCCCATCGAGTCTACACCGGCCTCTGAAAGAGCACCCTACCTCTGTCCACACCTCCACCCTATCCCAGCAACCCCACCTAACCGTTGGTCACTACAGGGCAATTTTGGCGCGACCAATCCACCTAATGCGCACATCTTTGGACGGCGGAGGGAAACCGGAGCACTCCGAGGAAACCCACGCAGACACGGGGAGAACGTGCAGACTCTGCACAGACAGTGACCCATGTCAGGAATCGGACCCGGGTCCCTGGCGCTGTGAAGCAATGGTACTAACCACTGTGCTACCGTGCTGCCCTTAAATTCCAATTCAGGGTAATATAGCATGGCCAATCCACCTACACTGCACGTCTTTGAACGGTGGCAGGAAACTGGAGCACCCAGGGGAAACCCACGCAGACACTGGGAGAACGTGTAGACTCCGTACAGTCAGTGACCCAAGTCGGGATTCGAACCCAGGTCCCTGGTGCTGTGAAGCAATAGTGCTAACTGCTGTACTACCGTGTCACCCTGAAATTCCAATTTGGGGTAATATAGCATGGCCAATCCAGCTACACTGCACATCTTTGGACGGTGGGAGGAAACCGGAGCACCTGGGGGAAACCCACGCAGACACTGGGAGAATGTGGAAACTCCACACAGACAGTTAACTGAGGAAAAAGATTTTGAAAATTTTCAGCTGCCTGTTGTAATTGACATATGTTGGATGCATCATTAGTTTGTAAGATGTTTGCATATTTATTATTATTTTTGAATAATATAATGATTCCAGGTGATGACCATGCCTACATATTCTGATAGGTGTGTGAAGGAAGGCTCGGTCTTCAAATGATTCTTCAGTGATTTCGACAAAGGTAAATGTGATTAACGATTTGTTCAAATAACTTTGCAACTTTATACATTTATAACTGGAACAATGAAGATTACCTTTGTCGTTTACCCATCTGATATAAAAGTCATGTGGATATCTACTTGTTCTGAGTTTCCAGCAGGATAAAAATGTATTTATTTGTACTAAAATTTCAAACGTTTTGGTCAAATGAGTTGATGTTCTGGAGCATGTTATTTTCAAATTAATATGTTATTAGCATTTAGGTTACTGTCTAAAACGAATATTTAATTCAATGTGACTGTACCCACTCATCTGTAAAAGCGATAAATTTATTGTATCATGTAGAGTTTACAGTGTAGAAGGCGGCCATTCGGCCCATCGAGTCTACACCGGCCTCTGAAAGAGCACCCTACCTCTGTCCACACCTCCACCCTATCCCAGCAACCCCACCTAACCGTTGGTCACTACAGGGCAATTTTGGCGTGACCAATCCACCTAATGCGCACATCTTTGGACGGCGGAGGGAAACCGGAGCACCCGGGGGAAGCCCACGCAGGCACTGGGAGAATGTGCAAACTTTATATAGACAGTTACTCGAGGTCGGAATCAAACCTGGGCTCCTGGCGCTGTGATGCGGCAGTGCTAACTACTGTGCCAACCTGTTTGAGATGTCTCAAAGTGCTTTTGACATTAATTACTGAGTGTGTAGCTTTGATCTGTCAGCCAGTTAATGGACGGCATCGTCAACAGTGTTCTCAAGTGTTACTTAAGACAGCAATAACCTCCTTCCTGATGCACAGTTTGGGTTCTATCAGGGCAACGTGGCTCCTTTCCATGGTCCAAATATGGACAAAACAGCTGAATTAAACAGGGAGGTGAGAGTGACTGTCAAGGCAGCATTTAATTAAGTGTGACACCAAGGACCCCTAGCAAAACAGAAGCTAATGGGAATAGGGGAAAATTCTTCACTGTTTGGAGGCATACTTGGCACAAAGAAAGATGGTTGTGGTTGTTGGATGCCAATCATCACAGCCCCAGGATATTAGTGTTGCAGTTCCTCAAGAGTAGTGTCCTATACCCAACCACTTTCAGCTCCTTCATCCGTGATCTTCCTTCATAACATCGGAAGTGGGGATGTCCGCTACTGATTGCACAGTGTTCAGTACCATTCATAACATCTCAATACTGAAGCAGTCCTTGTCCATGTGCAGCAAGACCTGGACAGATTCAGGCTTGGGCTGAGAAGTGGCAAGTAACATTTGTGCCACACATGTGCCAGGCAATAATCATCTCCAGCACGAGAGAATCTAGCCATTTCCTCTTGACCCGGCATTACCATTGCTGAATCCCCCACTACCAATGTCCAAGAAGGTTACTATGGACCAGAAACCCCATTGGACCACCTATATAAATACTGTGGCTCCAAGAGCAGATAAGTAGCCCACCCCCTGACTCCTGAACGCCAGTTTACCACCTGTAAGCCACAAGTCAATAGTGTAATGTAGTAGTCTGCACTTGCCTGGTTGAGTGCACTCCCAACAACACTCAAGAAGTTAATTGAGGACAAAGTAGCCCGCTTGATTGGCACTCCATTTCCCACCCTAAATATTCACTCCCTACATCAGCGATTGTGTGCCATCTGGACAATGCATACAACAGCTTGCCAAAGCCCTTTCAATAGCACCTGTAACCTCTTGCACCTAGGGCAAAGGCAGCAGATGCAGCGGAACACTACTACCTGCAAGTTCTCTTCCAAGTAATGCCATCCTGACTTGAAACTACGTTACCAGTTCAAAAACCTGGTACATCCTTCCAGAACTGCATGGTCGGTGTACTTGTATCCATTGGACTGTGGCACTTCAAGATGGCAGCTCACCCTCTCTTTCTCGAGGGTAAGGCAATACATTCTGGCCTTACCAGCGACCATGCATCGAATCAAAGATCTTTTAAAAATGATTGCTGAAACGTAGGGAACCCTAGGAAAAAGATGAATGTTTTTTTCAGCTGCCTCTTGTAATTCATAGAATCATAGAATTTACAGTGCAGAAGGAGGCCATTCGGCCCATCGAATCTGTACCGGTCCTTGGAAAGAGGACCCTACCCAAGCCCATGTCTCCACCCTATCACCGTAACCCAGTAACCCCACTTAATCTTTTTGGACACTAAGGGCAATTTAGCATGGCCAATCCACCTAACCCGCACATCTCATTGACATATGTTGGATGCATTAATAGTTTACAAGATGTTTGCATATTCATTATTATTTTTGAATAATGTAATGATTCCAGGTGATGACCGTGCCTACATATTCTAATAGCTGTGTGAAGGAAGCCTTGGTCTTAGAATGATTCTGCCGTGATTCCGACAAAGGTAAATGAGATTCATGATTTGTACAAATATCTTTGCGACTTAATACATTTATAGCTGGAAAAATGAAGATTACCTTGACCGTTTACCCATCTGATATAAAAATCATGTGGATATCTACTTGTTCTGAGTTTCCAGCAGGATAAAAATGTATTTATTTGTACTAAAATTTCAAATGTTTTGACCAAATGAGTTGATGTTCTGGAGCATGTTATTTTCAAATTAATATGTTATTAGCATTTATGTTACTGTCTAAAATTGTTATTCAATTCAATGGAAAAGTACCCACTCATCTGTGAAAGCGATCGTTGAATTTATTGAATCATATCGAATTTACAGTGCACTCGGCCCATCGTGTCTATACCGGCCTCTGAAGGAGCAACCTACCTAAGTCCACATCTCCACCCTATCCCCGTAACCCAGCAACCCCACCTTACCTTTGGACACTACAGGGCTGGTTTAGCACAGGGCTAAATCGCTGGCTTTGAAAGCAGGCCAGCAGCACGGTTCAATTCCCGTACCAGCCTCCCGAACAGGCGCCGGAATGTGGCGACTAGGGTCTTTTCACAGTAACTTCATTTGAAGCCTACTTGTGACAATAAGTGATTTTCATTTCATTTTCATTTTAGCGTGACCAATCCACCTAACCCGCACATCTTTGGACGGTGGGAGGAAACCGGAGCACTCCGAGGAAACCCACGCAGACACGGGGAGAACGTGCAGACTCTGCACAGACAGTGACCCATGTCGGGAATCGGACCCGGGTCCCTGGCGCTGTGAAGCAATGGTACTAACCACTGTGCTACCGTGCTGCCCTTAAATTCCAATTCAGGGTAATATAGCATGGCCAATCCACCTACACTGCACATCTTTGAACGGTGGCAGGAAACTGGAGCACCCAGGGGAAACCCACGCAGACACTGGGAGAACGTGTAGACTCCGTACAGTCAGTGACCCAAGTCGGGATTCGAACCCAGGTCCCTGGTGCTGTGAAGCAATAGTGCTAACCGCTGTACTACCGTGTCACCCTGAAATTCCAATTTGGGGTAATATAGCATGGCCAATCCAGCTACACTGCACATCTTTGGACGGTGGGAGGAAACCGGAGCACCTGGGGGAAACCCACGCAGACACTGGGAGAATGTGGAAACTCCACACAGACAGTTAACTGAGGGCGGAATCAAGCCGAGGAAAAAGATTTTTTAAATTTTCAGCTGCCTGTTGTAATTGACATATGTTGGATGCATCATTAGTTTATAAGATGTTTGCATATTTATTATTATTTTTGAATAATATAATGATTCCAGGTGATGACCATGCCTACATATTCTGATAGGTGTGTGAAGGAAGGCTCGGTCTTCGATTGATTCTTCAGTGATTTCGACAAAGGTAAATGTGATTAATGATTTGTTCAAATATCTTTGCAACTTTATACATTTATAACTGGAACAATGAAGATTACCTTTGTCGTTTACCCATCTGATATAAAAGTCATGTGGATATCTACTTGTTCTGAGTTTCCAGCAGGATAAAAATGTTTTTATTTGTACTAAAATTTCAAACGTTTTGGTCAAATGAGTTGATGTTCTGGAGCATGTTATTTTCAAATTAATGTGTTATTAGCATTTAGGTTACTGTCTAAAATGAATATTTAATTCAATGTGACTGTACCCACTCATCTGTAAAAGCGATAAATTTATTGTATCATGTAGAGTTTACAGTGTAGAAGGCGGCCATTCGGCCCATCGAGTCTACACCGGCCTCTGAAAGAGCACCCTACCTCTGTCCACACCTCCACCCTATCCCAGCAACCCCACCTAACCGTTGGTCACTACAGGGCAATTTTGGCGCGACCAATCCACCTAATGCGCACATCTTTGGACGGCGGAGGGAAACCGGAGCAATCCGAGGAAACCCACGCAGACACGGGGAGAACGTGCAGACTCTGCACAGACAGTGACCCATGTCAGGAATCGGACCCGGGTCCCTGGCGCTGTGAAGCAATGGTACTAACCACTGTGCTACCGTGCTGCCCTTAAATACCAATTCAGGGTAATATAGCATGGCCAATCCACCTACACTGCACATCTTTGAACGGTGGCAGGAAACTGGAGCACCCAGGGGAAACCCACGCAGACACTGGGAGAACGTGTAGACTCCGTACAGTCAGTGACCCAAGTCGGGATTCGAACCCAGGTCCCTGGTGCTGTGAAGCAATAGTGCTAACCGCTGTACTACCGTGTCACCCTGAAATTCCAATTTGGGGTAATATAGCATGGCCAATCCAGCTACACTGCACATCTTTGGACGGTGGGAGGAAACCGGAGCACCTGGGGGAAACCCACGCAGACACTGGGAGAATGTGGAAACTCCACACAGACAGTTAACTGAGGAAAAAGATTTTTAAAATTTTCAGCTGCCTGTTGTAATTGACATATGTTGGATGCATCATTAGTTTGTAAGATGTTTGCATATTTATTATTATTTTTGAATAATATAATGATTCCAGGTGATGACCATGCCTACATATTCTGATAGGTGTGTGAAGGAAGGCTCGGTCTTCAAATGATTCTTCAGTGATTTCGACAAAGGTAAATGTGATTAACGATTTGTTCAAATATCTTTGCAACTTTATACATTTATAACTGGAACAATGAAGATTACCTTTGTCGTTTACCCATCTGATATAAAAGTCATGTGGATATCTACTTGTTCTGAGTTTCCAGCAGGATAAAAATGTATTTATTTGTACTAAAATTTCAAACGTTTTGGTCAAATGAGTTGATGTTCTGGAGCATGTTATTTTCAAATTAATATGTTATTAGCATTTAGGTTACTGTCTAAAACGAATATTTAATTCAATGTGACTGTACCCACTCATCTGTAAAAGCGATAAATTTATTGTATCATGTAGAGTTTACAGTGTAGAAGGCGGCCATTCGGCCCATCGAGTCTACACCGGCCTCTGAAAGAGCACCCTACCTCTGTCCACACCTCCACCCTATCCCAGCAACCCCACCTAACCGTTGGTCACTACAGGGCAATTTTGGCGTGACCAATCCACCTAATGCGCACATCTTTGGACGGCGGAGGGAAACCGGAGCACCCGGGGGAAGCCCACGCAGGCACTGGGGGAATGTGCAAACTTTATATAGACAGTTACTCGAGGTCGGAATCAAACCTGGGCTCCTGGCGCTGTGATGCGGCAGTGCTAACTACTGTGCCAACCTGTTTGAGATGTCTCAAAGTGCTTTTGACATTAATTACTGAGTGTGTAGCTTTGATCTGTCAGCCAGTTAATGGACGGCATCGTCAACAGTGTTCTCAAGTGTTACTTAAGACAGCAATAACCTCCTTCCTGATGCACAGTTTGGGTTCTATCAGGGCAACGTGGCTCCTTTCCATGGTCCAAATATGGACAAAACAGCTGAATTAAACAGGGAGGTGAGAGTGACTGTCAAGGCAGCATTTAATTAAGTGTGACACCAAGGACCCCTAGCAAAACAGAAGCTAATGGGAATAGGGGAAAATTCTTCACTGTTTGGAGGCATACTTGGCACAAAGAAAGATGGTTGTGGTTGTTGGATGCCAATCATCACAGCCCCAGGATATTAGTGTTGCAGTTCCTCAAGAGTAGTGTCCTATACCCAACCACTTTCAGCTCCTTCATCCGTGATCTTCCTTCATAACATCGGAAGTGGGGATGTCCGCTACTGATTGCACAGTGTTCAGTACCATTCATAACATCTCAATACTGAAGCAGTCCTTGTCCATGTGCAGCAAGACCTGGACAGATTCAGGCTTGGGCTGAGAAGTGGCAAGTAACATTTGTGCCACACATGTGCCAGGCAATAATCATCTCCAGCACGAGAGAATCTAGCCATTTCCTCTTGACCCGGCATTACCATTGCTGAATCCCCCACTACCAATGTCCAAGAAGGTTACTATGGACCAGAAACCCCATTGGACCACCTATATAAATACTGTGGCTCCAAGAGCAGATAAGTAGCCCACCCCCTGACTCCTGAACGCCAGTTTACCACCTGTAAGCCACAAGTCAATAGTGTAATGTAGTAGTCTGCACTTGCCTGGTTGAGTGCACTCCCAACAACACTCAAGAAGTTAATTGAGGACAAAGTAGCCCGCTTGATTGGCACTCCATTTCCCACCCTAAATATTCACTCCCTACATCAGCGATTGTGTGCCATCTGGACAATGCATACAACAGCTTGCCAAAGCCCTTTCAATAGCACCTGTAACCTCTTGCACCTAGGGCAAAGGCAGCAGATGCAGAGGAACACTACTACCTGCAAGTTCTCTTCCAAGTAATGGCATCCTGACTTGAAACTACGTTACCAGTTCAAAAACCTGGTACATCCTTCCAGAACTGCATGGTCGGTGTACTTGTATCCATTGGACTGTGGCACTTCAAGATGGCAGCTCACCCTCTCTTTCTCGAGGGTAAGGCAATACATTCTGGCCTTACCAGCGACCATGCATCGAATCAAAGATCTTTTAAAAATGATTGCTGAAACGTAGGGAACCCTAGGAAAAAGATGAATGTTTTTTTCAGCTGCCTCTTGTAATTCATAGAATCATAGAATTTACAGTGCAGAAGGAGGCCATTCGGCCCATCGAATCTGTACCGGTCCTTGGAAAGAGGACCCTACCCAAGCTCATGTCTCCACCCTATCACCGTAACCCAGTAACCCCACTTAATCTTTTTGGACACTAAGGGCAATTTAGCATGGCCAATCCACCTAACCCGCACATCTCATTGACATATGTTGGATGCATTAATAGTTTACAAGATGTTTGCATATTCATTATTATTTTTGAATAATGTAATGATTCCAGGTGATGACCGTGCCTACATATTCTAATAGCTGTGTGAAGGAAGCCTTGGTCTTAGAATGATTCTGCCGTGATTCCGACAAAGGTAAATGAGATTCATGATTTGTACAAATATCTTTGCGACTTAATACATTTATAGCTGGAAAAATGAAGATTACCTTGACCGTTTACCCATCTGATATAAAAATCATGTGGATATCTACTTGTTCTGAGTTTCCAGCAGGATAAAAATGTATTTATTTGTACTAAAATTTCAAATGTTTTGACCAAATGAGTTGATGTTCTGGAGCATGTTATTTTCAAATTAATATGTTATTAGCATTTATGTTACTGTCTAAAATTGTTATTCAATTCAATGGAAAAGTACCCACTCATCTGTGAAAGCGATCGTTGAATTTATTGAATCATATCGAATTTACAGTGCACTCGGCCCATCGTGTCTATACCGGCCTCTGAAGGAGCAACCTACCTAAGTCCACATCTCCACCCTATCCCCGTAACCCAGCAACCCCACCTTACCTTTGGACACTACAGGGCTGGTTTAGCACAGGGCTAAATCGCTGGCTTTGAAAGCAGGCCAGCAGCACGGTTCAATTCCCGTACCAGCCTCCCGAACAGGCGCCGGAATGTGGCGACTAGGGTCTTTTCACAGTAACTTCATTTGAAGCCTACTTGTGACAATAAGCGATTTTCATTTCATTTTCATTTTAGCGTGACCAATCCACCTAACCCGCACATCTTTGGACGGTGGGAGGAAACCGGAGCACTCCGAGGAAACCCACGCAGACACGGGGAGAACGTGCAGACTCTGCACAGACAGTGACCCATGTCGGGAATCGGACCCGGGTCCCTGGCGCTGTGAAGCAATGGTACTAACCACTGTGCTACCGTGCTGCCCTTAAATTCCAATTCAGGGTAATATAGCATGGCCAATCCACCTACACTGCACATCTTTGAACGGTGGCAGGAAACTGGAGCACCCAGGGGAAACCCACGCAGACACTGGGAGAACGTGTAGACTCCGTACAGTCAGTGACCCAAGTCGGGATTCGAACCCAGGTCCCTGGTGCTGTGAAGCAATAGTGCTAACCGCTGTACTACCGTGTCACCCTGAAATTCCAATTTGGGGTAATATAGCATGGCCAATCCAGCTACACTGCACATCTTTGGACGGTGGGAGGAAACCGGAGCACCTGGGGGAAACCCACGCAGACACTGGGAGAATGTGGAAACTCCACACAGACAGTTAACTGAGGGCGGAATCAAGCCGAGGAAAAAGATTTTTTAAATTTTCAGCTGCCTGTTGTAATTGACATATGTTGGATGCATCATTAGTTTATAAGATGTTTGCATATTTATTATTATTTTTGAATAATATAATGATTCCAGGTGATGACCATGCCTACATATTCTGATAGGTGTGTGAAGGAAGGCTCGGTCTTCGATTGATTCTTCAGTGATTTCGACAAAGGTAAATGTGATTAATGATTTGTTCAAATATCTTTGCAACTTTATACATTTATAACTGGAACAATGAAGATTACCTTTGTCGTTTACCCATCTGATATAAAAGTCATGTGGATATCTACTTGTTCTGAGTTTCCAGCAGGATAAAAATGTTTTTATTTGTACTAAAATTTCAAACGTTTTGGTCAAATGAGTTGATGTTCTGGAGCATGTTATTTTCAAATTAATATGTTATTAGCATTTAGGTTACTGTCTAAAATGAATATTTAATTCAATGTGACTGTACCCACTCATCTGTAAAAGCGATAAATTTATTGTATCATGTAGAGTTTACAGTGTAGAAGGCGGCCATTCGGCCCATCGAGTCTACACCGGCCTCTGAAAGAGCACCCTACCTCTGTCCACACCTCCACCCTATCCCAGCAACCCCACCTAACCGTTGGTCACTACAGGGCAATTTTGGCGTGACCAATCCACCTAATGCGCACATCTTTGGACGGCGGAGGGAAACCGGAGCACCCGGGGGAAGCCCACGCAGGCACTGGGAGAATGTGCAAACTTTATATAGACAGTTACTCGAGGTCGGAATCAAACCTGGGCTCCTGGCGCTGTGATGCGGCAGTGCTAACTACTGTGCCAACCTGTTTGAGATGTCTCAAAGTGCTTTTGACATTAATTACTGAGTGTGTAGCTTTGATCTGTCAGCCAGTTAATGGACGGCATCGTCAACAGTGTTCTCAAGTGTTACTTAAGACAGCAATAACCTCCTTCCTGATGCACAGTTTGGGTTCTATCAGGGCAACGTGGCTCCTTTCCATGGTCCAAATATGGACAAAACAGCTGAATTAAACAGGGAGGTGAGAGTGACTGTCAAGGCAGCATTTAATTAAGTGTGACACCAAGGACCCCTAGCAAAACAGAAGCTAATGGGAATAGGGGAAAATTCTTCACTGTTTGGAGGCATACTTGGCACAAAGAAAGATGGTTGTGGTTGTTGGATGCCAATCATCACAGCCCCAGGATATTAGTGTTGCAGTTCCTCAAGAGTAGTGTCCTATACCCAACCACTTTCAGCTCCTTCATCCGTGATCTTCCTTCATAACATCGGAAGTGGGGATGTCCGCTACTGATTGCACAGTGTTCAGTACCATTCATAACATCTCAATACTGAAGCAGTCCTTGTCCATGTGCAGCAAGACCTGGACAGATTCAGGCTTGGGCTGAGAAGTGGCAAGTAACATTTGTGCCACACATGTGCCAGGCAATAATCATCTCCAGCACGAGAGAATCTAGCCATTTCCTCTTGACCCGGCATTACCATTGCTGAATCCCCCACTACCAATGTCCAAGAAGGTTACTATGGACCAGAAACCCCATTGGACCACCTATATAAATACTGTGGCTCCAAGAGCAGATAAGTAGCCCACCCCCTGACTCCTGAACGCCAGTTTACCACCTGTAAGCCACAAGTCAATAGTGTAATGTAGTAGTCTGCACTTGCCTGGTTGAGTGCACTCCCAACAACACTCAAGAAGTTAATTGAGGACAAAGTAGCCCGCTTGATTGGCACTCCATTTCCCACCCTAAATATTCACTCCCTACATCAGCGATTGTGTGCCATCTGGACAATGCATACAACAGCTTGCCAAAACCCTTTCAATAGCACCTGCAACCTCTTGCACCTAGGGCAAAGGCAGCAGATGCAGAGGAACACCACTACCTGCAAGTTCTCTTCCAAGTAATGCCATCCTGACTTGAAACTACGTTACCAGTTCAAAAACCTGGTACATCCTTCCAGAACTGCATGGTCGGTGTACTTGTATCCATTGGACTGTGGCACTTCAAGATGGCAGCTCACCCTCTCTTTCTCGAGGGTAAGGCAATACATTCTGGCCTTACCAGCGACCATGCATCGAATCAAAGATCTTTTAAAAATGATTGCTGAAACGTAGGGAACCCTAGGAAAAAGATGAATGTTTTTTTCAGCTGCCTCTTGTAATTCATAGAATCATAGAATTTACAGTGCAGAAGGAGGCCATTCGGCCCATCGAATCTGTACCGGTCCTTGGAAAGAGGACCCTACCCAAGCTCATGTCTCCACCCTATCACCGTAACCCAGTAACCCCACTTAATCTTTTTGGACACTAAGGGCAATTTAGCATGGCCAATCCACCTAACCCGCACATCTCATTGACATATGTTGGATGCATTAATAGTTTACAAGATGTTTGCATATTCATTATTATTTTTGAATAATGTAATGATTCCAGGTGATGACCGTGCCTACATATTCTAATAGCTGTGTGAAGGAAGCCTTGGTCTTAGAATGATTCTGCCGTGATTCCGACAAAGGTAAATGAGATTCATGATTTGTACAAATATCTTTGCGACTTAATACATTTATAGCTGGAAAAATGAAGATTACCTTGACCGTTTACCCATCTGATATAAAAATCATGTGGATATCTACTTGTTCTGAGTTTCCAGCAGGATAAAAATGTATTTATTTGTACTAAAATTTCAAATGTTTTGACCAAATGAGTTGATGTTCTGGAGCATGTTATTTTCAAATTAATATGTTATTAGCATTTATGTTACTGTCTAAAATTGTTATTCAATTCAATGGAAAAGTACCCACTCATCTGTGAAAGCGATCGTTGAATTTATTGAATCATATCGAATTTACAGTGCACTCGGCCCATCGTGTCTATACCGGCCTCTGAAGGAGCAACCTACCTAAGTCCACATCTCCACCCTATCCCCGTAACCCAGCAACCCCACCTTACCTTTGGACACTACAGGGCTGGTTTAGCACAGGGCTAAATCGCTGGCTTTGAAAGCAGGCCAGCAGCACGGTTCAATTCCCGTACCAGCCTCCCGAACAGGCGCCGGAATGTGGCGACTAGGGTCTTTTCACAGTAACTTCATTTGAAGCCTACTTGTGACAATAAGCGATTTTCATTTCATTTTCATTTTAGCGTGACCAATCCACCTAACCCGCACATCTTTGGACGGTGGGAGGAAACCGGAGCACTCCGAGGAAACCCACGCAGACACGGGGAGAACGTGCAGACTCTGCACAGACAGTGACCCATGTCGGGAATCGGACCCGGGTCCCTGGCGCTGTGAAGCAATGGTACTAACCACTGTGCTACCGTGCTGCCCTTAAATTCCAATTCAGGGTAATATAGCATGGCCAATCCACCTACACTGCACATCTTTGAACGGTGGCAGGAAACTGGAGCACCCAGGGGAAACCCACGCAGACACTGGGAGAACGTGTAGACTCCGTACAGTCAGTGACCCAAGTCGGGATTCGAACCCAGGTCCCTGGTGCTGTGAAGCAATAGTGCTAACCGCTGTACTACCGTGTCACCCTGAAATTCCAATTTGGGGTAATATAGCATGGCCAATCCAGCTACACTGCACATCTTTGGACGGTGGGAGGAAACCGGAGCACCTGGGGGAAACCCACGCAGACACTGGGAGAATGTGGAAACTCCACACAGACAGTTAACTGAGGAAAAAGATTTTTAAAATTTTCAGCTGCCTGTTGTAATTGACATATGTTTGATGCATCATTAGTTTGTAAGATGTTTGCATATTTATTATTATTTTTGAATAATATAATGATTCCAGGTGATGACCATGCCTACATATTCTGATAGGTGTGTGAAGGAAGGCTCGGTCTTCAAATGATTCTTCAGTGATTTCGACAAAGGTAAATGTGATTAACGATTTGTTCAAATATCTTTGCGACTTAATACATTTATAGCTGGAAAAATGAAGATTACCTTGACCGTTTACCCATCTGATATAAAAATCATGTGGATATCTACTTGTTCTGAGTTTCCAGCAGGATAAAAATGTATTTATTTGTACTAAAATTTCAAATGTTTTGACCAAATGAGTTGATGTTCTGGAGCATGTTATTTTCAAATTAATATGTTATTAGCATTTATGTTACTGTCTAAAATTGTTATTCAATTCAATGGAAAAGTACCCACTCATCTGTGAAAGCGATCGTTGAATTTATTGAATCATATCGAATTTACAGTGCACTCGGCCCATCGTGTCTATACCGGCCTCTGAAGGAGCAACCTACCTAAGTCCACATCTCCACCCTATCCCCGTAACCCAGCAACCCCACCTTACCTTTGGACACTACAGGGCTGGTTTAGCACAGGGCTAAATCGCTGGCTTTGAAAGCAGGCCAGCAGCACGGTTCAATTCCCGTACCAGCCTCCCGAACAGGCGCCGGAATGTGGCGACTAGGGGCTTTTCACAGTAACTTCATTTGAAGCCTACTTGTGACGAGAAGCGATTTTCATTTCATTTTCATTTTAGCGTGACCAATCCACCTAACCCGCACATCTTTGGACGGTGGGAGGAAACCGGAGCACTCCGAGGAAACCCACGCAGACACGGGGAGAACGTGCAGACTCTGCACAGACAGTGACCCATGTCGGGAATCGGACCCGGGTCCCTGGCGCTGTGAAGCAATGGTACTAACCACTGTGCTACCGTGCTGCCCTTAAATTCCAATTCAGGGTAATATAGCATGGCCAATCCACCTACACTGCACATCTTTGAACGGTGGCAGGAAACTGGAGCACCCAGGGGAAACCCACGCAGACACTGGGAGAACGTGTAGACTCCGTAAAGTCAGTGACCCAAGTCGGGATTCGAACCCAGGTCCCTGGTGCTGTGAAGCAATAGTGCTAACCGCTGTACTACCGTGTCACCCTGAAATTCCAATTTGGGGTAATATAGCATGGCCAATCCAGCTACACTGCACATCTTTGGACGGTGGGAGGAAACCGGAGCACCTGGGGGAAACCCACGCAGACACTGGGAGAATGTGGAAACTCCACACAGACAGTTAACTGAGGGCGGAATCAAGCCGAGGAAAAAGATTTTTTAAATTTTCAGCTGCCTGTTGTAATTGACATATGTTGGATGCATCATTAGTTTATAAGATGTTTGCATATTTATTATTATTTTTGAATAATATAATGATTCCAGGTGATGACCATGCCTACATATTCTGATAGGTGTGTGAAGGAAGGCTCGGTCTTCAAATGATTCTTCAGTGATTTCGACAAAGGTAAATGTGATTAACGATTTGTTCAAATATCTTTGCAACTTTATACATTTATAACTGGAACAATGAAGATTACCTTTGTCGTTTACCCATCTGATATAAAAGTCATGTGGATATCTACTTGTTCTGAGTTTCCAGCAGGATAAAAATGTATTTATTTGTACTAAAATTTCAAACGTTTTGGTCAAATGAGTTGATGTTCTGGAGCATGTTATTTTCAAATTAATATGTTATTAGCATTTAGGTTACTGTCTAAAACGAATATTTAATTCAATGTGACTGTACCCACTCATCTGTAAAAGCGATAAATTTATTGTATCATGTAGAGTTTACAGTGTAGAAGGCGGCCATTCGGCCCATCGAGTCTACACCGGCCTCTGAAAGAGCACCCTACCTCTGTCCACACCTCCACCCTATCCCAGCAACCCCACCTAACCGTTGGTCACTACAGGGCAATTTTGGCGTGACCAATCCACCTAATGCGCACATCTTTGGACGGCGGAGGGAAACCGGAGCACCCGGGGGAAGCCCACGCAGGCACTGGGAGAATGTGCAAACTTTATATAGACAGTTACTCGAGGTCGGAATCAAACCTGGGCTCCTGGCGCTGTGATGCGGCAGTGCTAACTACTGTGCCAACCTGTTTGAGATGTCTCAAAGTGCTTTTGACATTAATTACTGAGTGTGTAGCTTTGATCTGTCAGCCAGTTAATGGATGGCATCGTCAACAGTGTTCTCAAGTGTTACTTAAGACAGCAATGACCTCCTTCCTGATGCACAGTTTGGGTTCTATCAGGGCAACGTGGCTCCTTTCCATGGTCCAAATATGGACAAAACAGCTGAATTAAACAGGGAGGTGAGAGTGACTGTCAAGGCAGCATTTAATTAAGTGTGACACCAAGGACCCCTAGCAAAACAGAAGCTAATGGGAATAGGGGAAAATTCTTCACTGTTTGGAGGCATACTTGGCACAAAGAAAGATGGTTGTGGTTGTTGGATGCCAATCATCACAGCCCCAGGATATTAGTGTTGCAGTTCCTTGAGTAGTGTCCTATACCCAACCACTTTCAGCTCCTTCATCCGTGATCTTCCTTCATAACATCGGAAGTGGGGATGTCCGCTACTGATTGCACAGTGTTCAGTACCATTCATAACATCTCAATACTGAAGCAGTCCTTGTCCATGTGCAGCAAGACCTGGACAGATTCAGGCTTGGGCTGAGAAGTGGCAAGTAACATTTGTGCCACACATGTGCCAGGCAATAATCATCTCCAGCACGAGAGAATCTAGCCATTTCCTCTTGACCCGGCATTACCATTGCTGAATCCCCCACTACCAATGTCCAAGAAGGTTACTATGGACCAGAAACCCCATTGGACCACCTATATAAATACTGTGGCTCCAAGAGCAGATAAGTAGCCCACCCCCTGACTCCTGAACGCCAGTTTACCACCTGTAAGCCACAAGTCAATAGTGTAATGTAGTAGTCTGCACTTGCCTGGTTGAGTGCGCTCCCAACAACACTCAAGAAGTTAATTGAGGACAAAGTAGCCCGCTTGATTGGCACTCCATTTCCCACCCTAAATATTCACTCCCTACATCAGCGATTGTGTGCCATCTGGACAATGCATACAACAGCTTGCCAAAGCCCTTTCAATAGCACCTGTAACCTCTTGCACCTAGGGCAAAGGCAGCAGATGCAGAGGAACACTACTACCTGCAAGTTCTCTTCCAAGTAATGCCATCCTGACTTGAAACTACGTTACCAGTTCAAAAACCTGGTACATCCTTCCAGAACTGCATGGTCGGTGTACTTGTATCCATTGGACTGTGGCACTTCAAGATGGCAGCTCACCCTCTCTTTCTCGAGGGTAAGGCAATACATTCTGGCCTTACCAGCGACCATGCATCGAATCAAAGATCTTTTAAAAATGATTGCTGAAACGTAGGGAACCCTAGGAAAAAGATGAATGTTTTTTTCAGCTGCCTCTTGTAATTCATAGAATCATAGAATTTACAGTGCAGAAGGAGGCCATTCGGCCCATCGAATCTGTACCGGTCCTTGGAAAGAGGACCCTACCCAAGCCCATGTCTCCACCCTATCACCGTAACCCAGTAACCCCACTTAATCTTTTTGGACACTAAGGGCAATTTAGCATGGCCAATCCACCTAACCCGCACATCTCATTGACATATGTTGGATGCATTAATAGTTTACAAGATGTTTGCATATTCATTATTATTTTTGAATAATGTAATGATTCCAGGTGATGACCGTGCCTACATATTCTAATAGCTGTGTGAAGGAAGCCTTGGTCTTAGAATGATTCTGCCGTGATTCCGACAAAGGTAAATGAGATTCATGATTTGTACAAATATCTTTGCGACTTAATACATTTATAGCTGGAAAAATGAAGATTACCTTGACCGTTTACCCATCTGATATAAAAATCATGTGGATATCTACTTGTTCTGAGTTTCCAGCAGGATAAAAATGTATTTATTTGTACTAAAATTTCAAATGTTTTGACCAAATGAGTTGATGTTCTGGAGCATGTTATTTTCAAATTAATATGTTATTAGCATTTATGTTACTGTCTAAAATTGTTATTCAATTCAATGGAAAAGTACCCACTCATCTGTGAAAGCGATCGTTGAATTTATTGAATCATATCGAATTTACAGTGCACTCGGCCCATCGTGTCTATACCGGCCTCTGAAGGAGCAACCTACCTAAGTCCACATCTCCACCCTATCCCCGTAACCCAGCAACCCCACCTTACCTTTGGACACTACAGGGCTGGTTTAGCACAGGGCTAAATCGCTGGCTTTGAAAGCAGGCCAGCAGCACGGTTCAATTCCCGTACCAGCCTCCCGAACAGGCGCCGGAATGTGGCGACTAGGGGCTTTTCACAGTAACTTCATTTGAAGCCTACTTGTGACAATAAGCGATTTTCATTTCATTTTCATTTTAGCGTGACCAATCCACCTAACCCGCACATCTTTGGACGGTGGGAGGAAACCGGAGCACTCCGAGGAAACCCACGCAGACACGGGGAGAACGTGCAGACTCTGCACAGACAGTGACCCATGTCGGGAATCGGACCCGGGTCCCTGGCGCTGTGAAGCAATGGTACTAACCACTGTGCTACCGTGCTGCCCTTAAATTCCAATTCAGGGTAATATAGCATGGCCAATCCACCTACACTGCACATCTTTGAACGGTGGCAGGAAACTGGAGCACCCAGGGGAAACCCACGCAGACACTGGGAGAACGTGTAGACTCCGTACAGTCAGTGACCCAAGTCGGGATTCGAACCCAGGTCCCTGGTGCTGTGAAGCAATAGTGCTAACCGCTGTACTACCGTGTCACCCTGAAATTCCAATTTGGGGTAATATAGCATGGCCAATCCAGCTACACTGCACATCTTTGGACGGTGGGAGGAAACCGGAGCACCTGGGGGAAACCCACGCAGACACTGGGAGAATGTGGAAACTCCACACAGACAGTTAACTGAGGGCGGAATCAAGCCGAGGAAAAAGATTTTTTAAATTTTCAGCTGCCTGTTGTAATTGACATATGTTGGATGCATCATTAGTTTATAAGATGTTTGCATATTTATTATTATTTTTGAATAATATAATGATTCCAGGTGATGACCATGCCTACATATTCTGATAGGTGTGTGAAGGAAGGCTTGGTCTTCGATTGATTCTTCAGTGATTTCGACAAAGGTAAATGTGATTAATGATTTGTTCAAATATCTTTGCAACTTTCTACATTTATAACTGGAACAATGAAGATTACCTTTGTCGTTTACCCATCTGATATAAAAGTCATGTGGATATCTACTTGTTCTGAGTTTCCAGCAGGATAAAAATGTTTTTATTTGTACTAAAATTTCAAACGTTTTGGTCAAATGAGTTGATGTTCTGGAGCATGTTATTTTCAAATTAATATGTTATTAGCATTTAGGTTACTGTCTAAAATGAATATTTAATTCAATGTGACTGTACCCACTCATCTGTAAAAGCGATAAATTTATTGTATCATGTAGAGTTTACAGTGTAGAAGGCGGCCATTCGGCCCATCGAGTCTACACCGGCCTCTGAAAGAGCACCCTACCTCTGTCCACACCTCCACCCTATCCCAGCAACCCCACCTAACCGTTGGTCACTACAGGGCAATTTTGGCGTGACCAATCCACCTAATGCGCACATCTTTGGACGGCGGAGGGAAACCGGAGCACTCCGAGGAAACCCACGCAGACACGGGGAGAACGTGCAGACTCTGCACAGACAGTGACCCATGTCGGGAATCGGACCCGGGTCCCTGGCGCTGTGAAGCAATGGTACTAACCACTGTGCTACCGTGCTGCCCTTAAATTCCAATTCAGGGTAATATAGCATGGCCAATCCACCTACACTGCACATCTTTGAACGGTGGCAGGAAACTGGAGCACCCAGGGGAAACCCACGCAGACACTGGGAGAACGTGTAGACTCCGTACAGTCAGTGACCCAAGTCGGGATTCGAACCCAGGTCCCTGGTGCTGTGAAGCAATAGTGCTAACCGCTGTACTACCGTGTCACCCTGAAATTCCAATTTGGGGTAATATAGCATGGCCAATCCAGCTACACTGCACATCTTTGGACGGTGGGAGGAAACCGGAGCACCTGGGGGAAACCCACGCAGACACTGGGAGAATGTGGAAACTCCACACAGACAGTTAACTGAGGAAAAAGATTTTTAAAATTTTCAGCTGCCTGTTGTAATTGACATATGTTGGATGCATCATTAGTTTGTAAGATGTTTGCATATTTATTATTATTTTTGAATAATATAATGATTCCAGGTGATGACCATGCCTACATATTCTGATAGGTGTGTGAAGGAAGGCTCGGTCTTCAAATGATTCTTCAGTGATTTCGACAAAGGTAAATGTGATTAACGATTTGTTCAAATATCTTTGCAACTTTATACATTTATAACTGGAACAATGAAGATTACCTTTGTCGTTTACCCATCTGATATAAAAGTCATGTGGATATCTACTTGTTCTGAGTTTCCAGCAGGATAAAAATGTATTTATTTGTACTAAAATTTCAAACGTTTTGGTCAAATGAGTTGATGTTCTGGAGCATGTTATTTTCAAATTAATATGTTATTAGCATTTAGGTTACTGTCTAAAACGAATATTTAATTCAATGTGACTGTACCCACTCATCTGTAAAAGCGATAAATTTATTGTATCATGTAGAGTTTACAGTGTAGAAGGCGGCCATTCGGCCCATCGAGTCTACACCGGCCTCTGAAAGAGCACCCTACCTCTGTCCACACCTCCACCCTATCCCAGCAACCCCACCTAACCGTTGGTCACTACAGGGCAATTTTGGAGTGACCAATCCACCTAATGCGCACATCTTTGGACGGCGGAGGGAAACCGGAGCACCCGGGGGAAGCCCACGCAGGCACTGGGAGAATGTGCAAACTTTATATAGACAGTTACTCGAGGTCGGAATCAAACCTGGGCTCCTGGCGCTGTGATGCGGCAGTGCTAACTACTGTGCCAACCTGTTTGAGATGTCTCAAAGTGCTTTTGACATTAATTACTGAGTGTGTAGCTTTGATCTGTCAGCCAGTTAATGGACGGCATCGTCAACAGTGTTCTCAAGTGTTACTTAAGACAGCAATAACCTCCTTCCTGATGCACAGTTTGGGTTCTATCAGGGCAACGTGGCTCCTTTCCATGGTCCAAATATGGACAAAACAGCTGAATTAAACAGGGAGGTGAGAGTGACTGTCAAGGCAGCATTTAATTAAGTGTGACACCAAGGACCCCTAGCAAAACAGAAGCTAATGGGAATAGGGGAAAATTCTTCACTGTTTGGAGGCATACTTGGCACAAAGAAAGATGGTTGTGGTTGTTGGATGCCAATCATCACAGCCCCAGGATATTAGTGTTGCAGTTCCTCAAGAGTAGTGTCCTATACCCAACCACTTTCAGCTCCTTCATCCGTGATCT
This sequence comes from Scyliorhinus torazame, assembly GCF_047496885.1. NCBI lineage: Eukaryota > Metazoa > Chordata > Chondrichthyes > Carcharhiniformes > Scyliorhinidae > Scyliorhinus > Scyliorhinus torazame. Next base: position 112,824,098 of record NC_092717.1, read on the forward strand.
TCCTTCATAACATCGGAAGTGGGGATGTCCGCTACTGATTGCACAGTGTTCAGTACCATTCATAACATCTCAATACTGAAGCAGTCCTTGTCCATGTGCAGCAAGACCTGGACAGATTCAGGCTTGGGCTGAGAAGTGGCAAGTAACATTTGTGCCACACATGTGCCAGGCAATAATCATCTCCAGCACGAGAGAATCTAGCCATTTCCTCTTGACCCGGCATTACCATTGCTGAATCCCCCACTACCAATGTCCAAGAAGGTTACTATGGACCAGAAACCCCATTGGACCACCTATATAAATACTGTGGCTCCAAGAGCAGATAAGTAGCCCACCCCCTGACTCCTGAACGCCAGTTTACCACCTGTAAGCCACAAGTCAATAGTGTAATGTAGTAGTCTGCACTTGCCTGGTTGAGTGCACTCCCAACAACACTCAAGAAGTTAATTGAGGACAAAGTAGCCCGCTTGATTGGCACTCCATTTCCCACCCTAAATATTCACTCCCTACATCAGCGATTGTGTGCCATCTGGACAATGCATACAACAGCTTGCCAAAGCCCTTTCAATAGCACCTGTAACCTCTTGCACCTAGGGCAAAGGCAGCAGATGCAGAGGAACACTACTACCTGCAAGTTCTCTTCCAAGTAATGCCATCCTGACTTGAAACTACGTTACCAGTTCAAAAACCTGGTACATCCTTCCAGAACTGCATGGTCGGTGTACTTGTATCCATTGGACTGTGGCACTTCAAGATGGCAGCTCACCCTCTCTTTCTCGAGGGTAAGGCAATACATTCTGGCCTTACCAGCGACCATGCATCGAATCAAAGATCTTTTAAAAATGATTGCTGAAACGTAGGGAACCCTAGGAAAAAGATGAATGTTTTTTTCAGCTGCCTCTTGTAATTCATAGAATCATAGAATTTACAGTGCAGAAGGAGGCCATTCGGCCCATCGAATCTGTACCGGTCCTTGGAAAGAGGACCCTACCCAAGCCCATGTCTCCACCCTATCACCGTAACCCAGTAACCCCACTTAATCTTTTTGGACACTAAGGGCAATTTAGCATGGCCAATCCACCTAACCCGCACATCTCATTGACATATGTTGGATGCATTAATAGTTTACAAGATGTTTGCATATTCATTATTATTTTTGAATAATGTAATGATTCCAGGTGATGACCGTGCCTACATATTCTAATAGCTGTGTGAAGGAAGCCTTGGTCTTAGAATGATTCTGCCGTGATTCCGACAAAGGTAAATGAGATTCATGATTTGTACAAATATCTTTGCGACTTAATACATTTATAGCTGGAAAAATGAAGATTACCTTGACCGTTTACCCATCTGATATAAAAATCATGTGGATATCTACTTGTTCTGAGTTTCCAGCAGGATAAAAATGTATTTATTTGTCCTAAAATTTCAAATGTTTTGACCAAATGAGTTGATGTTCTGGAGCATGTTATTTTCAAATTAATATGTTATTAGCATTTATGTTACTGTCTAAAATTGTTATTCAATTCAATGGAAAAGTACCCACTCATCTGTGAAAGCGATCGTTGCATTTATTGAATCATATCGAATTTACAGTGCACTCGGCCCATCGTGTCTATACCGGCCTCTGAAGGAGCAACCTACCTAAGTCCACATCTCCACCCTATCCCCGTAACCCAGCAACCCCACCTTACCTTTGGACACTACAGGGCTGGTTTAGCACAGGGCTAAATCGCTGGCTTTGAAAGCAGGCCAGCAGCACGGTTCAATTCCCGTACCAGCCTCCCGAACAGGCGCCGGAATGTGGCGACTAGGGTCTTTTCACAGTAACTTCATTTGAAGCCTACTTGTGACAATAAGCGATTTTCATTTCATTTTCATTTTAGCGTGACCAATCCACCTAACCCGCACATCTTTGGACGGTGGGAGGAAACCGGAGCACTCCGAGGAAACCCACGCAGACACGGGGAGAACGTGCAGACTCTGCACAGACAGTGACCCATGTCGGGAATCGGACCCGGGTCCCTGGCGCTGTGAAGCAATGGTACTAACCACTGTGCTACCGTGCTGCCCTTAAATTCCAATTCAGGGTAATATAGCATGGCCAATCCACCTACACTGCACATCTTTGAACGGTGGCAGGAAACTGGAGCACCCAGGGGAAACCCACGCAGACACTGGGAGAACGTGTAGACTCCGTACAGTCAGTGACCCAAGTCGGGATTCGAACCCAGGTCCCTGGTGCTGTGAAGCAATAGTGCTAACCGCTGTACTACCGTGTCACCCTGAAATTCCAATTTGGGGTAATATAGCATGGCCAATCCAGCTACACTGCACATCTTTGGACGGTGGGAGGAAACCGGAGCACCTGGGGGAAACCCACGCAGACACTGGGAGAATGTGGAAACTCCACACAGACAGTTAACTGAGGGCGGAATCAAGCCGAGGAAAAAGATTTTTTAAATTTTCAGCTGCCTGTTGTAATTGACATATGTTGGATGCATCATTAGTTTATAAGATGTTTGCATATTTATTATTATTTTTGAATAATATAATGATTCCAGGTGATGACCATGCCTACATATTCTGATAGGTGTGTGAAGGAAGGCTCGGTCTTCGATTGATTCTTCAGTGATTTCGACAAAGGTAAATGTGATTAATGATTTGTTCAAATATCTTTGCAACTTTATACATTTATAACTGGAACAATGAAGATTACCTTTGTCGTTTACCCATCTGATATAAAAGTCATGTGGATATCTACTTGTTCTGAGTTTCCAGCAGGATAAAAATGTTTTTATTTGTACTAAAATTTCAAACGTTTTGGTCAAATGAGTTGATGTTCTGGAGCATGTTATTTTCAAATTAATATGTTATTAGCATTTAGGTTACTGTCTAAAATGAATATTTAATTCAATGTGACTGTACCCACTCATCTGTAAAAGCGATAAATTTATTGTATCATGTAGAGTTTACAGTGTAGAAGGCGGCCATTCGGCCCATCGAGTCTACACCGGCCTCTGAAAGAGCACCCTACCTCTGTCCACACCTCCACCCTATCCCAGCAACCCCACCTAACCGTTGGTCACTACAGGGCAATTTTGGCGTGACCAATCCACCTAATGCGCACATCTTTGGACGGCGGAGGGAAACCGGAGCACCCGGGGGAAGCCCACGCAGGCACTGGGAGAATGTGCAAACTTTATATAGACAGTTACTCGAGGTCGGAATCAAACCTGGGCTCCTGGCGCTGTGATGCGGCAGTGCTAACTACTGTGCCAACCTGTTTGAGATGTCTCAAAGTGCTTTTGACATTAATTACTGAGTGTGTAGCTTTGATCTGTCAGCCAGTTAATGGACGGCATCGTCAACAGTGTTCTCAAGTGTTACTTAAGACAGCAATAACCTCCTTCCTGATGCACAGTTTGGGTTCTATCAGGGCAACGTGGCTCCTTTCCATGGTCCAAATATGGACAAAACAGCTGAATTAAACAGGGAGGTGAGAGTGACTGTCAAGGCAGCATTTAATTAAGTGTGACACCAAGGACCCCTAGCAAAACAGAAGCTAATGGGAATAGGGGAAAATTCTTCACTGTTTGGAGGCATACTTGGCACAAAGAAAGATGGTTGTGGTTGTTGGATGCCAATCATCACAGCCCCAGGATATTAGTGTTGCAGTTCCTCAAGAGTAGTGTCCTATACCCAACCACTTTCAGCTCCTTCATCCGTGATCTTCCTTCATAACATCGGAAGTGGGGATGTCCGCTACTGATTGCACAGTGTTCAGTACCATTCATAACATCTCAATACTGAAGCAGTCCTTGTCCATGTGCAGCAAGACCTGGACAGATTCAGGCTTGGGCTGAGAAGTGGCAAGTAACATTTGTGCCACACATGTGCCAGGCAATAATCATCTCCAGCACGAGAGAATCTAGCCATTTCCTCTTGACCCGGCATTACCATTGCTGAATCCCCCACTACCAATGTCCAAGAAGGTTACTATGGACCAGAAACCCCATTGGACCACCTATATAAATACTGTGGCTCCAAGAGCAGATAAGTAGCCCACCCCCTGACTCCTGAACGCCAGTTTACCACCTGTAAGCCACAAGTCAATAGTGTAATGTAGTAGTCTGCACTTGCCTGGTTGAGTGCACTCCCAACAACACTCAAGAAGTTAATTGAGGACAAAGTAGCCCGCTTGATTGGCACTCCATTTCCCACCCTAAATATTCACTCCCTACATCAGCGATTGTGTGCCATCTGGACAATGCATACAACAGCTTGCCAAAGCCCTTTCAATAGCACCTGTAACCTCTTGCACCTAGGGCAAAGGCAGCAGATGCAGAGGAACACTACTACCTGCAAGTTCTCTTCCAAGTAATGCCATCCTGACTTGAAACTACGTTACCAGTTCAAAAACCTGGTACATCCTTCCAGAACTGCATGGTCGGTGTACTTGTATCCATTGGACTGTGGCACTTCAAGATGGCAGCTCACCCTCTCTTTCTCGAGGGTAAGGCAATACATTCTGGCCTTACCAGCGACCATGCATCGAATCAAAGATCTTTTAAAAATGATTGCTGAAACGTAGGGAACCCTAGGAAAAAGATGAATGTTTTTTTCAGCTGCCTCTTGTAATTCATAGAATCATAGAATTTACAGTGCAGAAGGAGGCCATTCGGCCCATCGAATCTGTACCGGTCCTTGGAAAGAGGACCCTACCCAAGCCCATGTCTCCACCCTATCACCGTAACCCAGTAACCCCACTTAATCTTTTTGGACACTAAGGGCAATTTAGCATGGCCAATCCAACTAACCCGCACATCTCATTGACATATGTTGGATGCATTAATAGTTTACAAGATGTTTGCATATTCATTATTATTTTTGAATAATGTAATGATTCCAGGTGATGACCGTGCCTACATATTCTAATAGCTGTGTGAAGGAAGCCTTGGTATTAGAATGATTCTGCCGTGATTCCGACAAAGGTAAATGAGATTCATGATTTGTACAAATATCTTTGCGACTTAATACATTTATAGCTGGAAAAATGAAGATTACCTTGACCGTTTACCCATCTGATATAAAAATCATGTGGATATCTACTTGTTCTGAGTTTCCAGCAGGATAAAAATGTATTTATTTGTACTAAAATTTCAAATGTTTTGACCAAATGAGTTGATGTTCTGGAGCATGTTATTTTCAAATTAATATGTTATTAGCATTTATGTTACTGTCTAAAATTGTTATTCAATTCAATGGAAAAGTACCCACTCATCTGTGAAAGCGATCGTTGAATTTATTGAATCATATCGAATTTACAGTGCACTCGGCCCATCGTGTCTATACCGGCCTCTGAAGGAGCAACCTACCTAAGTCCACATCTCCACCCTATCCCCGTAACCCAGCAACCCCACCTTACCTTTGGACACTACAGGGCTGGTTTAGCACAGGGCTAAATCGCTGGCTTTGAAAGCAGGCCAGCAGCACGGTTCAATTCCCGTACCAGCCTCCCGAACAGGCGCCGGAATGTGGCGACTAGGGGCTTTTCACAGTAACTTCATTTGAAGCCTACTTGTGACAATAAGCGATTTTCATTTCATTTTCATTTTAGCGTGACCAATCCACCTAACCCGCACATCTTTGGACGGTGGGAGGAAACCGGAGCACTCCGAGGAAACCCACGCAGACACGGGGAGAACGTGCAGACTCTGCACAGACAGTGACCCATGTCGGGAATCGGACCCGGGTCCCTGGCGCTGTGAAGCAATGGTACTAACCACTGTGCTACCGTGCTGCCCTTAAATTCCAATTCAGGGTAATATAGCATGGCCAATCCACCTACACTGCACATCTTTGAACGGTGGCAGGAAACTGGAGCACCCAGGGGAAACCCACGCAGACACTGGGAGAACGTGTAGACTCCGTACAGTCAGTGACCCAAGTCGGGATTCGAACCCAGGTCCCTGGTGCTGTGAAGCAATAGTGCTAACCGCTGTACTACCGTGTCACCCTGAAATTCCAATTTGGGGTAATATAGCATGGCCAATCCAGCTACACTGCACATCTTTGGACGGTGGGAGGAAACCGGAGCACCTGGGGGAAACCCACGCAGACACTGGGAGAATGTGGAAACTCCACACAGACAGTTAACTGAGGGCGGAATCAAGCCGAGGAAAAAGATTTTTTAAATTTTCAGCTGCCTGTTGTAATTGACATATGTTGGATGCATCATTAGTTTATAAGATGTTTGCATATTTATTATTATTTTTGAATAATATAATGATTCCAGGTGATGACCATGCCTACATATTCTGATAGGTGTGTGAAGGAAGGCTCGGTCTTCGATTGATTCTTCAGTGATTTCGACAAAGGTAAATGTGATTAATGATTTGTTCAAATATCTTTGCAACTTTATACATTTATAACTGGAACAATGAAGATTACCTTTGTCGTTTACCCATCTGATATAAAAGTCATGTGGATATCTACTTGTTCTGAGTTTCCAGCAGGATAAAAATGTTTTTATTTGTACTAAAATTTCAAACGTTTTGGTCAAATGAGTTGATGTTCTGGAGCATGTTATTTTCAAATTAATATGTTATTAGCATTTAGGTTACTGTCTAAAATGAATATTTAATTCAATGTGACTGTACCCACTCATCTGTAAAAGCGATAAATTTATTGTATCATGTAGAGTTTACAGTGTAGAAGGCGGCCATTCGGCCCATCGAGTCTACACCGGCCTCTGAAAGAGCACCCTACCTCTGTCCACACCTCCACCCTATCCCAGCAACCCCACCTAACCGTTGGTCACTACAGGGCAATTTTGGCGTGACCAATCCACCTAATGCGCACATCTTTGGACGGCGGAGGGAAACCGGAGCACTCCGAGGAAACCCACGCAGACACGGGGAGAACGTGCAGACTCTGCACAGACAGTGACCCATGTCAGGAATCCGACCCGGGTCCCTGGCGCTGTGAAGCAATGGTACTAACCACTGTGCTACCGTGCTGCCCTTAAATTCCAATTCAGGGTAATATAGCATGGCCAATCCACCTACACTGCACATCTTTGAACGGTGGCAGGAAACTGGAGCACCTGGGGGAAACCCACGCAGACACTGGGAGAATGTGGAAACTCCGTACAGTCAGTGACCCAAGTCGGGATTCGAACCCAGGTCCCTGGTGCTGTGAAGCAATAGTGCTAACCGCTGTACTACCGTGTCACCCTGAAATTCCAATTTGGGGTAATATAGCATGGCCAATCCAGCTACACTGCACATCTTTGGACGGTGGGAGGAAACCGGAGCACCTGGGGGAAACCCACGCAGACACTGGGAGAATGTGGAAACTCCACACAGACAGTTAACTGAGGAAAAAGATTTTGAAAATTTTCAGCTGCCTGTTGTAATTGACATATGTTGGATGCATCATTAGTTTGTAAGATGTTTGCATATTTATTATTATTTTTGAATAATATAATGATTCCAGGTGATGACCATGCCTACATATTCTGATAGGTGTGTGAAGGAAGGCTCGGTCTTCAAATGATTCTTCAGTGATTTCGACAAAGGTAAATGTGATTAACGATTTGTTCAAATATCTTTGCAACTTTATACATTTATAACTGGAACAATGAAGATTACCTTTGTCGTTTACCCATCTGATATAAAAGTCATGTGGATATCTACTTGTTCTGAGTTTCCAGCAGGATAAAAATGTATTTATTTGTACTAAAATTTCAAACGTTTTGGTCAAATGAGTTGATGTTCTGGAGCATGTTATTTTCAAATTAATATGTTATTAGCATTTAGGTTACTGTCTAAAACGAATATTTAATTCAATGTGACTGTACCCACTCATCTGTAAAAGCGATAAATTTATTGTATCATGTAGAGTTTACAGTGTAGAAGGCGGCCATTCGGCCCATCGAGTCTACACCGGCCTCTGAAAGAGCACCCTACCTCTGTCCACACCTCCACCCTATCCCAGCAACCCCACCTAACCGTTGGTCACTACAGGGCAATTTTGGCGTGACCAATCCACCTAATGCGCACATCTTTGGACGGCGGAGGGAAACCGGAGCACCCGGGGGAAGCCCACGCAGGCACTGGGAGAATGTGCAAACTTTATATAGACAGTTACTCGAGGTCGGAATCAAACCTGGGCTCCTGGCGCTGTGATGCGGCAGTGCTAAATACTGTGCCAACCTGTTTGAGATGTCTCAAAGTGCTTTTGACATTAATTACTGAGTGTGTAGCTTTGATCTGTCAGCCAGTTAATGGACGGCATCGTCAACAGTGTTCTCAAGTGTTACTTAAGACAGCAATAACCTCCTTCCTGATGCACAGTTTGGGTTCTATCAGGGCAACGTGGCTCCTTTCCATGGTCCAAATATGGACAAAACAGCTGAATTAAACAGGGAGGTGAGAGTGACTGTCAAGGCAGCATTTAATTAAGTGTGACACCAAGGACCCCTAGCAAAACAGAAGCTAATGGGAATAGGGGAAAATTCTTCACTGTTTGGAGGCACACTTGGCACAAAGAAAGATGGTTGTGGTTGTTGGATGCCAATCATCACAGCCCCAGGATATTAGTGTTGCAGTTCCTCAAGAGTAGTGTCCTATACCCAACCACTTTCAGCTCCTTCATCCGTGATCTTCCTTCATAACATCGGAAGTGGGGATGTCCGCTACTGATTGCACAGTGTTCAGTACCATTCATAACATCTCAATACTGAAGCAGTCCTTGTCCATGTGCAGCAAGACCTGGACAGATTCAGGCTTGGGCTGAGAAGTGGCAAGTAACATTTGTGCCACACATGTGCCAGGCAATAATCATCTCCAGCACGAGAGAATCTAGCCATTTCCTCTTGACCCGGCATTACCATTGCTGAATCCTCCACTACCAATGTCCAAGAAGGTTACTATGGACCAGAAACCCCATTGGACCACCTATATAAATACTGTGGCTCCAAGAGCAGATAAGTAGCCCACCCCCTGACTCCTGAACGCCAGTTTACCACCTGTAAGCCACAAGTCAATAGTGTAATGTAGTAGTCTGCACTTGCCTGGTTGAGTGCACTCCCAACAACACTCAAGAAGTTAATTGAGGACAAAGTAGCCCGCTTGATTGGCACTCCATTTCCCACCCTAAATATTCACTCCCTACATCAGCGATTGTGTGCCATCTGGACAATGCATACAACAGCTTGCCAAAGCCCTTTCAATAGCACCTGTAACCTCTTGCACCTAGGGCAAAGGCAGCAGATGCAGAGGAACACTACTACCTGCAAGTTCTCTTCCAAGTAATGCCATCCTGACTTGAAACTACGTTACCAGTTCAAAAACCTGGTACATCCTTCCAGAACTGCATGGTCGGTGTACTTGTATCCATTGGACTGTGGCACTTCAAGATGGCAGCTCACCCTCTCTTTCTCGAGGGTAAGGCAATACATTCTGGCCTTACCAGCGACCATGCATCGAATCAAAGATCTTTTAAAAATGATTGCTGAAACGTAGGGAACCCTAGGAAAAAGATGAATGTTTTTTTCAGCTGCCTCTTGTAATTCATAGAATCATAGAATTTACAGTGCAGAAGGAGGCCATTCGGCCCATCGAATCTGTACCGGTCCTTGGAAAGAGGACCCTACCCAAGCCCATGTCTCCACCCTATCACCGTAACCCAGTAACCCCACTTAATCTTTTTGGACACTAAGGGCAATTTAGCATGGCCAATCCACCTAACCCGCACATCTCATTGACATATGTTGGATGCATTAATAGTTTACAAGATGTTTGCATATTCATTATTATTTTTGAATAATGTAATGATTCCAGGTGATGACCGTGCCTACATATTCTAATAGCTGTGTGAAGGAAGCCTTGGTCTTAGAATGATTCTGCCGTGATTCCGACAAAGGTAAATGAGATTCATGATTTGTACAAATATCTTTGCGACTTAATACATTTATAGCTGGAAAAATGAAGATTACCTTGACCGTTTACCCATCTGATATAAAAATCATGTGGATATCTACTTGTTCTGAGTTTCCAGCAGGATAAAAATGTATTTATTTGTACTAAAATTTCAAATGTTTTGACCAAATGAGTTGATGTTCTGGAGCATGTTATTTTCAAATTAATATGTTATTAGCATTTATGTTACTGTCTAAAATTGTTATTCAATTCAATGGAAAAGTACCCACTCATCTGTGAAAGCGATCGTTGAATTTATTGAATCATATCGAATTTACAGTGCACTCGGCCCATCGTGTCTATACCGGCCTCTGAAGGAGCAACCTACCTAAGTCCACATCTCCACCCTATCCCCGTAACCCAGCAACCCCACCTTACCTTTGGACACTACAGGGCTGGTTTAGCACAGGGCTAAATCGCTGGCTTTGAAAGCAGGCCAGCAGCACGGTTCAATTCCCGTACCAGCCTCCCGAACAGGCGCCGGAATGTGGCGACTAGGGGCTTTTCACAGTAACTTCATTTGAAGCCTACTTGTGACAATAAGCGATTTTCATTTCATTTTCATTTTAGCGTGACCAATCCACCTAACCCGTACATCTTTGGACGGTGGGAGGAAACCGGAGCACTCCGAGGAAACCCACGCAGACACGGGGAGAACGTGCAGACTCTGCACAGACAGTGACCCATGTCGGGAATCGGACCCGGGTCCCTGGCGCTGTGAAGCAATGGTACTAACCACTGTGCTACCGTGCTGCCCTTAAATTCCAATTCAGGGTAATATAGCATGGCCAATCCACCTACACTGCACATCTTTGAACGGTGGCAGGAAACTGGAGCACCCAGGGGAAACCCACGCAGACACTGGGAGAACGTGTAGACTCCGTACAGTCAGTGACCCAAGTCGGGATTCGAACCCAGGTCCCTGGTGCTGTGAAGCAATAGTGCTAACCGCTGTACTACCGTGTCACCCTGAAATTCCAATTTGGGGTAATATAGCATGGCCAATCCAGCTACACTGCACATCTTTGGACGGTGGGAGGAAACCGGAGCACCTGGGGGAAACCCACGCAGACACTGGGAGAATGTGGAAACTCCACACAGACAGTTAACTGAGGGCGGAATCAAGCCGAGGAAAAAGATTTTTTAAATTTTCAGCTGCCTGTTGTAATTGACATATGTTGGATGCATCATTAGTTTATAAGATGTTTGCATATTTATTATTATTTTTGAATAATATAATGATTCCAGGTGATGACCATGCCTACATATTCTGATAGGTGTGTGAAGGAAGGCTCGGTCTTCGATTGATTCTTCAGTGATTTCGACAAAGGTAAATGTGATTAATGATTTGTTCAAATATCTTTGCAACTTTATACATTTATAACTGGAACAATGAAGATTACCTTTGTCGTTTACCCATCTGATATAAAAGTCATGTGGATATCTACTTGTTCTGAGTTTCCAGCAGGATAAAAATGTTTTTATTTGTACTAAAATTTCAAACGTTTTGGTCAAATGAGTTGATGTTCTGGAGCATGTTATTTTCAAATTAATATGTTATTAGCATTTAGGTTACTGTCTAAAATGAATATTTAATTCAATGTGACTGTACCCACTCATCTGTAAAAGCGATAAATTTATTGTATCATGTAGAGTTTACAGTGTAGAAGGCGGCCATTCGGCCCATCGAGTCTACACCGGCCTCTGAAAGAGCACCCTACCTCTGTCCACACCTCCACCCTATCCCAGCAACCCCACCTAACCGTTGGTCACTACAGGGCAATTTTGGCGTGACCAATCCACCTAATGCGCACATCTTTGGACGGCGGAGGGAAACCGGAGCACTCCGAGGAAACCCACGCAGACACGGGGAGAACGTGCAGACTCTGCACAGACAGTGACCCATGTCAGGAATCCGACCCGGGTCCCTGGCGCTGTGAAGCAATGGTACTAACCACTGTGCTACCGTGCTGCCCTTAAATTCCAATTCAGGGTAATATAGCATGGCCAATCCACCTACACTGCACATCTTTGAACGGTGGCAGGAAACTGGAGCACCTGGGGGAAACCCACGCAGACACTGGGAGAATGTGGAAACTCCGTACAGTCAGTGACCCAAGTCGGGATTCGAACCCAGGTCCCTGGTGCTGTGAAGCAATAGTGCTAACCGCTGTACTACCGTGTCACCCTGAAATTCCAATTTGGGGTAATATAGCATGGCCAATCCAGCTACACTGCACATCTTTGGACGGTGGGAGGAAACCGGAGCACCTGGGGGAAACCCACGCAGACACTGGGAGAATGTGGAAACTCCACACAGACAGTTAACTGAGGAAAAAGATTTTTAAAATTTTCAGCTGCCTGTTGTAATTGACATATGTTGGATGCATCATTAGTTTGTAAGATGTTTGCATATTTATTATTATTTTTGAATAATATAATGATTCCAGGTGATGACCATGCCTACATATTCTGATAGGTGTGTGAAGGAAGGCTCGGTCTTCAAATGATTCTTCAGTGATTTCGACAAAGGTAAATGTGATTAACGATTTGTTCAAATATCTTTGCAACTTTATACATTTATAACTGGAACAATGAAGATTACCTTTGTCGTTTACCCATCTGATATAAAAGTCATGTGGATATCTACTTGTTCTGAGTTTCCAGCAGGATAAAAATGTATTTATTTGTACTAAAATTTCAAACGTTTTGGTCAAATGAGTTGATGTTCTGGAGCATGTTATTTTCAAATTAATATGTTATTAGCATTTAGGTTACTGCCTAAAACGAATATTTAATTCAATGTGACTGTACCCACTCATCTGTAAAAGCGATAAATTTATTGTATCATGTAGAGTTTACAGTGTAGAAGGCGGCCATTCGGCCCATCGAGTCTACACCGGCCTCTGAAAGAGCACCCTACCTCTGTCCACACCTCCACCCTATCCCAGCAACCCCACCTAACCGTTGGTCACTACAGGGCAATTTTGGCGTGACCAATCCACCTAATGCGCACATCTTTGGACGGCGGAGGGAAACCGGAGCACCCGGGGGAAGCCCACGCAGGCACTGGGAGAATGTGCAAACTTTATATAGACAGTTACTCGAGGTCGGAATCAAACCTGGGCTCCTGGCGCTGTGATGCGGCAGTGCTAAATACTGTGCCAACCTGTTTGAGATGTCTCAAAGTGCTTTTGACATTAATTACTGAGTGTGTAGCTTTGATCTGTCAGCCAGTTAATGGACGGCATCGTCAACAGTGTTCTCAAGTGTTACTTAAGACAGCAATAACCTCCTTCCTGATGCACAGTTTGGGTTCTATCAGGGCAACGTGGCTCCTTTCCATGGTCCAAATATGGACAAAACAGCTGAATTAAACAGGGAGGTGAGAGTGACTGTCAAGGCAGCATTTAATTAAGTGTGACACCAAGGACCCCTAGCAAAACAGAAGCTAATGGGAATAGGGGAAAATTCTTCACTGTTTGGAGGCACACTTGGCACAAAGAAAGATGGTTGTGGTTGTTGGATGCCAATCATCACAGCCCCAGGATATTAGTGTTGCAGTTCCTCAAGAGTAGTGTCCTATACCCAACCACTTTCAGCTCCTTCATCCGTGATCTTCCTTCATAACATCGGAAGTGGGGATGTCCGCTACTGATTGCACAGTGTTCAGTACCATTCATAACATCTCAATACTGAAGCAGTCCTTGTCCATGTGCAGCAAGACCTGGACAGATTCAGGCTTGGGCTGAGAAGTGGCAAGTAACATTTGTGCCACACATGTGCCAGGCAATAATCATCTCCAGCACGAGAGAATCTAGCCATTTCCTCTTGACCCGGCATTACCATTGCTGAATCCCCCACTACCAATGTCCAAGAAGGTTACTATGGACCAGAAACCCCATTGGACCACCTATATAAATACTGTGGCTCCAAGAGCAGATAAGTAGCCCACCCCCTGACTCCTGAACGCCAGTTTACCACCTGTAAGCCACAAGTCAATAGTGTAATGTAGTAGTCTGCACTTGCCTGGTTGAGTGCACTCCCAACAACACTCAAGAAGTTAATTGAGGACAAAGTAGCCCGCTTGATTGGCACTCCATTTCCCACCCTAAATATTCACTCCCTACATCAGCGATTGTGTGCCATCTGGACAATGCATACAACAGCTTGCCAAAGCCCTTTCAATAGCACCTGTAACCTCTTGCACCTAGGGCAAAGGCAGCAGATGCGAGGAACACTACTACCTGCAAGTTCTCTTCCAAGTAATGCCATCCTGACTTGAAACTACGTTACCAGTTCAAAAACCTGGTACATCCTTCCAGAACTGCATGGTCGGTGTACTTGTATCCATTGGACTGTGGCACTTCAAGATGGCAGCTCACCCTCTCTTTCTCGAGGGTAAGGCAATACATTCTGGCCTTACCAGCGACCATGCATCGAATCAAAGATCTTTTAAAAATGATTGCTGAAACGTAGGGAACCCTAGGAAAAAGATGAATGTTTTTTTCAGCTGCCTCTTGTAATTCATAGAATCATAGAATTTACAGTGCAGAAGGAGGCCATTCGGCCCATCGAATCTGTACCGGTCCTTGGAAAGAGGACCCTACCCAAGCCCATGTCTCCACCCTATCACCGTAACCCAGTAACCCCACTTAATCTTTTTGGACACTAAGGGCAATTTAGCATGGCCAATCCACCTAACCCGCACATCTCATTGACATATGTTGGATGCATTAATAGTTTACAAGATGTTTGCATATTCATTATTATTTTTGAATAATGTAATGATTCCAGGTGATGACCGTGCCTACATATTCTAATAGCTGTGTGAAGGAAGCCTTGGTCTTAGAATGATTCTGCCGTGATTCCGACAAAGGTAAATGAGATTCATGATTTGTACAAATATCTTTGCGACTTAATACATTTATAGCTGGAAAAATGAAGATTACCTTGACCGTTTACCCATCTGATATAAAAATCATGTGGATATCTACTTGTTCTGAGTTTCCAGCAGGATAAAAATGTATTTATTTGTACTAAAATTTCAAATGTTTTGACCAAATGAGTTGATGTTCTGGAGCATGTTATTTTCAAATTAATATGTTATTAGCATTTATGTTACTGTCTAAAATTGTTATTCAATTCAATGGAAAAGTACCCACTCATCTGTGAAAGCGATCGTTGAATTTATTGAATCATATCGAATTTACAGTGCACTCGGCCCATCGTGTCTATACCGGCCTCTGAAGGAGCAACCTACCTAAGTCCACATCTCCACCCTATCCCCGTAACCCAGCAACCCCACCTTACCTTTGGACACTACAGGGCTGGTTTAGCACAGGGCTAAATCGCTGGCTTTGAAAGCAGGCCAGCAGCACGGTTCAATTCCCGTACCAGCCTCCCGAACAGGCGCCGGAATGTGGCGACTAGGGGCTTTTCACAGTAACTTCATTTGAAGCCTACTTGTGACAATAAGCGATTTTCATTTCATTTTCATTTTAGCGTGACCAATCCACCTAACCCGCACATCTTTGGACGGTGGGAGGAAACCGGAGCACTCCGAGGAAACCCACGCAGACACGGGGAGAACGTGCAGACTCTGCACAGACAGTGACCCATGTCGGGAATCGGACCCGGGTCCCTGGCGCTGTGAAGCAATGGTACTAACCACTGTGCTACCGTGCTGCCCTTAAATTCCAATTCAGGGTAATATAGCATGGCCAATCCACCTACACTGCACATCTTTGAACGGTGGCAGGAAACTGGAGCACCCAGGGGAAACCCACGCAGACACTGGGAGAACGTGTAGACTCCGTACAGTCAGTGACCCAAGTCGGGATTCGAACCCAGGTCCCTGGTGCTGTGAAGCAATAGTGCTAACCGCTGTACTACCGTGTCACCCTGAAATTCCAATTTGGGGTAATATAGCATGGCCAATCCAGCTACACTGCACATCTTTGGACGGTGGGAGGAAACCGGAGCACCTGGGGGAAACCCACGCAGACACTGGGAGAATGTGGAAACTCCACACAGACAGTTAACTGAGGGCGGAATCAAGCCGAGGAAAAAGATTTTTTAAATTTTCAGCTGCCTGTTGTAATTGACATATGTTGGATGCATCATTAGTTTATAAGATGTTTGCATATTTATTATTATTTTTGAATAATATAATGATTCCAGGTGATGACCATGCCTACATATTCTGATAGGTGTGTGAAGGAAGGCTCGGTCTTCGATTGATTCTTCAGTGATTTCGACAAAGGTAAATGTGATTAATGATTTGTTCAAATATCTTTGCAACTTTATACATTTATAACTGGAACAATGAAGATTACCTTTGTCGTTTACCCATCTGATATAAAAGTCATGTGGATATCTACTTGTTCTGAGTTTCCAGCAGGATAAAAATGTTTTTATTTGTACTAAAATTTCAAACGTTTTGGTCAAATGAGTTGATGTTCTGGAGCATGTTATTTTCAAATTAATATGTTATTAGCATTTAGGTTACTGTCTAAAATGAATATTTAATTCAATGTGACTGTACCCACTCATCTGTAAAAGCGATAAATTTATTGTATCATGTAGAGTTTACAGTGTAGAAGGCGGCCATTCGGCCCATCGAGTCTACACCGGCCTCTGAAAGAGCACCCTACCTCTGTCCACACCTCCACCCTATCCCAGCAACCCCACCTAACCGTTGGTCACTACAGGGCAATTTTGGCGTGACCAATCCACCTAATGCGCACATCTTTGGACGGCGGAGGGAAACCGGAGCACTCCGAGGAAACCCACGCAGACACGGGGAGAACGTGCAGACTCTGCACAGACAGTGACCCATGTCAGGAATCCGACCCGGGTCCCTGGCGCTGTGAAGCAATGGTACTAACCACTGTGCTACCGTGCTGCCCTTAAATTCCAATTCAGGGTAATATAGCATGGCCAATCCACCTACACTGCACATCTTTGAACGGTGGCAGGAAACTGGAGCACCTGGGGGAAACCCACGCAGACACTGGGAGAATGTGGAAACTCCGTACAGTCAGTGACCCAAGTCGGGATTCGAACCCAGGTCCCTGGTGCTGTGAAGCAATAGTGCTAACCGCTGTACTACCGTGTCACCCTGAAATTCCAATTTGGGGTAATATAGCATGGCCAATCCAGCTACACTGCACATCTTTGGACGGTGGGAGGAAACCGGAGCACCTGGGGGAAACCCACGCAGACACTGGGAGAATGTGGAAACTCCACACAGACAGTTAACTGAGGAAAAAGATTTTTAAAATTTTCAGCTGCCTGTTGTAATTGACATATGTTGGATGCATCATTAGTTTGTAAGATGTTTGCATATTTATTATTATTTTTGAATAATATAATGATTCCAGGTGATGACCATGCCTACATATTCTGATAGGTGTGTGAAGGAAGGCTCGGTCTTCAAATGATTCTTCAGTGATTTCGACAAAGGTAAATGTGATTAACGATTTGTTCAAATATCTTTGCAACTTTATACATTTATAACTGGAACAATGAAGATTACCTTTGTCGTTTACCCATCTGATATAAAAGTCATGTGGATATCTACTTGTTCTGAGTTTCCAGCAGGATAAAAATGTATTTATTTGTACTAAAATTTCAAACGTTTTGGTCAAATGAGTTGATGTTCTGGAGCATGTTATTTTCAAATTAATATGTTATTAGCATTTAGGTTACTGCCTAAAACGAATATTTAATTCAATGTGACTGTACCCACTCATCTGTAAAAGCGATAAATTTATTGTATCATGTAGAGTTTACAGTGTAGAAGGCGGCCATTCGGCCCATCGAGTCTACACCGGCCTCTGAAAGAGCACCCTACCTCTGTCCACACCTCCACCCTATCCCAGCAACCCCACCTAACCGTTGGTCACTACAGGGCAATTTTGGCGTGACCAATCCACCTAATGCGCACATCTTTGGACGGCGGAGGGAAACCGGAGCACCCGGGGGAAGCCCACGCAGGCACTGGGAGAATGTGCAAACTTTATATAGACAGTTACTCGAGGTCGGAATCAAACCTGGGCTCCTGGCGCTGTGATGCGGCAGTGCTAAATACTGTGCCAACCTGTTTGAGATGTCTCAAAGTGCTTTTGACATTAATTACTGAGTGTGTAGCTTTGATCTGTCAGCCAGTTAATGGACGGCATCGTCAACAGTGTTCTCAAGTGTTACTTAAGACAGCAATAACCTCCTTCCTGATGCACAGTTTGGGTTCTATCAGGGCAACGTGGCTCCTTTCCATGGTCCAAATATGGACAAAACAGCTGAATTAAACAGGGAGGTGAGAGTGACTGTCAAGGCAGCATTTAATTAAGTGTGACACCAAGGACCCCTAGCAAAACAGAAGCTAATGGGAATAGGGGAAAATTCTTCACTGTTTGGAGGCACACTTGGCACAAAGAAAGATGGTTGTGGTTGTTGGATGCCAATCATCACAGCCCCAGGATATTAGTGTTGCAGTTCCTCAAGAGTAGTGTCCTATACCCAACCACTTTCAGCTCCTTCATCCGTGATCTTCCTTCATAACATCGGAAGTGGGGATGTCCGCTACTGATTGCACAGTGTTCAGTACCATTCATAACATCTCAATACTGAAGCAGTCCTTGTCCATGTGCAGCAAGACCTGGACAGATTCAGGCTTGGGCTGAGAAGTGGCAAGTAACATTTGTGCCACACATGTGCCAGGCAATAATCATCTCCAGCACGAGAGAATCTAGCCATTTCCTCTTGACCCGGCATTACCATTGCTGAATCCCCCACTACCAATGTCCAAGAAGGTTACTATGGACCAGAAACCCCATTGGACCACCTATATAAATACTGTGGCTCCAAGAGCAGATAAGTAGCCCACCCCCTGACTCCTGAACGCCAGTTTACCACCTGTAAGCCACAAGTCAATAGTGTAATGTAGTAGTCTGCACTTGCCTGGTTGAGTGCACTCCCAACAACACTCAAGAAGTTAATTGAGGACAAAGTAGCCCGCTTGATTGGCACTCCATTTCCCACCCTAAATATTCACTCCCTACATCAGCGATTGTGTGCCATCTGGACAATGCATACAACAGCTTGCCAAAGCCCTTTCAATAGCACCTGTAACCTCTTGCACCTAGGGCAAAGGCAGCAGATGCAGAGGAACACTACTACCTGCAAGTTCTCTTCCAAGTAATGCCATCCTGACTTGAAACTACGTTACCAGTTCAAAAACCTGGTACATCCTTCCAGAACTGCATGGTCGGTGTACTTGTATCCATTGGACTGTGGCACTTCAAGATGGCAGCTCACCCTCTCTTTCTCGAGGGTAAGGCAATACATTCTGGCCTTACCAGCGACCATGCATCGAATCAAAGATCTTTTAAAAATGATTGCTGAAACGTAGGGAACCCTAGGAAAAAGATGAATGTTTTTTTCAGCTGCCTCTTGTAATTCATAGAATCATAGAATTTACAGTGCAGAAGGAGGCCATTCGGCCCATCGAATCTGTACCGGTCCTTGGAAAGAGGACCCTACCCAAGCCCATGTCTCCACCCTATCACCGTAACCCAGTAACCCCACTTAATCTTTTTGGACACTAAGGGCAATTTAGCATGGCCAATCCACCTAACCCGCACATCTCATTGACATATGTTGGATGCATTAATAGTTTACAAGATGTTTGCATATTCATTATTATTTTTGAATAATGTAATGATTCCAGGTGATGACCGTGCCTACATATTCTAATAGCTGTGTGAAGGAAGCCTTGGTCTTAGAATGGTTCTGCCGTGATTCCGACAAAGGTAAATGAGATTCATGATTTGTACAAATATCTTTGCGACTTAATACATTTATAGCTGGAAAAATGACCGTTTACCCATCTGATATAAAAATCATGTGGATATCTACTTGTTCTGAGTTTCCAGCAGGATAAAAATGTATTTATTTGTACTAAAATTTCAAATGTTTTGACCAAATGAGTTGATGTTCTGGAGCATGTTATTTTCAAATTAATATGTTATTAGCATTTATGTTACTGTCTAAAATTGTTATTCAATTCAATGGAAAAGTACCCACTCATCTGTGAAAGCGATCGTTGAATTTATTGAATCATATCGAATTTACAGTGCACTCGGCCCATCGTGTCTATACCGGCCTCTGAAGGAGCAACCTACCTAAGTCCACATCTCCACCCTATCCCCGTAACCCAGCAACCCCACCTTACCTTTGGACACTACAGGGCTGGTTTAGCACAGGGCTAAATCGCTGGCTTTGAAAGCAGGCCAGCAGCACGGTTCAATTCCCGAACCAGCCTCCCGAACAGGCGCCGGAATGTGGCGACTAGGGGCTTTTCACAGTAACTTCATTTGAAGCCTACTTGTGACAATAAGCGATTTTCATTTCATTTTCATTTTAGCGTGACCAATCCACCTAACCCGCACATCTTTGGACGGTGGGAGGAAACCGGAGCACTCCGAGGAAACCCACGCAGACACGGGGAGAACGTGCAGACTCTGCACAGACAGTGACCCATGTCGGGAATCGGACCCGGGTCCCTGGCGCTGTGAAGCAATGGTACTAACCACTGTGCTACCGTGCTGCCCTTAAATTCCAATTCAGGGTAATATAGCATGGCCAATCCACCTACACTGCACATCTTTGAACGGTGGCAGGAAACTGGAGCACCCAGGGGAAACCCACGCAGACACTGGGAGAACGTGTAGACTCCGTACAGTCAGTGACCCAAGTCGGGATTCGAACCCAGGTCCCTGGTGCTGTGAAGCAATAGTGCTAACCACTGTACTACCGTGTCACCCTGAAATTCCAATTTGGGGTAATATAGCATGGCCAATCCAGCTACACTGCACATCTTTGGACGGTGGGAGGAAACCGGAGCACCTGGGGGAAACCCACGCAGACACTGGGAGAATGTGGAAACTCCACACAGACAGTTAACTGAGGGCGGAATCAAGCCGAGGAAAAAGATTTTTTAAATTTTCAGCTGCCTGTTGTAATTGACATATGTTGGATGCATCATTAGTTTATAAGATGTTTGCATATTTATTATTATTTTTGAATAATATAATGATTCCAGGTGATGACCATGCCTACATATTCTGATAGGTGTGTGAAGGAAGGCTCGGTCTTCGATTGATTCTTCAGTGATTTCGACAAAGGTAAATGTGATTAATGATTTGTTCAAATATCTTTGCAACTTTATACATTTATAACTGGAACAATGAAGATTACCTTTGTCGTTTACCCATCTGATATAAAAGTCATGTGGATATCTACTTGTTCTGAGTTTCCAGCAGAATCAAAATGTTTTTATTTGTACTAAAATTTCAAACGTTTTGGTCAAATGAGTTGATGTTCTGGAGCATGTTATTTTCAAATTAATATGTTATTAGCATTTAGGTTACTGTCTAAAATGAATATTTAATTCAATGTGACTGTACCCACTCATCTGTAAAAGCGATAAATTTATTGTATCATGTAGAGTTTACAGTGTAGAAGGCGGCCATTCGGCCCATCGAGTCTACACCGGCCTCTGAAAGAGCACCCTACCTCTGTCCACACCTCCACCCTATCCCAGCAACCCCACCTAACCGTTGGTCACTACAGGGCAATTTTGGCGTGACCAATCCACCTAATGCGCACATCTTTGGACGGCGGAGGGAAACCGGAGCACTCCGAGGAAACCCACGCAGACACGGGGAGAACGTGCAGACTCTGCACAGACAGTGACCCATGTCAGGAATCCGACCCGGGTCCCTGGCGCTGTGAAGCAATGGTACTAACCACTGTGCTACCGTGCTGCCCTTAAATTCCAATTCAGGGTAATATAGCATGGCCAATCCACCTACACTGCACATCTTTGAACGGTGGCAGGAAACTGGAGCACCCAGGGGAAACCCACGCAGACACTGGGAGAACGTGTAGACTCCGTACAGTCAGTGACCCAAGTCGGGATTCGAACCCAGGTCCCTGGTGCTGTGAAGCAATAGTGCTAACCGCTGTACTACCGTGTCACCCTGAAATTCCAATTTGGGGTAATATAGCATGGCCAATCCAGCTACACTGCACATCTTTGGACGGTGGGAGGAAACCGGAGCACCTGGGGGAAACCCACGCAGACACTGGGAGAATGTGGAAACTCCACACAGACAGTTAACTGAGGAAAAAGATTTTTAAAATTTTCAGCTGCCTGTTGTAATTGACATATGTTGGATGCATCATTAGTTTGTAAGATGTTTGCATATTTATTATTATTTTTGAATAATATAATGATTCCTGGTGATGACCATGCCTACATATTCTGATAGGTGTGTGAAGGAAGGCTCGGTCTTCCAATGATTCTTCAGTGATTTCGACAAAGGTAAATGTGATTAACGATTTGTTCAAATATCTTTGCAACTTTATACATTTATAACTGGAACAATGAAGATTACCTTTGTCGTTTACCCATCTGATATAAAAGTCATGTGGATATCTACTTGTTCTGAGTTTCCAGCAGGTTAAAAATGTATTTATTTGTACTAAAATTTCAAACGTTTTGGTCAAATGAGTTGATGTTCTGGAGCATGTTATTTTCAAATTAATATGTTATTAGCATTTAGGTTACTGTCTAAAACGAATATTTAATTCAATGTGACTGTACCCACTCATCTGTAAAAGCGATAAATTTATTGTATCATGTAGAGTTTACAGTGTAGAAGGCGGCCATTCGGCCCATCGAGTCTACACCGGCCTCTGAAAGAGCACCCTACCTCTGTCCACACCTCCACCCTATCCCAGCAACCCCACCTAACCGTTGGTCACTACAGGGCAATTTTGGCGTGACCAATCCACCTAATGCGCACATCTTTGGACGGCGGAGGGAAACCGGAGCACCCGGGGGAAGCCCACGCAGGCACTGGGAGAATGTGCAAACTTTATATAGACAGTTACTCGAGGTCGGAATCAAACCTGGGCTCCTGGCGCTGTGATGCGGCAGTGCTAACTACTGTGCCAACCTGTTTGAGATGTCTCAAAGTGCTTTTGACATTAATTACTGAGTGTGTAGCTTTGATCTGTCAGCCAGTTAATGGACGGCATCGTCAACAGTGTTCTCAAGTGTTACTTAAGACAGCAATAACCTCCTTCCTGATGCACAGTTTGGGTTCTATCAGGGCAACGTGGCTCCTTTCCATGGTCCAAATATGGACAAAACAGCTGAATTAAACAGGGAGGTGAGAGTGACTGTCAAGGCAGCATTTAATTAAGTGTGACACCAAGGACCCCTAGCAAAACAGAAGCTAATGGGAATAGGGGAAAATTCTTCACTGTTTGGAGGCATACTTGGCACAAAGAAAGATGGTTGTGGTTGTTGGATGCCAATCATCACAGCCCCAGGATATTAGTGTTGCAGTTCCTCAAGAGTAGTGTCCTATACCCAACCACTTTCAGCTCCTTCATCCGTGATCTTCCTTCATAACATCGGAAGTGGGGATGTCCGCTACTGATTGCACAGTGTTCAGTACCATTCATAACATCTCAATACTGAAGCAGTCCTTGTCCATGTGCAGCAAGACCTGGACAGATTCAGGCTTGGGCTGAGAAGTGGCAAGTAACATTTGTGCCACACATGTGCCAGGCAATAATCATCTCCAGCACGAGAGAATCTAGCCATTTCCTCTTGACCCGGCATTACCATTGCTGAATCCCCCACTACCAATGTCCAAGAAGGTTACTATGGACCAGAAACCCCATTGGACCACCTATATAAATACTGTGGCTCCAAGAGCAGATAAGTAGCCCACCCCCTGACTCCTGAATGCCAGTTTACCACCTGTAAGCCACAAGTCAATAGTGTAATGTAATAGTCTGCACTTGCCTGGTTGAGTGCACTCCCAACAACACTCAAGAAGTTAATTGAGGACAAAGTAGCCCGCTTGATTGGCACTCCATTTCCCACCCTAAATATTCACTCCCTACATCAGCGATTGTGTGCCATCTGGACAATGCATACAACAGCTTGCCAAAGCCCTTTCAATAGCACCTGTAACCTCTTGCACCTAGGGCAAAGGCAGCAGATGCAGAGGAACACTACTACCTGCAAGTTCTCTTCCAAGTAATGCCATCCTGACTTGAAACTACGTTACCAGTTCAAAAACCTGGTACATCCTTCCAGAACTGCATGGTCGGTGTACTTGTATCCATTGGACTGTGGCACTTCAAGATGGCAGCTCACCCTCTCTTTCTCGAGGGTAAGGCAATACATTCTGGCCTTACCAGCGACCATGCATCGAATCAAAGATCTTTTAAAAATGATTGCTGAAACGTAGGGAACCCTAGGAAAAAGATGAATGTTTTTTTCAGCTGCCTCTTGTAATTCATAGAATCATAGAATTTACAGTGCAGAAGGAGGCCATTCGGCCCATCGAATCTGTACCGGTCCTTGGAAAGAGGACCCTACCCAAGCCCATGTCTCCACCCTATCACCGTAACCCAGTAACCCCACTTAATCTTTTTGGACACTAAGGGCAATTTAGCATGGCCAATCCACCTAACCCGCACATCTCATTGACATATGTTGGATGCATTAATAGTTTACAAGATGTTTGCATATTCATTATTATTTTTGAATAATGTAATGATTCCAGGTGATGACCGTGCCTACATATTCTAATAGCTGTGTGAAGGAAGCCTTGGTCTTAGAATGATTCTGCCGTGATTCCGACAAAGGTAAATGAGATTCATGATTTGTACAAATATCTTTGCGACTTAATACATTTATAGCTGGAAAAATGAAGATTACCTTGACCGTTTACCCATCTGATATAAAAATCATGTGGATATCTACTTGTTCTGAGTTTCCAGCAGGATAAAAATGTATTTATTTGTCCTAAAATTTCAAATGTTTTGACCAAATGAGTTGATGTTCTGGAGCATGTTATTTTCAAATTAATATGTTATTAGCATTTATGTTACTGTCTAAAATTGTTATTCAATTCAATGGAAAAGTACCCACTCATCTGTGAAAGCGATCGTTGCATTTATTGAATCATATCGAATTTACAGTGCACTCGGCCCATCGTGTCTATACCGGCCTCTGAAGGAGCAACCTACCTAAGTCCACATCTCCACCCTATCCCCGTAACCCAGCAACCCCACCTTACCTTTGGACACTACAGGGCTGGTTTAGCACAGGGCTAAATCGCTGGCTTTGAAAGCAGGCCAGCAGCACGGTTCAATTCCCGTACCAGCCTCCCGAACAGGCGCCGGAATGTGGCGACTAGGGTCTTTTCACAGTAACTTCATTTGAAGCCTACTTGTGACAATAAGCGATTTTCATTTCATTTTCATTTTAGCGTGACCAATCCACCTAACCCGCACATCTTTGGACGGTGGGAGGAAACCGGAGCACTCCGAGGAAACCCACGCAGACACGGGGAGAACGTGCAGACTCTGCACAGACAGTGACCCATGTCGGGAATCGGACCCGGGTCCCTGGCGCTGTGAAGCAATGGTACTAACCACTGTGCTACCGTGCTGCCCTTAAATTCCAATTCAGGGTAATATAGCATGGCCAATCCACCTACACTGCACATCTTTGAACGGTGGCAGGAAACTGGAGCACCCAGGGGAAACCCACGCAGACACTGGGAGAACGTGTAGACTCCGTACAGTCAGTGACCCAAGTCGGGATTCGAACCCAGGTCCCTGGTGCTGTGAAGCAATAGTGCTAACCGCTGTACTACCGTGTCACCCTGAAATTCCAATTTGGGGTAATATAGCATGGCCAATCCAGCTACACTGCACATCTTTGGACGGTGGGAGGAAACCGGAGCACCTGGGGGAAACCCACGCAGACACTGGGAGAATGTGGAAACTCCACACAGACAGTTAACTGAGGAAAAAGATTTTTAAAATTTTCAGCTGCCTGTTGTAATTGACATATGTTGGATGCATCATTAGTTTATAAGATGTTTGCATATTTATTATTATTTTTGAATAATATAATGATTCCAGGTGATGACCATGCATACATATTCTGATAGGTGTGTGAAGGAAGGCTCGGTCTTCGAATGATTCTTCAGTGATTTCGACAAAGGTAAATGTGATTAACGATTTGTTCAAATATCTTTGCAACTTTATACATTTATAACTGGAACAATGAAGATTACCTTTGTCGTTTACCCATCTGATATAAAAGTCATGTGGATATCTACTTGTTCTGAGTTTCCAGCAGGATAAAAATGTATTTATTTGTACTAAAATTTCAAATGTTTTGGTCAAATGAGTTGATGTTCTGGAGCATGTTATTTTCAAATTAATATGTTATTAGCATTTATGTTACTGTCTAAAATTGTTATTCAATTCAATGGAAAAGTACCCACTCATCTGTGAAAGCGATCGTTGAATTTATTGAATCATATCGAATTTACAGTGCACTCGGCCCATCGTGTCTATACCGGCCTCTGAAGGAGCAACCTACCTAAGTCCACATCTCCACCCTATCCCCGTAACCCAGCAACCCCACCTTACCTTTGGACACTACAGGGCTGGTTTAGCACAGGGCTAAATCGCTGGCTTTGAAAGCAGGCCAGCAGCACGGTTCAATTCCTGTACTAGCCTCCCGAACAGGCGCCGGAATGTGGCGACTAGGGGCTTTTCACAGTAACTTCATTTGAAGCCAACTTGTGACAATAAGCGATTTTCATTTCATTTTCATTTTAGCGTGACCAATCCACCTAACCCGCACATCTTTGGACGGTGGGAGGAAACCGGAGCACTCCGAGGAAACCCACGCAGAGACGGGGAGAACCTGCAGACTCTGCACAGACAGTGACCCATGTCGGGAATCGGACCCGGGGCCCTGGCGCTGTGAAGCAATGGTACTAACCACTGTGCTACCGTGCTGCCCTTAAATTCCAATTCAGGATAATATAGCATGGCCAATCCACCTACACTGCACATCTTTGAACGGTGGCAGGAAACTGGAGCACCCAGGGGAAACCCACGCAGACACTGGGAGAACGTGTAGACTCCGTACAGTCAGTGACCCAAGTCGGGATTCGAACCCAGGTCCCTGGTGCTGTGAAGCAATAGTGCTAACCACTGTACTACCGTGTCACCCTGAAATTCCAATTCGGGGTAATGTAGCATGGCCAATCCACCTACCCTGCATATCTTTGGGCTGTTGGAATGTCCACATGGACGGTGACCCGGGGCCAGGATCATATCTGGGTCCTCAGTGCCGTGGTGCAGCAGTGCTAACCACTGTGCCACCATGTCTTTGTCTATTATACTTGTGTACCTTTTCAGATACTTTTCCCAAGTTTTGGCTCCTTATAAATAATAACAGTTAAACATTGAACTTTCCCTCCTGGCTATTCCACTTACTGTCTATAGTATGTTTCAAATTTCTTTCTTTAAACTGGTAAAGAAAGTTTGAAGTAACATAATCTTGTTAAAACTCTGTAATACTTCAAGGAATACTTCAGAACGAATCCTTGGAATAGAGTTTACTCTTGAGGATTTTTTCAAAATGCAAATGTCTTGTCCTTTTTTAAATGTAAATAGCTCAACCCAAGAGGAGAGACACAGCTGATATTTTCTGTTTTTATAAAAAGGTTAGATTGATAAAGGTGGTGTCTTTCCTGGTATCAATCACCGATATTGAGCCTGATTACAAAGTCAGTTACTATATGGTTAGTTTAATTGTTTTCGAAAAGCTGACTTTAGATACTGGTCTGTATTTTACAGGCTAACATCTGTGAATGAAGCTATTTTATGATCTCAGCCTGTGGTATTCCTATAAAAAATAGTGAAACTGGAACAGAGAATTTTTTTGATGCATGAAGAAAATGATTAGCAAATGTTATTGAGCAAAACTTTTTTTGAGAGCATTTGAAAAGTTTGAATTGTTTGTAGTCCTTAATTTGCCAAATTAGAAATGATCATAATTCCAGATAATGCACATTATCAATGGGGAAACCTTTTAGAAATTTGCATGTGTACATTTTTATTGTGATTCATTGTGATTCATAAGCAATCATCGACTCTGCTCGCTGTTCCCTTTACATTTTTCATCTGCATTGTCTCAGAAAATCACAAATGATTAATTTTGGGAAACTATCTGCAGTGTTAACTTGGTACATTTTAAAATATATTCTACTGTTTCAATCTTCCCTCTCCTGAATAAGTATGCTTCTGTAGACACTGGTCCATCTCCAGTACGCAGGAGCTCATCGGTAAGCTCGATAGTGTAAGGTTTTCGGGCAATTCGGCCCTTTTTGGACTGCCCAAGAATAAAACCCAGAGACTGTAAACTGGACACTTTTCAGCCAAGGGAACGTAACCAAATTTCCCAGCAGGCTTGGTCCGCTGAGCCGAGTAGGGGCATAGGTATTTACAAACCCCCCCCCCCAGGAGCTACAAGGAAGAAGGAGCCAGACAACTAGATAAGATTAAAACACAGACAAAGGGGCACGGGAATACACAAGGGGCCTGCCTGCAAGCAGGACAATGGGATGGTCATAGCCCCATGCAGATGTAAATGACTTGGCCTCCAGCAGAGCAGAATCCAATCAACACCCCATCAACATAGCAGCGATCTCCGGAGCAGATGGAAGACTTTGAAAATCTTCACAAGGGAGCTCAACCTCATTATCTCAAAAAGCAGACTGGAGGCGGACCTAGGGGAGGTACTCCCATCTTGACAGGTCTGACCGGCTCAAAGGGGGCAGGACCAGCGGGAACTTTAAACCTTATGGATTCAATGCAAAAGGGGCTGGCCGAACACAGGAAAAAGCCAGGTAAAACGGATATAAAAGGGGCTGTGTTTCGATTGAGGGTCTCTTGGCTTGACCTCTCCACCTTTGACTTGACCTCCTGCAGCCTGTGACTGTAAGTACCCTGCAGCAGCTTGCAAAACTCCCTTGACCTTGATAGTGGTTGAGGCTTTGGGGAAGGGGGCTTGATTTGTGTTTTGTGCCCTTGCTAAAATTGTGTAACAATAAGATTTTACGTTGTGTCCGTTATAGTACTTTCTGAATAGACTTAGTTTGTGTTAGAGTTTAAGATTTTATTATAATTTCTTCTGTTTGATGATTTTGACCTGGGTTTTGCAATAAACCTTGATTTGCTGATAATTGGAGTCGTTTCAATTCTTCAATCTCTCACCAGCGATCTCTGACCAAGTCATTGTTAAGATATTCCTCACCTTAATTCCGGGGTCGAGAATCTAGGGTCATCTTGAACGATTCAAACCCGTTCACTCAGGACAGGCTGCTGGTTAGGTAATAAACAGCAGTGTCCTATTCTCTCTCTTGGGAAAGCTACTCCAGCGAAGTAGGAACCGGGTGGGTGTTGCACCACCGGCAAGAGAGAGAATCACCTGGGCATTGGTGGGGGTCTGGATATCAGTGTGATATAAGCCTCAGGCTTCCGGTTAGGGATAAACGGCAGGCTTGATTCAGTGCTCTCTTCCGTGGAGGTGTCCCAGTGCGGCATCCCCTGGCCTCTGAAGTTTCAGTGCCAGCTGGAGAGAGACACACACAGATACTCAAACCCCAGATATCGGCCCAGTAGTGGAGTAGCAGAGATGGAACCCTCTACAATAGTGAATGCTGGCACCAAAGAGAAATGCTGGAAAATCTCAGCAGGTCTGGCAGCATCTGTAGGGAGAGAAAAGAGCTAACGTTTCGAGTCCAGGTGATCCTTTACCAAATTTTCTCTTTGGTTTCAGATTCCAGCATCCGCAGTAATTTGCTTTTATCCAGTGAATGCTGCCATTTTAGTTCACTGGAAGACACCACAGCCAAACCATGGTACAAATGCACTTCTAGTTGTGTGACTATAGAGTAATCAAGAGTGGGAGCCTTGGGCATTTTCACCTTTCCTTAAAATTATGCCCAAATCGTTCATCCATCACTTTCATGGTTGAAATCAACTAACAGCATGCAGTGGAATCAAACCTGGGGCCTTCCTACTCTGTATAACTCCGAGATGGAGATCCTGTAATTCTTGTAGGTAGAATTATGGTAAGATATATCGTTTTGGGGGTTGAAATTTTGGCTCGGCCCTTTTGTGCTGCATTAATATCCTCGCTAGAAGTGGCAACTAGAACACGATGTGCCTACCATTAATAAGTATAACCATGCAAGTTGACACTGGTTTAGCCTGAAATGGAGTGACCCATCCTAAATCCCAATCACGAGTGTCTACATCCAATTGCACTTTTGACAACATCTGATGACAGAGAAAGAAATAGTCTCTCAAAGTGAAAGTCCCTTGGTTAAATTTATCCAAAATTAGTTTTTATTGTAAATTGATCTTTGCCGCAATTTTGGATTTTTTTTTCAAAGACTGCTCTTTGAAGGACTCGAGGCTTTGTTTTGTGAAACTCCATGTATACTTAGCCATTTCTGAGGAATATCAACTAAATCAGGCTTGTCCAACCTTTTCGCTTTGGGGGGCAGCACTTCCATTATTTTCTCACTCGAAGGGGCAGATAAGCAAATTGCGGAAAGATAAGGCTTCCCACAACATTAAACAGAATTTTAAAAAAAGTTAATGTATTACACAAAGAGTAAAAATAATGCCATGGCATTAGATTATTAAGTTTAAAAAGACACAAGACATACTGCACACACTCACTCAATTACACACATGCGTTCTCACTCACACATCCTCTTACTCCCACAAGACACACACTCACTCTCTCATTCACTCTCTTGTAGTCCCTGTTGCTACCACAATGTGTCTTTAACCCGTTTGTGGTGGACACATGACTGTGAGTCAACTTTGTTTTAATCAAATAGTATTTATTCATGTTCACACAGTGTTACAGTTAATCAATCACACCATCAACACAAGTTATTCTACAGAGTACTAAAAGTTCATACTAGACCTTAATTTAACTTTAGAGTGACTAGCAAGTACCAGACAGATATTGGTCTTTATTTGTGTGCTGAATCCTGTAGTCCTCAATGTCCAGTCCTTGGTCTGGTCTGGCTCCGGTCTTCCTTTTGTTGGTAGCGTGATGGTCCTCCTCGTGGTGGCTGGTGAAGATCACCATTGTTTTGTTGCTGCTGCAGAGAGAGATTCTAAGATGGTGCAGCACTTTAACCTGCTTGGATTCCGTGCCCTTTTGGACGTTCGCTCGATCATTGCTAATCAATTGATTAGGGCTCGATCACCCTGATCGACCAAGTCCAATCAGGGGCTGCCACATCGATGTCCGAGTGGACACTCAGTGGCCATGCCTGCAAGTGCTGGGGGCAGGTAAGCCCTTACAAAAAAGGAGTTTAGGTGCCATTTGTGTCTGGTAAACAAGTGTGATTGACAGGATAGTTCTGTTCCTGGGATGGCCTGGAGATGGTCTTTTTCCTGTGTATTGCTGGAGTCTAGGCTGCAGCTAGCTCATCAATGTTTATTTGAGCTGCAGCCTGCTTGGCCAATTCTGCCAGCATCCTATGCAGAACGCCATCTTAGGTGGCTGTTCAGCCACATCCCTCACTCTATTCCTCAATCACTGACTCTCTCACTCTCAATCCCACAAGTCTTCTTCAGCGATCACTCGCTAACGAGTATGATTGTCCACCTAAGAAACTCCATATTACTGGTCATGGGTTCTTGCCTGGATGATGAGCCCATTCCTGGAGCCACATTTTCGACCGCACATATGGCAGGTGTTTCTAGGTGGTGGGATCGGTCCTTGCACTCTAGATTGCTGGTATTTCTTTCTCAGGCTCCTTTTCCAGGCTTGCTCCGCGCCGTCGGGTGTCCACCGAGAATTGTGCCTCTTCAATCAAGAAGTTCTTCCAAGTAAGCCTCTTCTGAGCAAAGGGCACCCAAATGTTGACATCGATGTTGCATTTCTTGAGATATTCCTTCAGGGTGTATTCGAAGCACTTCCTTTGACTTCCACTTGGTCAGAAGCCTTCCTTGAGCTGGGCAAAGAAGATTTGCTTTGACAGTTGGGACTCTACGTCCTAAACACATGGCCGACCCAGTGGAGTTGGATTTGGATGATCATAGAATCCCTACTGTGCAGAAGGAGGCCATTAGGCCTATCAGGTCTGCACTGACCCTCTGTACCTAGGCCCACTCCCCCACCCATCCCCATAACACGACCCAATCCTTTGGACACTAAGGGGCAGTTTAGCATGGCCAATCCACCTGGCCTCAATTCTGGTGCTCTTGGCTCATTGTCCTCCTAGCTGATGCGGAGAATCCATCTCAGACAGCGTTGATGGTACCTCTCTGGGATCTTGAAGTAGCATAGAAAAGTTGGGAGGACAACCGCTTTGTACACGAGGATCTTGGTGTCAGCACGAATGCTGCGGTCAGCAAAGACTCTCGTCCTTAGGCGTCCAAAGGAGGCACTTGCGGATTGGACATGATATTGGATCTCCGCATCAATGTCAGCCTGAAAGGACTGTGGCTCGCCAGGTATAGGAAATGTTCCATGTTTGGTCGGGATTCTTCGTTGATCTTGATGGAAGTAGAGACCATATCCTGCCCTAGGGCGGGTTGGTAAAGGAATTGAGTCTTCAGTTGAGGCAGAGACCGATTCTTCGGTATGCTTCCGCGAAGATGTCAACCATGGTTTGGAGATTCTCTTCTGAGAGAGTGGGGATAGCAATGTCAGCCACACACTGAAGTTCGACGAGTGATGTCAGTGTTGTTTTCTTCTTGGATTTCAACCGTTTGAGGTTGAAAGGTTTTCTATCCATCCTGTAGACGATGTTCACTCCACTGGGAAGCTTATGCTTGAACAGGTGAAGGATGGTGGCGATGAAGAAAAGGGTGGAGGCGATGACACAACCCTGCTTAATTCCAGTCTTGACCTCAGAAAGTTTCTGTCTTATTTCTGTCAGTGAGGACTGTCACCAACATCTTGTCATGGAAGAGTCGAAGGATGTTGATGAACCTCTTTGGACAGCTGACTTTTAACAGGGTCTTCCATAGAACTTCCTGATGACTGAATCATAAAATCATAGAATTTGCAGTGCAGAAGGAGGCCATTCAGCCCATCGAGTCTGCACCAGCCCTTAAGCCCACCCTATCCCCGTAATCAAGTCACCCCACCTAACCTTTTTGGATACTAAAGGCAATTTAGTATGGCCAATCGACCTAACCTGCACATCTCTGGACAGTGGGAGGAAGCTGGAACACCCGGAGGAAACCCACGTAGACATGGGGAGAATGTGCAGATTCCGCGCAGACAGTGACCCAAGCCGGGAATCGAACCTAATACCCTGGAGCTGTGAAGCAACTGTGCTACCGTGCCACCCAAATCAAAAGCCCTGGTCAGATCGATGAAGGCCACGTAGAGTGGCTGATGTTGTTTCTGGCATTTGTCTTGGGAGTTGCCCAGCAGTGAAAATCATGTCCGCTGTGCCACGATTTGGTCAGGAGAATTTCTTCAGAGACTGGGAGAAGACTGTTAGCGAGGATTCGGGCGATGATCTTCCCAGCACTGGAGAGTAGGGAGCTGCGTTTGTAGTTCTCCCAGTCCGCATTGTCTCCTTTTTTTGAAAATGGTGGTGATGTACACTCAAGCTGGTCATTGACTTCAGGAAACGAAGTATCATACACATTCCTGTCTGCACAATGGTGGCGAGATGGAGATGGTCGACAGCTTCAAATTCCTAGGTGTGCATGTCACCAACAATCCTGGCCCACCCACATTGACGCTACGACCAAGAAAGCACAACCGCACCTATACTTCGTCAGAAACTAAGGAAATTTGGCATGTCGATATTGACTCCTACCAATTTTTACAGATGCACCATAGAAAGCATCCTATCTGGCTGCATCACTGCCTGGTATGGCAATTGCTCGGCCCAAAACTAGGAAACTACAGAGTGTTGTGAACACTTCCTGATCATGCAAACTCTCCTCCCATCCATTGACTGTCTACACATTCTGCTGGCTAGGGAAAGCAGGTAGCATACTCAAAGACCCTCCAACCCGGATTATTCTCTCTTCCAACCTCCTTCCATTGGACAGGAGATACAAAAGTCTGAGAACACTTACGAACAGATTCAAAAACTGCTTCTTCCCCGCTGTTATCAGACTCCTGAATGACCCTCTTATGGACTGAACCGATCTCTCCACGTATATTCTCTGCTGAGTAGTGCAACACTCCGTATGCTTCACCCGATGTCTATGTATTTAATTTGTGTATTTTTCGTATGTCCTATGTTTTTCATGTATGGAATGATCTGCCTGGACTGTACGCAGAAGACTACGTTTCACTGTACCTCGGTACACGTGACCAATCTAAATCTAAAATCTCACTCATGTCAGCCAGCCTTTTCCCAACCTCCCCCCTGCCCTTTCTCTGACCTCAGACATGCAGCAACTCACTCCCATGCCTTGCAACCAGTCTCTCCTCCTCAAAGTCCATGGCACTTGCTTCTTCCCCCAGGCCAACAGCACTCTCTTCTTTCTTTGGGCCCATGGCATTTGCTTCATCCCCTGAACCCCAGTACATGCTCTTCCTCTCCAGGCCCGGTTTCCTGCCTGAGGCCCTCCCAGCCCAAGCATGAAATTCAATCTGGGTTTGGGCAGGTGGGTTCTCTGGGCTCCTGATGCACCTTGAGGGGAGTATTAAATTCTACCCTATAAAAGGATTTTCCTGCCTTGGTGCTTCTATTCATTTTTCTCCATTAAAAGGTGTGTTACTGGAAACCAGGAATTGTGACTGGCAGCTCCGGGTAGACGAGACTTCCACCCCTGGGGTGCTGATTCAAGAGGAAGCCCAC
This sequence comes from Scyliorhinus torazame, assembly GCF_047496885.1. Lineage (NCBI taxonomy): Eukaryota > Metazoa > Chordata > Chondrichthyes > Carcharhiniformes > Scyliorhinidae > Scyliorhinus > Scyliorhinus torazame. The sequence continues at coordinate 112,858,860 of NC_092717.1, forward strand.
CACTGGCCTAGCCATGCTGGTGGGAGACCCCCGCTACCTCATCTTGAGAAGGACTGCCAAACCATCAAGAGTATAAAGATAATCTTTATTGTCACAAGTAAGCTTACATTAACTGCAATGACGTTACTGTGAAAAGCCCCTAGTCGCTACATTCCGGCGCCTGTTCCAGTACACAGAGGGAGAATTCAGAAGGTCCAAATTACCTAACAGCATATCTTTCGGGACTTGTGGGAGGGAACCTGAGCACCCGTAGGAAACCCATGCAGACACAGGGAGAACGTGCAGACTCCAGACAGACACAGTGACCCAAGCTGGGAATCGACCCTGGGACCCTGGTACTGTGATGGTTTGGCAGTCCTTCTCAAGATGAGGTGGCGGGGGTCTCCCACCAGCAGGGATTCCCTCGGCGGCTCAATAAGATACCACCCCTTGGCGTCCCCCTCACAGCTTGCTTTCAACATAGCTTTAGATCGTCAGCAAAACTCAAATCAATTGCACATACCTTTGTCTAAATCATTCATTGAGATTGTAAACATCTGACTGCAAAAAAACGATCCTTGCAGCACCCTACTCGTGGCAGCCTGCCAACCTGGGAATGACCCATTTATTTCTTCACACTCTTTTCAATCCTTTAATCAATTCTCTATCGATACTACTATATAACCCAAGACCACGAACGCTTACCTTGTGCAATAACCTTTCAAGTGGCATATTATCGAATGCTTTTTAAATCCAGTGATTTATTGATGCTGCTAGTTACATCTCAAAAAATTCCAATAGTTTTATCAAACACTATTTCCTTTTCATAAAACCATGCTGATTCTGCTTAATCATTGCTTTCTCAGTACCCTGCTGCCAATAACATGAAAGTAGTTCTGGAAAAAATATATTCGCAATGGACTTTAGTACATGCAAAATAGCTTATGATGTTGATTGAGAACAATTCCATTTAGTTTAAAGTCTTTTGTTTATCCAGAATTTAAACCGTTAAGTAGAGAATTTGTCTTTTAAGCCATGGTTTCAACAAACTTTCCCCTCTCGGAAAAAACACAAGAATTAAGCCCTCGAGTCTGCTTTCCATTTGATAAGATCATGTTTGATCTGCCTGACCTCAACTCCACTTTCCTGTCTACCTCTTCATAACCCTTCCCTTCATTCTTGATCAAAAATCTATCCAACTCTGCATTGAATACATTCAATGACTTTACCTCCATTGCTGACTGGGGAAGAGAATCCCGCATACTAGCGACCCTTTGAGAGAAAACAATTCTCATCTTTGTCTTAAATAGGAGACCCCTAATTTAAAACTATCCTGTAATTCTAGACTCCATTACAGGGGGAAACATCCTCTGAATATCTATCCTGTCAAGTCCCTTAAGAATATTGTGTTTCAATAAAATCACTTCTTCTAAACTCCCATGGGCATAGGCCCAGTCTGCTCAATCTTTCCTAATAAAATAGCCCTTCAATACCAGCAATTGGCAAGCCTTCCCTAAAAGAGGCAGCAGGATGTCTCATTGATCTCTACCTGGCAGGAAAGACCCCCAACACCTCAACAAATTGCACCCTCCATTTTACCTCTTGATTCTCAAGTATTCTGCAATCTGTCTTCAACAGTGAAGATAGATAGAAAATATATGTTTAACACTTCCACCATTTCCTTATTTCCCATTATTAATTCCCCAGTCACACCCTCTAAGTGACCAATGGTCACTTCAGATACTTCATTTCTTTAGAAACTCTTCCTATCTATTTTTATATTTCTAGCTAGATTTCTCCCTCTTCTCAGTCTTTGTTTGCGGGTTTCTAAAATCTATCCAAACATCTGACCATCATCAATCTTCACATGACTGTATGCCTTTTCTTTCAATTAGATACGATCCTTAACTTCCTTAGTTAGCCACAGATGGTGCATCCTTCTCATAGAATATTTCTTTCTCAATGGAATATATCTGTTGAGAGTTAAGAAATAGCTCCTTAAATGTCTGGCACTGCTTCTTTACTCTCCTACCTTTTAATCTATTTTTCAGTTTACTTGGCCAATTTTTTCTTCATAAACTCTTTATATTTCTTTCTTTAAGTTTTAGACATTGCTCTTGCATGCGCATTTCTCACTCTCAAACTGAATGTGATGTTATGATCACTTGCCTAGAGGCTGTTTTATTATGAAGTAATTAATTAACCCTGTCTCATTGCAAATTGAATGGATCAGCAGACTTGATGGGCTGAATGGCTTACTTCTGCTCCATCGGTCTCATAGTCTAAATTACCAGGTCTAAAATAGACTGTCCTCTGCTTGGCACTACAACATAACTGCTCTAAGAAATTATCCTAAATGCACTGTGAAATCATCTTCCAGGCTATCTTTGCCAATCTGATTCATCTAATCTATATGAAGATTAAAATCACCTCTGACTTTTGAAAAATGTAAATGAGGCGGAATTGAGAAGAGATTTTCTCTAAAGCATTACTGACCAAATCTATTGATCCTCCACTCCGTTAAACATTTAATCGGGTGCACTGGCTAATGTTGATACACTGTCCTTCAAAATTAGACTGAGTTGTACCTTATTACTTGGTAAATATTAAGGCATGCTTTGTTTCAAGTGCCGAGCCTCTTGTTTTGAGGAGTCTTAAGATGCACTTACTCATGATTGATAATTAACTGTTGAACAAGTTACTATTGAAATTAATTTAATTAATGAGGAAGTTCAGAAATTTTGTTCAATTTAGCCATTTTTATCTTGTTAAAAAGAAATAGTGAAAAGATCTTTGGGAATACACACATTATTGACATTTAGCTTTAAACAATAATAGCTATGTTGCAAGACAAAAGAAAGGTCACAATTCTTAGTTTAATCATCTCAATGAACTCCTGATAGTGAGATTGCAATTTTTTGTGCTGATCAACACCATTTTCCAATCTGCTTTTGTGAGATAATCTGCTATTTTGTCTTCACTTTGAATCCATATTTAAGAAATCATACTGTTGTTACTTTTGCAGAATGAAAAGATTGGCCTTTCAGCAGGAGCTAATTGAAAACAGTGATGTACCACTCTGATGGATTATAATTTAATGCTGGATTCACATTGTTTATATAGATCTGTTGAGTGAATTGTGAGATTGATGAAAATGAGAAACTACAGTGAAACTCAGTTACAAATTTGTTTTCAATACATGCAATAAAGTTAGTGCTTTTTAAACTTAATGTTTATGTTTTTTCTTTTTGAATGAAATGAACTATTTCCTGTTCAGACTATGAAAACCAGCACTCAGAAGTGCATGTATATACAAATTGTTCTATTTTATACAACAATTGAGAATTTAAATGCTGAAAGTAATTAGAATCTAATTAGGGGCTAAAATCCATCTGTTTCTTAAATTACCTGAAATTAAAGGGCTTCTACATAAGATATACCAAACTGAATTAGCCTTTATTGTAAGGGGATTGATGTATTGAAATAAAGAGGTCTTGCTACAATTGTGTACAAAGTTCTGGCGAGACCACATCTAAAACACTGGGTGAGGTTTTGATCTCCTCATTTAAGAAAAAAGGATATACATGCATTGGAGGCAGTACATCGAAGATTCACTAAATTAGACCCTGGGAAGAGGGGTTGTACTATGTTGAGAAGTTGAATAAATTGGGCTCATATTCTCTGCAGTTTAGAAGAATGAGGCGACCTAATTGAAACCTACAAAATTCTGAAGCTGCTTGATCTAGTAGATGCTGAGAGATTGTTTTTGCTGGACACAAGAATCTAAAACATGGGGTAACAGTCACAGGATAAGGAACCAATCATTTAGGACTGGGATGAGGAGACATTACTTCACTCAAAAGGTTGTGAATCTTTGGAATTCTCTACCCAAAGGGTTGTGGATGTATCATTGTTGAATACATTTAATGGGCGGATAGATAGATTTTTGTCTCTCAAGGAATTAAGCGATATAGCAAGTGGGTGGGAAAATGGAGTTAAGTTCAAGACCAACCCCGTAAATCATATTGAATGGTGGAGCAAGCTTGATGGGCCTTGCAGCCTACTCCTGTGTTGTGTTTTTGAAAACTGGAAGTTCTGGGTAATATTGTCAACAGAAAAGTAAGATCTCCTCCAATCAGGGCACTTGTTATAATCCTTTGATACTACTCAAGTAGCTAACTACGAACTTAACAGGTATAAATATTTTAGATCCCAGAAGAAGAAGAGAAAAATGGAGATTGGGCCTCTGTGTTGGGAACTGCAGTTCCAAATAGGCTTAAGCAATCTCTGCACATATGCTGGAGAGGAAAGACGGAAGGAGAGATCGAAATTCTAGAGGCGGATCTTTGTTGAAGACGTGTGAGAGAAAGTGCCATTTGGGAGAAAATTCCACAATGAATTCTTCAAGAGTGGAGATTGTAAACCCTCGTGAAAGAAAGGGCTCAGTGAGACTGGTTGGCCAGTGTCTGGGGAGAGGGGGGTGGTGATGAGAGATCCAATAAAGTAGTTTTGGTGGAGTCTGTCACTTGGTTTCAGAGTGTGGGGTGTCCGACAACAGTTCACCTATTAGTTTACATGACAGTAGGCTTACTGTGGATGTTAAAATCGATCACATTTGTAACTTGTGTTATCCTTATGCATCTGTATATATCTGTAAAGGTATAGTTGTAGGTGAAGGAGTAATGTAGTATAGTTAATCTTTTCTTTGATTTTTTTTAGAAGTTCATCTGCAGACTCCTATGACTGTCTGGTAGCCACCTTCCATATTTCTAAGCAAAAAATAAAATAATCTATCAAGTCAGATTCCACTTTTGGATTAACTTGTCCATTAGTAATATCAGTTGGGATGGTAAAGGGAGCTCGTCTGGGATTATCGTAATAAAGCGGAATCTCCTTTGGGATTAGAAATTCTGGACTTTTGGTGGGACATGTGAATCCTTAAAAAACAGTACGTGGAGGTACTAAGGAACTAGACATAGGTATTGGAGTTACCGTGAGGTATATTGTATGGGTTTAAATTCAAAATGCCGTTGGAAGTTGCTGAGACCTTTTTAAAGATGGAAGATTTATTCCTGACTGGTTTTCAAATGTAATAATGCTGACTGGTTTACAAAGTAACCAAGGCTTAGATAACGGAATTAGCAGATAAATTGCAGTTAGAATTGAGCATAAGGGCAAGGAAAAAAGGCATAGTTGAAGTAATAGCACAGCTTATGAAATTGGAAGGAATACAAAAAAGATCACATTCTCCAGGGGTGAGTAAATTGAGTTAGCTAGGATTCAGGAGCAAATGAAGCAGCTAGAACATGAAAAGGAGGGCGACATGGCGGTGCAGTGGTTAGCACTGCTGTCTATGGAGCTGAGGATCCGGGTTCGATCTTGGATCTGGGTCACTATGCGTAGTTTGCACATTCTCCCCATGTCTATAGGTTTCACCCCCACAACCCAAAGATGTGCAGGTTAGGTGGATTGGCCACACTAAATTGCCCCTTAATTGGAAAAAAATAATTTGGTTCTTTAAATTTATATTTTAAAAAAGAACATGGAAAGGAACTGAAAAACTTGAATTGGAGTGAGAAATGGAAATGAAAAGGCTTGAACCTAACTTCAGAGAGAGAAATTAGCAAGGGAGGAAAGTGATGGGATGAGAGGCAAGGGCAAGGGAGAAGGTGCAAGAAAGGGAAACCGACTTTAACAACTGGGTTAGGATTCTCCGCCGGCGGGATGCTCCGTTTTGCTGACGCCCGGGGGTTTCCCAACGGCTTGGGGCTGCCCCACTAGGGGAAACCCATTGACCGGCCGGCGTAAGGGAGCATCCCGCCGGCGTGGTGAGGCAGAAATGTGGCCCTGTGGGGCGAAGCATCCTGCCCTTGGTATTAAAGCAAGAGGTCTCATACTCAGGAAAATTCTGATGGTGAAAAAGCACCCCATTCCAAGCCCAGTGGGGAGATGTTTAACTTCGTAAAAGTCCTTTCAAAGTTTAAAGAAATGGATGTAGAGACATTCTTTATTTTGTATGAGAAGATAGCAAAGCAAATGAAATGGCCAAAAGAAGTCTGGACATTGTTTCTACAAAGATGGGTAGAGGTTATGAGATTTATGCAGAAGAGGAGCCTATGAATTTGGATGGCACAGTAGCACAGTGTTTTGGTACTGCTGCCTCAGCGCATGGGACCTGGGTTCAATTCAGTTGGGTGACTGGAGTATGCACATTCTTCCTGTGTCTGTGTGTGTTTCCACCGGGAGCTCCAGTTTCCTCCCACAGTCCAAAGATATGCAGGTTAGGTGGATTGTCCATGCTGAGTTGCCATTTTGTGTCCAGGGATGTACAGGTTAGGTTCCTGGGATAGGTTGGAGTGGACCTGGGTGGAGTGCTCTTTTGGAGGGTCGATGTAGACCCGATGGGTCGAATGGCCTCCTGCACTGTAGGAATTTTATGATTATGATGCTGCTAAGAAGCCTATTCTTGGTGCATGTGAATTGTCTCGGAGACGTACAGTCAGAAATTTTGAAATGTGAGGAAACAGCCTGGGGAGACCCATTAGAGGGGATGGAAGAAATCATGAGGATTCTGGGGGAATTTGGCTGCTTTTCGGGGTATAAGCTAAATATGGGGGAAAATTAGATGTTTGCGGACCAGGCGAGGGGACAGGAGAGGCGATTGAGGGAGCTGCCGTTTAGATTAGTGGGGGGAATCTTTAGGTACCTAGGCATTCAAGTGGCGCGGGAATGGGACCGGCTGCATAAATTAAATCTGGCCCGGCAAGTAGACCAAATGAAGGACTATTTTTGGAGATGGGACACGCTCTCGTTGTCATTAGCTGGGAGGGTGCAGACGGTGAAGATGACGGTCCTCCCGAGATTCCTGTTCGTGTTTCAATGTCTCCCCATCTTTATTCCGCGGTCCTTTTTTAAACGGGTCAACAAAGTGATCTCTGGCTTTGTTTGGGCGGGCAAGACCCCGTGGGTAAGGAAGGTAATGCTTGAGCAGAGTCGGGGAGAGGGTGGGCTGGTGCTGCCAATTTTTAGTAACTATTACTGGGCAGCGAATATAGCCATGATCAGGAAGTGGGTGGTGGGAGAGGGGTCAGCATGGGAGCATATGAGGGGGCTTCATGCAAGGGCACCAGTTTGGGGGCGTTGGTAACTGCCTCTGCCGTTCCCGCCGGCGTGGTACTCCACCAGCCCCGTGGTGGTGGCGGCCCTGAGAGTCTGGGGGCAATGGAGGAGACATGTGGGAGCAGAGGGAGCATCGGTCTGGTCCCCAATCTGTAATAATCACCGGTTTGCCCCGGGAAGTATGGATGGGGGGTTCCGGATATGGCGGAGAGCAGGGATCAAGAGAATGGGAATATGTTTATAGAGGGGAGCTTTCCGAGTATGAGGGCGCTGGAGAAGAAGTTTGGGTTGGCGAGGGGAAACAAATTCAGGTATGTGCAGGTGCGAGACTTCCTACGTAAACAGATGTCAACCTTCCCGCTCCTTCCCCTAAGGGGGATTCAGGGCACGGTAGTTTCCAGAGGGCGGGTAGGAGAAGGGAGCGTCTCGTACATTTACAAGGAGCTTACGGGGTCAGAGGAGAAGCAGACCGAGGAGCTGAAGCGCAAGTGGGAGGAGAGAGAGAGGATGGTCTATGGGCGGACACGTTGAGTAGAGTCAACGCGTCCGCAACATGTGCCAGGCTCAGCCTGATACAATTTAAGGTCGTTCACCAGGCTCACATGGCAGTGGCCCGGATGAGCAGATTCTTTCGGGTGGAAGACAGGTGTGCAAAATGTGCAGGAGGACCAGCGAACCATGTCCACATGTTCTGGCATGTCCAAAGCTTAGGGGATTTTGGCAGGGGTTTGCAGATGTCATGTCCACGGTGTTAAAAACAAGGGTGGCGCTGAGTCCAGAGGTGGCGAATTTCAGGGTGTCGGAAGACCAGGGAATCCAGGAGGAGAAAGAGGCAGGCGTTCTGGCCTTTGCTTCCCTGGTAGCCCGAAGACGGATACTATTAGCTCAAAGCCCCCGAAGTCGGAGACCTGGCTATCGGACATGGCTAGCTTTCTCTGTTTGGAGAAAATCAAGTTCGCCTTGAGAGGGTCACTGTTCGGGTTCGCCCGGAGGTGGCAACCATTCGTTGACTACTTCGCGAAAAATTAATTGTCAGCAGAAGGGGGGGGGTTAGTTTAGCTTAGAGTAAGGGGTTAATAAAGGTGGGACCTGTAAGGGAGGGAGACCGCTTTTGCACTATGTTTATAGTTTCATATACATTGTTTATTATGTTGTCATAATACCCCAAAATACCTCAATAAAATGTTTATTAAAAAAAAACAATATCCTTGAAACTACTAAAAGGAAGTGAGCTTGAGGATGGAATTGCACTTACAGCTAAGGAAAAGGACTATTGGGCTCTGGACTTGAATGAAACACTCTTTGCTGAGTTAAAGACTGAATAAGAGAAAAAAGAACATGGATTGAGTTATGATAATGCTATGATGCACAAATTCTGTTAGTCTTATTACATTTACTGACTTTGTTTTGCTTAAATCTTTGTAATTACAACATGATGTGTAGTTGTGAAACAAGATGGAAAATGTATTTGCATAGCATGTAATAAGCTATTTATTAGATGTTTATGATAAGTTCTTGTGAAGTGGATGCAAGAACATTGTAAAGAAACATTCTGCTGTTGTGAATTTTTCTTTCAAGGGAGAAGATGTTACAGACCTCGGAAGAAGAGGAAAACGTACCTTTTTAAAAAGAGAGATTGGACCTCAGAGTTCGGAACTATAGTTCCTGATGGGTCTCAGTAGTCTCTGCGCGTGCACTAATCCTGGGTGGGCAGATAGTTATTTTTGTGTTCTGTATATGTGCAGGCTGGAAAATGGCCACACGTACGTTCATGCATGTTTTCATCAGGCTGGGAAAGGTCCTCTGCACATGCCCAGTTTGTTATTTTTTACTTGATATAAAGCTAGTCTTGCATCTGGGCCTTACCTTGGACTAGTTCCTACATTACGTGACAGTTCCTACATTGTAGCATGAATAAAATATCTTTATATCATACTTTCATTTTTGAGCAGATAGCTTGCAAATACAGATTTACAAATCTGCAATTTATCCTCCTTGCATAGGAACAGGGGTAGGCCTTCAGTTCCTCAAGCCTGACCTGGCGTTTATTAAGAAAATGGCTGATCTATGACCTAACTCCATGGGCGAGATTCTGCGGGAATCGGCGGGGCGGGTAACTCCGGCGCGCAGGAGTGGCGTGAACCACTCTGGCGTCGGGGCCCCCCAAAGGTGTGGAATCCTCCGCACCTTCAGGGGCGAGGCCGGCGGCAGAGTGGTTTGCACGCGCCGGCCGGTGAGGAAGGGGCTTGGCGCCACGACAACCGGCACCAAAGGGCCTCCGCTGGCTGGCGCAAGTTGGCGCATGCGCGGGAGTGCCAGCGTGTGCTGGCGTCATCCCAGCGCATGCACAGAGGGGGGATCATTATGCGTCAGCCATCGCAGAGGAATAGAGTGCTCCCACGGCACAGGCCTGCCCGCGGATCGGTGGGCCCCAATCGCGGGCCAGGCCACCGTGGGGGCACTTCCCGGGGCCAGAACCCCCCGCGCTCCCCCGAGGACCCCGGAGGCGGTCCGTGACACCAGGCCCCACCGGTAAGCACCTACTCTAATTTACGCCGGCGGGACCGGCCCATCGCGTGCCGGGGAATCACCTGGGGGCCGCTGCCAGCGACCGGCATGGCGCGATTTACACCCCTGCCAAATCCCCGGCACCGGAGAATTCGGCTGCTGGCGGGGGCGGGATTCACGCCGCCCCCTGGTGATTCTCTGACCCGGCGGGGGGGTCGGAGAATCCCGCCCCTAATCTTTGCTAATATCTTTGCTTCACAAAAATATGTCTCCAATCAACTACTTTGTGGGAGAGATTTCCAAACCACTACCACGATTTGAGTGAAGAAGTGCTTCCTAACATTTGTCCTGAACAGTCAAACCTTAATTTTAAGACTATGTCCCCTAGATTTAGAATCAACAGTCAGTGGAAATAGTTTATCTTTATCTACCCTGTCTTTCTCTGTTAATATCTTAAATACCTCGATCAGCTCACCCCTTAACTTTCTAAATTCAAGCGAAAACAGGTCTGATTTGAGTAACATCTCATAACTTAACCTCTGTAGTCCAGGTACTTTTGTAAACCTACATTGCACTCCCACAAAACCAAAATATCCTTCCTACGGTGTGGTGCCCAGAACTGCTCTCAGTACTCCAAGTGGGGTCGAACCAGGGTTTTGTATAGCTGCAGCATAATCCTTCTGCCTTTACATTTCAATCCACTAGTTATAAAGGCAAGCATTCCATTAGCCTTTCTGATTATTTTCTTGTTGCGACACCCTGGGCTCGGGCACAGTCAATTCCAGCACCCCCCAACCACCACCTGGTGTTGCAACATAAGTGAATTAACCAGTAATTCTCATAAAGTTTTCGATCTTTGGCCCGAGCCTGCTCCAATGAGTTATAGGCACCACTTTTGTAAGTAAAAATACAATAACTGTTTGTTTATAACAGGAAAAGAGTTAAAACGTACAATAATTAAACTAGAATAACGGCCTGCTAATCTATTAATAATAATAATCTTTATTGTCACAAGGAGGCTTACATCAACATTGCAATGAGGTGGTTACTGTGAAAATCCCCTAGTCGCCACATTCGCGCCTGTTTGGGTACACAGAGGGAGAATTCAGAATGTCTAAATCACCTAACAGCACATCTTTCGGGAGTTGTGGGAGGAAACCAGAGCACCGCGGACACAGGGAGAATGTGCAGAGTCTGCACAGACAGTGACCCAAGCCGGGCATCGAACCTGAGACTCTGGCGCTGTGAAGCAACAATGCTAATCACTGTGATACCATGCCACCCCTTTGACTGTCCCGCCCTCTACCCAAACACACACAAGACAGAGGAAAGGAAAGGGGTAAAATGATAGGGGATTAAAATATGGAAGTAAGAGAGAAGTGTTCTTATTGCTGATGTTGAAGTCTTTGTAGTTGTATATCTTCTCAGGATGCAGAGTGTTGAAAACTACCAGTTGGATTGGATCTTCTGGCATGTGCATTCAGTCAGAACTTACAGTTACCATCCTCATTGAGATAAGATTAGAGTTCTCCAAATCTCAGATTTTAAAAGGGGGTTTTCAAATGACCCAGTCTGGCTACATCTGGTGCTGGTCAGGATTTTCCTGAAGATGTAACTGGATAACATCCGAATAGCCACTGAATAATCCGATTATTATAGGGGCTGGTTTAACACAGGGCTAAAGAGCTGGCTTTTAAAGCAGACCCAGGCAGGCCAGCATGACGTTTCAATTCCTGTACCAGCCTCCCCGAACAGGTGCCGGAATGTGGTGATTAGGGGCTTTTCACGTAACTTCATTTGAAGCCTACTTGTGACAATAAGCGATTTTCATTTTCATTTCATGATCTGCTCTACATGTCGAACCCCCTAGCCAGTATAGGAAAGACAACCGGACTCCTTAGGGAGTTCAGCACCTTCTCAAGCTACAAGCTCAACCTGGGAAAGAGCAAAATGTTCCCAGTAAACCCCAAGAGGTAGTGGAGCTCGAGGGACTGCCGTTTAAAGTAAGCCAAACCAAGTTCAGGTACCTGGGGATCCAAGTGACCCATACCTGGAAGAGGCTCCACAAATGGAACCACTCCAGCCTAATGAAAGAGGTGAAGAGGGACCTGCAAAGATGGAACTCGTTCCCTCTTTCGCTGCCTGGAAGGGTACAGGCGTTCAAAATTAACGTGCTGCCTATGTCCCTCTTCGTATTCAGATCACTCTCGATCTTCATCCCCAAATCCTCCTTCACCAGGGTTGACAGGTTAATTATGGCCTTCGTTTGGGAGGGAGGAATTCTTAGGGTACATAAGACTATATTACAGCAGGGGTGGCATGTGGGAGGCCTGGCCCTACCGAACCTTCTATTTTACCACTGGGCAGCAAACGTGGAGAGGGTAAGGGGGTGGCTAAGGGAACCTGAGGCGGACTGGGTCCGAATGGAGGAGGCCTCCTGCACGGGGACATCTCTCCGAGAGCTGGAATCATGCCATTCCCTGCCCCCCCCCCCCCCCCCCCCCCCCGCCCCCACACGCACACGCCAGGAGCCCAGAGGTAGTAACTACCCTAAGGACAAGAGCCAGGAGAGATTCCACGCCTGCTGAAAAAGTTCACATGCCTCTTCCCAAATCTGTTCACAATCAGCAGCTAACTATGAGGGGGGGGGGGACCAATTAGAGAAAGGGGGAAGGGAACACTGCCTGGATGGAAGGGAGATCGCAAATAGTGGAGAAGGAACGGGGAGGAGGGCCACCCTCCGGAGGGAACACAAACCCCTCCCACATGGGCTAAACTGGGAAAACGGATCGACCCACCATCCCTCGAACACTCTGGGGGGGAATAGGACTTCTTTCCCCCCCCCCTCCCATCAGCGAAAGGAAGACAATTGGGAAGCAGGGGGAAGGGTCCCAGCAACATATGCAAATATATGGGCAAAGCTGGGTACAGCTCCTACCACTCTACGGTTGAAACCCCAGGAAGAACCCTTCAAAATACTGTATAAGTGAACACTATTTTAAATAATGTAAAATAGTACTGGGACCTCAGTCTGGGACATGGTGACAGCGCAGGGCTCACATTTTTCATTTTGTATTGTGTTAACTTGTATTACTTCTTGCATTGTTCTTTGTCTGTGAAGCTCTGTTTTTAAATACAAATGCCAATAAAAATATTATTTTAAAAAGACTTTGCAGTTACAAAGTGCTGCTTGACTTTCTCCTAAATGATCTCAAGCAAAGATTTTGCTGATTGTGCATCTATTTTTGACTGGGTAGTGATCACCGGAACATTACTAAATACACATAAGTAGTCCATTAATGTTTTATACATTCAGTCGACTACTTTTTAGTCACATTTATTTTACTTCTGCAATTTGTGTTCTCTTACGGTGTGAAAATATTCAGTTTATTCTTTTTGTAACTGAACAGCCACTCCTGAACTATGCACGTTTTTATTTTACTTCCCATAACATGGAGCAGAAGAGTACAGATATGCACCAACAATACTCAGCATGGTGAGTGTCTAATCTTGGTTTTGTTGCCTTGGTTTGGAATTTTGTTTTGTATCAAGACTGAAGATAAAAATCAGAGGAAAACATCGAACACAAGTGAGTTATTTAGTCCCTCAAGCCTATTCTCTTTCCACCCCCCCACCCCCCCTCTCCCAACCTCCCCATTCACCGAGGTCACAAATAATCCATAACCTAACTTTGGATATTTTCTTTGAACCATATCCCATAACAGCTTGGTTATCAAAGCTCTATCTTTTTAACGTTAACACTTATCCTAACATCAACAGCTATTTATGGAAGAAAGTTCCACACTTCTACCACCCCTTGCATGTAAAAATGTTTCCAGAATTCTCTCCTGAAAAGCCTGCCTCTAATTTTAGGACCATGCCCTAGACTTCGATAGATAACAACAGAAATAGTTTGTATTCATCTACCCTGTCAATTCTCCTCTAACATCTTGAAAATGTTGATCACACTGACCCACAGGTGTCTTCTATGTCAAAACAAACTTTAATTTAATCACAGAATTAACCATTTAGCAACAACAAAGAAATAGCTTTACAGTCAACAGTTACAACAATTCTTAAGTAAAAGAGAAAACCCTAACTTACTTCCTAAACCTGCCACTATATTCCAATTAAGCAAAGCAACATATTTCAAACACCACTCATGATAAAGTTGATAACCAGGGGCAGGATTCTCTGTAGCCCGACACCGAAATCGTGATCGGTGACCGGACGGAGAATGGCTTCGGGGCAGATGCCAGTTTGATGCTGGTTTGTGATGCTCCACCCCCTCCAAACCGGCATCATTGGGATGCGGTTGCAAGGCTGTTGGCGCGTCCTCGGCCGGCCCACACGCGATGCTCCGCCCCGATAGACCAAGTTCCCGACGGCGTGGGCCATGTGTGGTCTCAGCGGATGGGAACCCTGCGTGCCGGCTGCAGACGGTGTCCAGCACCGCCACACTCATCCGGGATCCGTGTCGCTGGCTGGGGCCTTCTGCTAGGGCTGGGGGGAGTGCTAGGAGGTGGACAGGGGTTGGGCTGTGGGGTCGGAGTCAATGGGTTAGGGGTCGTGCACGGCCGGCGCCATTTCTGGCACGACCGAAGCAGGCCATCAGCCCTGCGCATGCATGGCCCGGGACCCGGCCACTCTCTGGCCATTTCACGTGCGATTCGCAGGTAGTTCACGTGGCGCCAGTGCTAGCCCCTCACCGGAATCGGTGAGGGGTTCGCATTGATTTTCCTGTCATTAACCACTCGCTGATTCTCTGTTGGCGCTGGCACTGAGCCGCTGGAACTCAAAATTCCGCGCCAGGTTTCTGTTTGCTTTTCTCTGTGCAGAATCCTTGGAGAGAGGACCTCACTGGAATTCCTCTGTTCAGATGAGAGTTCTAGAACCAACTACCTTTTCAGACAGACCTGGCTCCTTCCATTAACTACATCATCTGTATCCAAAGCAAAGGCATTCTTTGGTCTTTTCTTACAAGGTGTACCCTGACTTATTTAGCCAGGACCACATACAATACCCCTAATAAATTATTTACCCCCCAGGGGTCCTTCAAAAGTAAACAATATCCCATTAGCTAGCTCTCAAAAAACAAGTAAATTGTTCTCCAGATCTATGAGCAAAACACTTCACCTCCAAATCAATAATTACCTCACGTTTACAATACCTTACAGCTCTAGCTTTGTCCTTCTGCATCTTTTTTATTTTATTTTAGAGTTCCCAATTCATTTTTCTAATTAAGGGGCAATTTAGTGTGGCCAATCCACCTACCCTGCACATTTTGCGTTGTGGGGGCAAAACCCACGCAAACATGGGGAGAATATTCAAACTCCACATGGACTGACCCAAAGCCGGGATCGAACCTTGGACCTCGACACCGTGAGGCAGCAGGGCTAACCACTGTGCCACCGTGCTGTCCTTCTGCATCTTAACGTATATTTCAATAAAATTACTGTAAAAAATATAAAATATGACCATTTCTTACATTCATCACAACCTCTCCATAATATTTTTAAATGATCAATGTACCTGAGCCCACCCAATCTCTTTGGACTGCTACTGTTTCTAGCTTTTCTCCATTTAGAAATACTCCTTTCTATCCTTTTTAAGTCGAAAGTGTTTAACTTCATATTTTCTTACTTTGAAATATACTTTCTACAGTTTTGCCCATTCCCTTAATTTATTAACATCTTTGTGATTTTATGCTCCCATCCACACTGTTTACAAAGTCACCTGTCTTTGCATCATCAGAAAACTTAAAAATGTGGCTTCCTAGTCATCATCTATGTCGTGAATACATACATTTGATTTATATGTTTAATCCCTCCCACCCTGAGGAGGAAGGTTGATATTTTGTTCACTGTTCATCATAGGATGGCTATTGATTTATGATTTAGTAGCAATCGCGCCTCAGACAGTAAATTACGGGTTAAGGTTTACCCCAACATTCGAGCACAAAAATCAAACATGACACCAGTGCAGCACTGAGGGACCACTGCACATGCCATCTTCCGAATAAGACACTAAAATCAAGGTCCAATCTGCCCTTTCATTTAGATAGAAAAGGGTCCCATGGCCCTCTTTCAAAGAGGAGCAGGGAAATGATCTCTGGTGTCTGCTATGTTTTCCACATTACAACGGTGACTACACTTCAATATAATTAATTAGTTGTAAAACACTTTGGGAGTCATGAAAGGTGTTATATATGTGAATTTACATTGACCTGGTAAAATAACATCTTGATTTAAAAATTCTTATCCTTGTTTTCAAATATTTCTATGTCCTTGCCCTACCCTATCTCTGCAATCTCCTCCAAACTCAGAACTCTCCAAGACATCTGAACTCCTCAATTCTGACCACTTATGCATTTCCAAATATAATTGCTGGCTGTACCTTCAGTTGCCTAGCCCAAGATCTCAAATTCTTTCTTTACACCTCTCTGCCCCTCTATCTCATTTTCCTCCTTTAAGGCACTTCCTAAAACCTACCCCTTTGACCAAGCTTTTGGACATTGACCATATCTCCTTATATGGCTCAGTGTCATACTTGCTTTTATAATGTTCCTGAGAAATGCCTTGGACCATGTTGTATTTTTAAAATATGACAAATATAAAAGCTTTGATTGGGAGAGTGCTGAATTTGCTTTAATTTCTATCCATTGTGGTGCAAAGTTTTATATTTTAAAACCAGGAGTAACATGGAATGTTTGCAGCACAGAAGGAGGTCATTCAGCTGATTGTGTCTGTGTCAGCTGAAAAAGAGAAATATGGCCCAATCCCATTTTCCAGCTCTTGGTCCCTAGCCCTGAAGGCTACAACATTTAGAGTGGATACTCTATCTAGGCACCTCAAAATGTTGTAGAACTCAATTAAACTTTCCCCAGCAACCTTTGGTCCAAAGAAAATTACCCACCCTAAACTTTCAGCTGACACCAAATTGTGGTCAAAAGATGGTCAATACTGAGAGCAACTGCAACAAATAAACTTACAGAATGGGCAAATAATTGGCAAATGTAGTTCAACACAGATGAATGTGAGGTAGTTATTACCTGGAAGGTGTAAATTTAGCTGGGTAGAGGACCAAAGGGATCTCGGGTTGTAAATATACAAATCGCTAAATGTTGTGCCACTAGTCAGAAAGCCCATAAAAAAAACAATCACTAGGCTTCAGTTATAGAGGCATAGAATTGAAAAGTTTGGAAGTTATGCTGAACCTGTATCAAACCTTGGTTAGCTCATGCTAACAGTACTGCATGTAGTTCTGGTCACCATATTAGAAAATTAATATAGAGATATTGGAGAGGGTGCACATAACAATCACAAGGATGATACCTGAATGAATGGGTATATGTAGTAGGAAAGGATTGACAGGCTGAATCTCTTCTTTCTTGATAAAAGAAGGCTGAGGGCCACCTAAAAGAGGTCTTTCAAATGTGAAAGGATTTGATAGAATAGATCAAGAGAGAATGTTTCCTCCTGAATGAGAGCATAACTGGAAGGCATCAGGATAAGATAGTCACCAAGAAATCCAATAGGGAATTAAAAATAAATGTATTTACCCAGAAAGTGGTGAGAATGTGGAACATATGTGGGACATAGGGAGTGCTTGAAGCTGATAGTAAAATGCATTTAAGAAGAAGCTAGAAAATCATTTGGGGCAAAGAGAATAAAGAAATATGAGCAAGGATTTAGATGGGTGGCACAGTGGTTAGCACTGCTGCCTCACAGCACCAGGGACTGAGTTCAATTCTGATCTTGGGTGAATGGAGTTTGTACGCTCTCCCCATGTCTGCGCAGGTTTCCTTCAGGTGCTCTGGTTTCCTCCCAGTCCAAAAATGTGCAGGTTAGGTGGATTGGCCATGACCGCGCTGTGTGTTATTGAACATGAAGGCTATCGACAGTTGGTCCATAAGGAGAGTGAATCTCTTACCGGCCAGGTAATGCCTCCAATGCCGCACAGCTTCAATGGTAGCTTGAGCCTCCTTCTCGATGGATAAGTGTCGAATTTCAGAGGCATGAAGGGTGCGGGAAAAGAATGCCACGGGTCTGCCTGCCTGGTTTAGAGTGGCGGCAAGGGCGACGTCTGAAGTGTCGCTTTCTACTTGGAAAGGCAGTGACTCGTCCACTGCGCGCATCCCAGGCCGGCGATGTCTGCTCTGATGCGGGCGAAAGCGTGTTGTGCCTCGGCCGCAAGGGGGAATTGGGTGGACTGAATGAGTGGGCGGGCCTTTCCCGCCTTTCTCGGGCCCGAGAAGACCACTTTGGACTACATAGCCGAGAATGGCTTACCGGGTCGTGCTGAACACACACTTCTCTTTGTTATAGGTCAGGTTGAGAAGGGTGGCAGTGCGGAGGAATTTATCGAGGTTGGCATCGTGGTCCTACTGGTCATGGCCGCAGATGGTGACATTATCTAAGTACGGAAAGGTGGCTCGCAAACCGTACTGGTCGACCATTCGGTCCATCTCTCTTTGGAAGACTGAGACCCCATTTGTGATGCCGAAAGGGACCCTAAGGAAGTGGTAGAGGCGACCGTACGCCTCAAAGGTAGTGTATGGCCGGTCCGACTTCTGGATGGGGAGCTGGTGGTAGGCGGATTTCAGGTCAATTGTTGAGAAGACCCGGTACTGCGCAATCTGATTGACCATATCAGATATGCGTGAGAGGGGTTACGCGTCAAGCTGCGTGTACCGATTTACGGTCTGGCTGTAGTCCACAACCATCCTGTGTTTCTCCCCAGTTTTAACCACTACCACTTGGGCTCTCCAGGGGCTGTTGCTGGCCTCGATAATACCCTCCTGAAGCAGCCGCTGGACTTTGGACCTGATGAAGGTCTTGTCCTGGGTGCTGTACCATCTGCTCCTAGTGGCAACGGGCTTGCAATCCGCAGTTAGATTTGCAAAAAGGGAGG